>NC_065529.1:45600367-45692333 GCF_006386435.1 Epinephelus moara | reverse complement strand
GAAAAGCTGACCCAGAGCCGGTCGCGGCGCACCATCAAGGTAGAAATACACCCGCCGGGAGCCGTTTAGCACCGCGGACAGTCGGACTAATGGGCTGTCGGACCAATGACATGGACCCCACTGCCCACCCTCCAGTCTTGGGAACTAGCTAGCAGCGCTGCTCATTTGGCAATTACCGCTAGTAAAGTCATCCCGTGCCGGCATGTCATTGCTGTGGTATATGTTGGCCACTCTCCAGTCTCCCACCACGTCGCCACAGTGAGCAAGTGGCTTCATTTTGAGCTGTAAACCTCTCTAGCATTGTTCACTACGTTAGCACCGCTAACTGTGTTGACACTGCTAACAGCACTAACAGAGCTAACAGTAGGCTCATTAACAATGGTAAATAAGGTTTGAGGCTTAAATGTGAGTCACTTTCTCACCAGGGGCAACCTGGGGGAAAACCAGGAGATGGGGCACAGTGTTACCACAGCAACACTTTTAGGATGGGATGGCATTACAAGCAGTAATTGCAGAATGAGCGGTGTTGCTAGCTAATGTATTACGCAGCGCAGTAAACAGAAGAGCAGCAAAATTAACCAATAGACTAAAATGCATAACCAGTCGAAAATATTCTCAGTGGTGAACAGATTAATGGTTAGCACTGGTATGAGATGAGCAACACAGAGGCATGTGTTGATACTGCAGGTTGTATAAAGAGCGAGAAAGTCCAAATTCCGTGGGTGGATTAAACAAACTACAAATTTTCACCCAGGAGCCTGCTGTTTGTGTCCTGTGTGAAACCACAAGTCAATCAAGTTGTTTTAAGAACAACTGGGTGTGCAAATGTGTTTAGCAGCCTGATGTATGTCACGAGATGTTATGTTATGTTAGAAACAAACTTTGAAGCCAAACCATGATGTATTTTTACCTCCGCCAAGGAGGTTATGTTTTCGCCAGCGTTGGTCTGTCTGTTGCAAAATAACTTGAAGAGTTCTGAGCGGATTTTGATGAAATTTTCAGGAAAGGTTGAAAATAGAACAAGTAACAGATGATACAATTTTGGTGGTGATCGGTTGAAGCAAAGTGGATAAAATAATAAAATGGCGGGAAATCCGAGCTGCTTGGCGGAGGTCTGCGCTGAGTGAACCTAAAAATGAAGTTTTTTTTTACCTGTGTTCTAAGTTTATTTTGAAAAAGACTGATTGAATTTAACATGCAGAAACATTTCGTGTGAAAAGTTCATTTTTAAAAGAGACGAGCATAGATTGATACACAGTCACTAAATGTCCAAAACTGATGCAGGAAGGGTACCTAGCTCCTCATATTTTGACGTGATGGGCCAATGTCCAAGCGTCAGTATTTGACAAGATCGGAGTGAGTGAGAATGTGTTGGCAGACAGCAGTTAAAGGAAGCATCCCAGGACAGGTCATGTTAGATTTGAAGGACAAGCCATGTATTCAACACCCATGATAATTGACCCTTTGCTATGTCCCGCCCCTCGATTGCAGACTGGCCAATCATAGCATAGCATCGGGCTGAGAAGGGTCCAGCAACAACACAGCTGTGCTCCACTGACTCTAATGCAATCATTACAGATTTCCTTCATTTTCAGGCAGGTTTTGTGGATTTGGAGCTAATTGTTGTGCCTGGGGCACGCCGTGTATTAATGATACTCGTTACCTGGAGGTATATGTTTCTTCCCTGTTCCAAAGCCAAAAAAAGCCCTGAAAAGTGAAGGGTTAGATAGCTAGCTACCTACTGAAGGCATAGCCTACTAGACACATGCTACTTTTTCTTGTTAATGATAATAACATTGAATAAAACCTACCATGCTCTACAGGGACAGGTGAAGGGATGATAGGAAACTTTGCCAATATTCAACTGGCCGTGTATCATTGCAGTGTGTAAAGTTGTTTGGCTTCCTCCAGAGCTCCCTGTCTGTCCATCGTTGGAGGTTTTGGCGGCACAGGGAAAAGCCAAACACTGTTGATTTGCACACACTGCGATGACACACAGCTGGTTGAATATCGGTGAAGGTTCCCTTTATATTCAGTGTCTTCTATCTCAATTTCTAGTGATGTGGTGGTTAATTTTTACGCTGTGATCTGTAGCCCATAGGCTATCTTAATCTTAGTATTCTGTTTTTGCTGCTGACTGAGGTTGACATCCTGAATATACCCTTCAAACACAGACTGTCCATGCAACACATTCTCACTCCGACCTTGTCATATTGACGTCTGGTCATGAACCTTCCACGTCCACTTACGACGTGAAAGGTAAAGTGCGTTGGTTGTTGATGTTCTGTGATGCCTTGTCAAATTAGGCCTGTTACATGCGTTGTCTTCTTTCAAAATACACTTCTGTTTTCACAGGAAATTTACCATTTACATACAGTCTCTTTCAAAATAAATGCACTACGTCAGTACAACAACGCAAATTGATGTTTTTTTTTCCTCCGACTAATGCATGTGGTTTGGCTTTAGAATCTTACAGGATGCAAATACTGCTCTCCCACGTGAAAGTCTGTGTTTGTTGGACTCATCAACTACCCCTCCCACCAACCCTTCTCGGACTTTCGCCCCCTTAACTTCCCTTTTCGTCCTGCCAAATTTCCCCCTGACGCCGCCAAGTGCCATTAAACTATAATGATGACCAGCTGCATAACATGCCAACGTTGAAGGAGCGCTTTTTTTCTTCAGTGTCCTAGGGAGTGCACTTAGTTACAATGCAGGTCCTACGCTAGCTTCAACAGCTTGACGGGCCATCGCAAAGGGGCGGAGCTTAGAGAGGGATCAGTTGAACTCTCTGACTAATCCCCCTTTGTTCGTTACGAGCACAGGCAAAGAAACGGAAATAACGTGTCATTCAGAAAATTAACAGACCACAGCACTCTTGCTCTCCCAGCAAGATGGAGGAACTCTGATTACCCTCCGCTGCATTAGCCTGTTTTATATCAGACAGACAAAGCTTGATGCGTTTTGGCAGGAGTCAGAAGAGGTTTAGGGAGAGCTCGTTTTTTTCTCTCTCTCACAAGCATGACTGTCTTTTGTGAAACACAAAACCTCTGCAGCACAAAAGTTTCACAATGTCTGCTTATAATGACAGCGAATAACCCCGGATTGTTTTATTATTTTTTTCTCAGGGTAAATGCAAAGATCCCATGCTGAGATCGGAGGCAGACATCAGTTTGACATTGGGGATCATCTGGATAAAGCATCCCTGATTCATCTCAGCTGGACATCTCCCCTTTCTGTCTATGCACGTTTCAAAAACAAAAAAGGTTCTCACATGTATTGCTCTGTGTTACCAAAGTAAAGATTCAGTTTCAAAGACCTGAACTCTCGTGAAAATTAGTTGAGACACATGAGACTGGGTCCAAGGATTTGCTTCGAGTAGGGGCAGGACTACAGATGCAGTTTTTTATTTTTTACCCCCCAACAGTGTCGGCTTTGATGATGACTTTCACCTGGTCTTGTCAGAGCACTAATAGTTACCACACTGTGGCTTGACTGCAGAGGTCAATGAAAATGGATTGACTTTGGCCAGATGTTCCTCAGATTGGCCTGATCGGGATGCAGGTACTGTACAGGGAGAAGAAAATCCCCACTGAGGCGGATAATCCCTTGGTTCAAAGATGTGGTTTACCATCTATAAATCTTATCATTATAGTGACAGAGACTCCTCAGGTGTTCCGTAAACGGTGGAGCATCATGCTGCTGCCAGCATGCTCTCTCTCTGTTCAGGTCAACTGTGTCTTGGATCATTTTGGAATGAGTCTGTTCTTTAATGCCATTTAGACAGTGATGCAGGGCTGATGTTGTCCTTTTATTAATTGTTTCATTTATCTTTTAATTTATCTTTTTATTTTGTCTTGATCCTGCTCATTATCATAATAATCATTATTAGGGTCCGGGCAGCTAAACTGCCAAGACACTATTGTAATCCTAGGTATTCTTCTTCTTTCTTCTTCCGAGGAAATCATACTTCCCATGAGTGAAAACTCACCAAACTTTGCACAAAGGTCCAGTCTCATGCCAGATATCCTCAGCTGTAAACTCAAGCCAATAGTCCTGATGGTGGCGCTACAGCAAGCGTCTAAAGTTCAAAACTTTGAAAATTCACAACAAATCAACCATACGTGCTACAACTTCACAACTTTCATCAAACTGTAGCCCCAATACTGAAGAAACTTTTGTACATTTAAACCTATTAAAAATTATGAAGTTCATCACTCTGTTTTTTTCAAAAACTGTAAAACTTCTTAAACCTATCTCCTCCCACAATTTTTGCTCAATTGACACCAAACTTGCTACAGAGCATCTTCAGACTGTCCTACAAAAACTATGTTTCTCAGATTTTTGATTTATCAAAAATTGAGCCTACAGTGCATCAAAATGTTTGACTGTAAACGGTACTGTAAACATATACATGCAAATTCTTGCTAAATAAATCTTCAATGTTCATGAAAAAAATGACAAAATTCTAGAGTCATGGTAGATGATGTGTGGCAAATTTCAGAATTTTATCTCAAAAACTGAATTTTTGACAGCATTTTGAATTTTGCTCTAATGTGAACAATTGGAGTCAATGTAAAAATGGCAATTTTAAACATCAGTTTTTCACTTATGGAGCAAATCAATCATTGTTACAAACAAATTACCAACATCTCCATGCTGTCTAGATGCAATATGTGTATTTTCAGATTTTTGTCTTAATAACTGAATTTTTTACAGTGGTTTCAAATCTGCCTTTCCATGCACGGATGGCTGCTTTCCTACACAACAGTGAATGGCTTACTCAATTTGTGAAGCCACTGTTGAGTTGCTATTTGCCAATTAGCTCAGAGCGGTAGATGACCGTCTTAGGTTGCGACTTTCACACTACTTTTTGGTACGGACAACTGCGAACATGATGCAGCGGCACAGAGGAGAAACTTTCCATCCTAAGGCACCGAGATAACATTATCTTCTGTCATCTGCTTCGGGGTTGTGAATTTACAGCTCACAGATACTTAATACAATACAGACTCTGGCTTTTGTTTGATATCTAGTGTCGGCAAAAAATGTTGTTTCACATTTCTGATCTGTCGTTAGTGCTGTTTGCTGAATGGCTGAATCTCATTCAACTAATATACTGTAATTCTAAGATGGGTACAGCCCCTGATACACATGCTGATAAATGGTAATAATAACTGTAACATAAGAAACAAAAGTACAGACATTGTTTTCTATATACTTCAACAGCATAATGGAACCAGGGAAGTTCAGATATTCACTCTCCGTAATCGTTTATCCTGGTACCTATCCCAGATGACATTGGGCTAGAGGCAGGGTACACTCTGGACAGGTCACCAGACTATCACAGGGCTGACACATAGAGACAGACAACCATTCACACTCACATTCACACCTACGGACAATTTAGAGTCACCAGTTAACCTGCATGTCTTTGGACTGTGGGAGGAAGCTGGAGTACCTGGAGAAAACCCACGCTGACACGGGGAGAACATGCAAAGGGATTCGGCGGATTCAAACCCAGAACCCTCTTGCTGTGAGATGACAGTGCTGGGGACACCAATACATTTACATCAGTTGTCCTTTGTTGTATTTATTAAAAACATTATTTAATTAATGAAATAATACAATTCACTTTTTCCAGATCGGTTCCAGGAGACCCCCATTTTGCAATTAGATGTGAATGAAACTGTTTTTAGGGGATTTCAGACTGTCCATCCAAGAAGAAAAGCTTCATCTGTTGTTTCAGCAAATGCCCAAAAACACCATGTCTCTATGTTCAAGTGACAAAGCCCTCGAGTGCAGTGGTTCTCAAACGGTGTGCTGTGATACCAATCCAGGTGTGCCATGGGATTTTGTGATAACCTCACATTATTATGGCAATATTCAACTGGGCCTATTCAAAAAGCTATAAATTATTTTTTAATTGACTGTATCAGTATGTGGTGTGCACCCATTTCCTAATAAAGAGGCAAACTCCAGCTAAAAAACGTAATTTAATTAAATTTAAATCTCAGGGAACCTATTTGTTGCCTTCACGAGTAGGAATTATTAGTGTGACACATCAAAAGCCTCGATCGGCCGCCAGTGTGAGGGATGATAACATTTAAGAGAAGAAAGCTGTGAGTGGGACAGTGGATTGCTTTATTGAGCGGAGCAACTTGCAGCAAAACACCAGCAAAGATGACCTACCGCCGAAAGAAAAGCAAAAAAAAAACAAAAGCTACATCTTATTTTATCTTATTTTTATTGTCTTATGTCGTGATAAGGGTGATAACACACATTTTAGAATCTATTGTGCACAGATATAAAAACAGATGTGCCTCAACACACACACACACACACCTGCAGAGCAACAGCTGGTGGTGCCCCATCCCAATTTCACTCGACCTCAAAGACAACTCTGCAGCATTTCCCAAAAGACCCATCTGTCTATTTTCTTCGTCTTCCTCCTCCCTCTATTATTTCTTTGAGTATCATAAATAATTCCTAAAACAATAACCAACCTCTCAAACATGTTTTCATACGCTCCATGTGCTCATCCTGGTCTCTCACTCACCACCACATCCATTTTAACACGTTAGTCTCCAAATTGTGGAGCTCACTTAGTCACCTCCGCACACCCTTTTATTAAAGTCAAAATATTTCAGACATAGCTGGATTTATACCAAAATATTTTCTGTTATATAAAAACGAATGCATTTACAAATTAACCCCAACTATTTTTTTTAAATGTACTGATATGTTGTATTTTATTATCAGAATCAGAAATACTTTATTTAATACTTTATTTATCCCCGAGAGGAAACTGTGATTCATTACACTCACTCTGATGTAAAGAATAGAGAATTATGAACAGTAAGAACAGGAGTAAGTATGTAAATATAATGTAATGAAATACAATCAAATAAAAATTAAAATACATATTATGCTACAATGTCAACACTAGTGCTTAAGATTCTAAGAATAAATATATATCTTCACTGTGTTGAGTCTGTAAGTGTGTAAAAATAAACAGATATGTGCATTGTGCTACATTACACTGTATAAACTAGTGTTACATCTTGAGAGAATTTAAAAATCAAACACTAAGCTGTGTCTGGAGCTGTGAGAAACACTGGTGAAAATATGTTGATAATCTCCACACAGAGCAAGTTCCTCTGTTCTCAATTTATTTTAACTTTTTGTGTTCAAGATTACGTTCTGTTATATTTATGCTCACATGGTGGAGTGCATGTTAATTCCACAATTACGTCCATCAATTTCAAAAGTTTTTAGACAATTAAAGACCAAACTAGTTGAACTTTGGTCTTTAATTGTTTTATTTTATGTCTTTTATTTAATTCTATGTAATTATTTATACCGGCATGCTCTTATTTTGAAGTTACTGTAGTGCAGATGAAAAATACAAGTTAAACTTTGCCCAAACTTTTTGGCTTTTTAGACAAAAGACACACACGGCTCATCTGCTACACTGGCAGTGAACTCAGGACATCATAATTTTGATTTACTTGGCGTGTTTGGTGAATGAGTATCACCTGCTTTCCTTTTATTCCTTCCCCTGAGCAATCGTCTTTAATCACTGTTTAAGCTATGCTACAGGTCAATTTAACAGGTCAAAAAAACAAAACAAGCTTGAACACCAGATTTGCTCCATTGTTGTGGCTCAGCATGTTTAACACATTTGGCCTCAGTCTGCCTCGGGTCTCTGAAAGGTTAACATGATAAACATTCTGTTGATAGCTATAAACACCAGAGCCAACAGTCCATGTGTTCGAACCCTAACGACAGCCCCGCTGGCTCTAAAAGAGAGAAGAATGCTGGATGAACCCCAAGTACCATCTTTTCTCTTACCTGTCATAGAAGTCTTCTCTGTAGTAATCGTAGTCAAACTCATAGCCACTGGGAAGAAGCACAAAAGCACACAGTGACTGCACAAAACAAATGTGGTACAACGCTCTTCATAACACAGGCATGAAACCACACTGAAAACAACACATGGGAACAAAAGTGTTTGGGCAGGGGTTTCCATGCATACACAAATGCAAAAAAAAAAAAAAAAAAGCATAAAAAGGCAATAATCACAAGCTGTGTGGGAGAGACAAAGAAAAACCACCACATACTTCATTTCACCCCAAGAGACAGAAAGAAAGCCATAAATATGACAATGTCAAAAGAAAACCTGGCAGCAGGAACTGGATTCTTGAGAATGATGTAGGCCTACAGAACATTTAATGTCTTCTGACACGTTTTACAAGTGCTGCAAGTAGGCTATGCATGAAGTGTTAGCACACATGTCCTGGATAGAGCATTTAGTGGAGGGGGACACAGTGAAGTCAGGGGTTCTTCAATTAAAGAATAAAAACCTTGTAGAATTATGTAGCTGTAATTGATGTAGAAATAAGAACTCCCCCACTCTGATATCTGTATTTATCAGTGCTGTGAAGTTTAGTTAACACACATTAAACACACATTAAACACGGTTTAATAGAGACAAGTTCAAACACAAGTACACAAATCAGCTTCACTATAACTCGCAGCATTCACAGACAAACACTTGTCTTTATCTGGACACATTTTCCCCACAGATACAACATGCTAACTTTATTAGCACAAACCCATGGCATTTAACATTGTATAAATTAGCTTAGCGGCTAGGGGAGATTTCCCCTACTCATATGAAGCCAGGGACAACAGCAACATTTAACAAAGGTAACATTAAATTAAACGAAATTAGGCTCCATTACAGAACAACTGTCTTATACTAAACAAGTTTTCCAAACACATATAACATACTAACGTTATCAGCACAAGCCAGTGGCATTTTTGTTGTATAAATTAGCAGTGACGAGCGGAGATTTCCTCTCTTCCTATGAAGCCAGGATAAATCACACACAAGACTTAAAATGCTATTTTTGTGGAGGCTTTATTGTCTTCACAATTTATTGTTTTTTATTTGTGAAATTAAAGTAAGTAAAAGCTTTGTTTCCACTTTGTTTCCAGCTTACAGAAATAGACAGGAGGTCTGCATCGCCGCAACATGTAGTTACATTTACGCAGAAGTATAAATCCGGCTTAAGTAATTAATTATAGAGACAAAGCCTAAAGGAGTTATCAGCTAGCTCTACAGAGTTTTTACAGTCCAGGTAAAGCAAACATAAAAATGCATTCAAAGTTTGCCACACCCCAAAAGTTGTTAACAACCCAGCCAATTATGAGTGATTAAAAAAATTTCCAAGTACAAAAAATATTGTTTTCAAAATAATGAAAAAATTAGAGGTGGTATTCTCAGTTCTAATATGCTGGAAGTGTGTTCACCGAAAACCAGTCTTGCATGCCCAATATGGCAGCAACCTTGACAGCAATAATTTGAGGCAGTCCATGCAGCGAGCCCCCAAGAAGAGCGCTGGGCTTTGAAGCCAATTTTACATTGTGGTCAAATGTGGAATTAAACTTCAAGGTCTGTCATGTAATGCCAAAGGGCCCAAAAAGAATTTTTTCTTCCACAGTCTGATGTTGTGAAAGAGCTGTCTGGAAATAAGTGCATATACTTTGTTAGTGTCACAACCCTCACGGAATGACTCACCATCAGGATCTGATCCATTTGGTCTGATAACATTTTGAAAGTCTAGAAGAGCTGCGTGATTAAACCATTTTTATCCCCCTTCAGGTTAGCGGAACGCTAAACTGGAAGTTAGCCACTTGGTTATTTGGCTTCATGTGCCACTGAGCAACTTTCATAGGAATGACTGGGGGGCCCACCGCCATATCCAGTTCACTTTATGCATCGTAGCAAGGTGGTGTGACAATGTGACGAAGCAGTATTCAGAGTAAGCTATTGGAAGGAAAATTTGCCAATTTTCAACTAGCTCTGTGTCACCCTGTTGTGGGCAGACAGTGCATCACCACTCCAGAGTCTGATGAATCCTCCTGCAGGTCTTTTGCAGTCAAACAGGGGCTTTCTTTTGCCTTTCTAGCAATCCTACAAGTAGTTCTCTTAGAAAGTTTTTCTGGTCGTCCAGACCTCAATTTGACCTCCACAGTTCCTGTAAACTACCATTTCTTAATGACATTACGAACTGAGGAAACAGCTCCCTGAAAACTTTGCTATCTTCTTATAGTCTTCTCCTGCTTTGTGGGCATCAGTTATTTTAGTTTTCAGAGTGCTTGGCAGCTGTTTAGAGGATCCCATGGCTGCTGATTGACGGGACAAGGTTTCAGGAGTCAGAGTATTTATAAAGCTTTGAAATTTGCATCACCTGTGCTTTCCTAACGATGACTGTGAACAAGCCAGAACCCTAACAAGCTAAATAAGGTCTGAGACCCTGGTAAAAGTTGTCTGAGAGCTCAAATGTCTTGTGGTGCCCAGACTTTTGCATGGTGCTCCTTTCATTTTTTTCACTCTAAAATTGTACAAAACAACAATAATACACTGATCTTTCTTACAGTGTTGAAAATCATGTGTCATCTTTAACTTCATGCCTTTTGGGAGATCAGTTCATATTTTATTTACTTAGCGATTCACTTAAACAGAATTTTGACCAGGGGTGCCCACATTTTTGCATGCCACTGCAGTTACATAGCAGCCTGTTTTGCTGCTGTCAGCTAGTATTTTGCTCAATACTGGACCGGTTTCAAAACTGTCATCTCCATTAGTTACTTCGACAGAAAAACATGGGGGGAAAAAAGGGTCCAGGTTGAAAATACAGTTATAACTGTTCAAAGTATCTGAGGTTAAAATAAAAGTCTTGTTTTGTAGGGTTTTGTATTTGAGAAATAAAAAAATCAGACATAGTGTTCTACCATAAACAAGTTGAAATGTAAGTCAGACTGTCTAACTGAAGACTGAAGGGAGCTGAGATGTTGAAAACAGCAGCCTAACACTGCCTCAGGGTGTTGTTAATAAAACACCTACAGGTCCCAGCCCCCACCTTCCTCAGGGTGTTGTTATCCAGTGTGGGTGGTTTTAAAGCCTTGGCCCTCTTCAGTCAAAGTGGTTTAGATCTCAGTCCCACATGAGCGCCTGCATTTGCTTTTGTGGTTAACACATTTGTGGGTTTAATATTCCCTTGTTGGCCCTAAAATACAAGTCCTATACAGTCTATCTTTTAATATAACCAGGTAACAGTCTTATTGAGATTAAAAACCCTTTTTAAGAGCGACCTGGCCAAGACAGCAGAATGAACACTGTAACAATAAACACAAACAACAGATACTGTCACACATCACAAACGAGTGAACACAGCATCCAGTTAAAATGCATCACAAAAAAACAATTTAAGTAAACAGGTACAACTTCGACAGCAAATTTAGTGAAAAATTAGGAGAAATCACTGAGAAATTAACAAATTGTGCTGCTTTTTCTCGATCAACTCAACTTATTTAAAAGCTTTTTTGCCTGTTTGAATGTTGCCGACTACCCTCTATAGAATAGTCTGGGAGCGCAGGCCATATTGATTTTGGATTTTACACATGTATGGACACAGATAAGAAGGAGCCTGCCTGCGGAAAAATCTAAGTATGAAGTCCAACTGTGGATATACAGAGACGGCCATTTAGCAGTAGTATAGTGTGCACTGGTGTACAAGATCCCCACAGCCAGTCATAAAACATAAAGCACAATGGTATACACAGGTCCTGGCCTTTAAAAGAATGTGCACATGTAAAGGAGAGTCCTGAAATACTCCAAGATCTGTCTAGTGACACCATGATCTATCAGACAATCAACACAATGAATGGCAGCGTGTACCTGTACAGAGAAGCTGCTGATCGCTTCAGGATTTTGGGTCTGTTTGGCTTTGGTTCTCCAGCCATGTTGATATCTGAAAAAAAAAGAACAGAGGAAAAAAAGAAGAACAGTTGATTTCTGACTTTCTCTACAGTTTTTTCTAGGACAACTAACTAATAACAGAGTTCCCACAGCAATGGAAAACCTTGAAAAGTCATAGAATTAGTAAAAATCATTGAAAGGTTTGGAAAAGTCACGGAATTTTATGAATTTTATGTGTTATGAAATTGTTACAGCAGTCTTCCGAGGATAACCCTCCATGTAATGAAACAAAACGGCACATTCATTTTTTCTGAAGCTGCCGATGATTCATGTTCTGTTCGTCATCACCTACCTTTCATCATTTTCTCCCTGTGTTTTCTCTATGTGTGCCAGAGAGATGAAATTAAGTTTGAATACAGTTTGAATCTAATATGTTGGAAAAGTTTTTAAATGTTGGCCATGAAAACGTGTGGGAACCCTTTAAAACCAGCCAGTTAAAGAGAAAAGTATCTAAGGCCCCTTCAAGCTTTAAAACTCTTTAATCTTTAATACAGTTAGATTCCAAAATCAGTTCCTGATTCACACCTGGGTGGGGGAGCCCTTCTCTGCAGAGTTTGCATGTTCTCCCTGTGTCAGTGTGGGTTTCCTCCAGGTGCTCCAGCTTCCTCCCACAGTCCAAAGACATGCAGGTTAATTGGTGACTCTAAATTGTCCGTAGGTGTGAATGTGAGTGTGAATGGTTGTCTGTCTCTATGTGTCAGCCCTGTGATAGTCTGGTGACCTGTCCAGGGTGTACCCTGCCTCTCGCCCAATGTCAGCTGGGATAGGCCCCCCCCCCCCAATCATTTTGTTAATAAATGTTTCATGAGTAATAGTTGGTTGTCAATTGTTATTTGATATGAGTAAATAAAAACAAATATTTATGTCATGATAAGTGATAACACACGTTACAGAGGCAACCGTGCAGCTATACAGGTGAGCCTTGAGATTTGGCTCCACCTTTGGTATGCCTTGGGTACATAAAGTTTGACAACCACTGCTGCAGTGAACACATCACAGGGAAACAATTTCTTAAGGTGGATGTTGTGTTGCCCTGTAACCTCCACTAGAGGAAGCTGTTGAGCCATTTTACAACACCCTCTCTCCTCTATCTGCACACAGTGCCTCATGTAAGTACACTCAGCTGTTCAGTCAGTCGGGCAGCTCCCAGTGTGCCCGGACTGGCCTGTCAACCTGCCATGTATAAATAATCAGAAGGAGAGAAAGATTTCCTGCTGTCCTCAATCAGAAGGAAATACCACATTAAAAGCAGAAGGCCCACATTACCTACAGGGCTGTGGTTATAATAACAAATGTAGATGGACCTTTGGTTTATGTTGCTGCTGCACCCTGGGCCAAATCAAATTACAGCCTTGAGAAAAATCTCAAAATAAACATAAATATATTGTACTGTTTTCATTTCTTTTTCTTTTTATAATTTAATATTGGGTGGCACAGTGGTACAGTGGTTAGCAATGTCACCTCACAGCAAGAGGATTTCTGTTGAACTCAGGGTAGGGGGTTCGAACCCAGGGGTGGTGGAGCCCCTCTGTGGAGTTTGCATGTTCTCCTCCTCTGTATTTTATTTATTTTTCTACCTTTATATAATCACGCAGTGATTGAGGTTAAGGCAAGCCCGGCGCCCGGATGAAGTTACTGAGGGGGCGGTTAAAAATAATGAGGGGTCAAATCTTTATTACGCAACATAGGTTCACACAGTTATAAAGAGCGCGCAGACGTGCGTAATAGTCACACGTAATGACAGCTCATCGCCGGTGAAACACAATAAACTGCACGTCTTCTTTCATGTTTGTCTCATGACAGATGGAGCTGACTGACAGACAGACAGACAGACAGACAGACAGACAGACTGACTGACAGACAGACAGACAGACTGACAGACAGACAGGTGGAGCAAGCGGCAAATTGGTATGAAAGCTGGTTCAGGGCATATTCGTCCATTTATGAATAAATATGGAGTGGAAACGCTCATGCATGTGCACCAAGATCCTGTGTTGACATCCTGTCGCTAGGCTACATCTTCTTCTTCTTTTTCTTCTTCTTCCACTGTTTAATGGGGACCCGCAGGACCCGGCGGGACCCAATCCCAATGCAGCCCTCTATGTCAGAGTACAAAAGTTACCCGGGCCATGGCCCTCCTGGCCCCCCCGGTTCCGCGGTCTATGAGCCCTGGGACAGTCTGGCAACTGATCCTGGGTGTTCCCTGCCTCTCGCCCTATGTCAGGTGGGATAGGCTCCAGCCCCCCCACGACTCCTAACAGGATAAGCAGTTACAGAGAATGACTGCTTACATATTTGAAAAATATGGGAATAAAACAAGGATGAGAAACAGATGTGTAATGACAGTAATTTAGGATGAATGAGGAAAGAACACTTTCAGGAACAAAGGGTCAGGACTTGCTAATGTAAAAAAATCTGCTGTTAACTCTTTGCGATGCTTTGATGCATTTTGGACAAAAATGACAAGTGAGAGTTCCCCAGGGGTCTGTTCTCGGGCCCCACTTCTTCAGCCGCTTTTTTTCACAGACTATTAGAGTACATTTGTTTCGTGATTCCATCCAACACGTGGGTGGAAAGTTACAGTAATAGCTGTTCTGAGCTCACACAAGGAAACAACCATGCACCTATGATTCATCCATCCATCCGTTCTGCAACTCCATTATCCTGTTAAGGGTCTCCGGGGGCTGGAGTCTATCCCAGCATGCAATGGATGAGAGGCAGGAAACACCAGGAGCTTAACAGTTTATCACAGGGCAATCTAAAGTTTCCAATTCACCTAATCTGCATGACCTTGGACTGTGGGAGGAAACCAGAGCACCTGCAAGAAACCCACACAGACATAAGAGGAAAACTAGCTTTAAAATGTCGGTACCTGTATCTCAGATAAAATAAACATGAGGTATTTTTCAAAATTAGATCAAATTCAGGGTCAAAGGATCTCTGAAATTTCTTAAAACATGAGCAGGAAAGAGCTATATGATCAAGGGAAGCAAAGGAAGGAGTGAGGATAATAAAAGGATGGATGGACGGATGAGGAGGGAAAGTGAGTTTTCAGCAGCCGGAGGCTGAAGATTCAAGCCTGTTAACTTCACCGTGAAGGGGAATGTGTGTGTGTGTGTGTGTGTTTGTGTGTTTGTGTTTGAGGCAATGATCCAGAATCATGACCGCAGCCAGGTGTGGAAATGGCAGAAGTCCAGTTGTTTGCAAGGACACACACACCTTTATCCAGCCAAAACTGTTATTGACCCTCCCCTTTACGACCCAAGAAAAAAAAACAGTGTAAACACACACACAGAGACACACACACTGTCAACCGTCAACCTGCTGCTCCATATGCCTCAGTGATTTTATTTTGTCTCCTGCAGGGTCTTGTTATTCTAAGGGGAAGTCCCTGAACGCAGCACACACACAAACATACTTTATCGCCTTCTTTCAGTGTCTGTCTGAGCAGCAAGTCATTTCAGTCGGTCAGAAAACACTTCACACTCCGACTCTCACTGTGAGATTGAGAAAAAAACGCCCCGGCTGCTTGTACTTCTTTCAACCAATCACAATCGTTCTGGGCGGTGCCACAGCAACGGTGCGCTTGCAAAAATATTGCCGGGGGGAAACAGGTTTTGGTGTAACACGCCCACAAAAATATCGCCTACAGGACGCGAACCATGGCAGAAAAATGGCTACATCCCCGCAAGATCAAACACCGCAAAAGTTAGTAAAGGACGTGTTGAAAACGGTTGAAAACTGCTACACAACCGGAGGTGGTAGGGCGGGACTTCAGCGGGTGGCTCGTTCCGCCCAATGAGAGGCTGATCTCTGCAGCAAACTTCCGCCCACTCAGACTACTCTTTTACTAGTCAACGTATTGGAAGTTGTCAGCTGTTGTTCGTGGTTTGCTAAGCAGTTTGTAAATCGGAAGTCCCCTCAGCTGCTGTCATTATTTCAGCTCTTTGGTTGACTTTGTTTCATATTTTACAGTGATGCTAAGTTTTACTGTATTGTGTCTCTGGCCTGGTTTTTAAAATGTAATAATACAACAACTAGTTCTGACCAAGCAATCTGATAGGGTCAACAAGACACTTAAACCCAGCATACACTGTACGATTTTTAAAATCTTGTTGTTAATACCAGCTCACACTGTACGAGTGAATCGTCTGCGATGTGCGGCCAAAGCTCACGATTTATGTGCTCACACTGTACGTTCCGATCATCAAGCACGATCAGAGAGCTCACACTGTACGGGTGAAAACGGCTCGTCAGCCCCTGCTGACTGTCCTGCCCATTGACAGCTGTCAATAAAGATACATTTGAAAGCTCCGATTTGTTCCGGAGGTGCCGATGTTGTCAACGAAGCAGGACAAGTGGTTTGCTTTGATGATTTGCGCTATACTGTGTGCCGAAACGTCCAAAAAGAAGAGGCGTCGGCGCATATGGACTCGCAGATGGCTTGAGAGATGTGGACAGTATGGTTTGTCCACTTTACAACGAGAGTTGGAGGTAAGCCGGCTACAGCCAGGTGCACCCTCTGTGTGTGTGTGTGTGTTGTACCTCGTCTAGCGCGCTAGCTTGTATGTTTGTTGCACTTGCTTGAAAATGAGAGCAGAAAAAACTTACCAGGCAGCTGAAGAATATTGGCTATCTCCTGCCAGCGTGTCTCTCGTTGATAACGGTCATGGTAGGTGGCAGAAGAAATGTCGAACAGGCACTCATACTGTTGCCACAGCTCAACCAACCTGGCCTCCATATTTACAGTCCACCGACGTGTCGCCATGGTGATCTATGTCTTCGCGCAGGCGCAGTGAGGGATAAATGCACAGACGTTGGCGAATCGGCTTGTGGCTCTGCTTCAACTGTGCGATTCGGAAATTCATCCGACCGTCCAACCGCGGTTCTGGAACAGATGATCGGCCCTCGCCCCCCCCTGTACACTGCACGGCAAAAGATGCACGACGAAGCGGAAATCCGGTCCGAGCGTCGGCAGGTCGTGCGTCTCAAAACGATTTTTGACCGGATTTGACACGATTTTTTTACGCTCGGATTTCTGCTTCGTCGTGCGTCTCAAAAATCGGGTCAAATCCGGTCAAAAATCGTACAGTGTATGCTGGGCTTTAGAATGTGCTCAGATTTTTGTTTCTTTTTTTAATTTCAAATGACCTGAAAAGCTAATGAGCAATAAGCCACCTAAATTTGGGTCATTAGGATATCTTATGACCAAATGATCGGACAAATGCTCATGATAAGCTGTTTCTCTCAGCTCTTATAGTAGCATTTATAGAATAACCAACTTAAATAAAACAATTTCAGAACTTGAACTTAACCACTGGATTGCAAAAAGATAAGAAATATGTAGATATGTTTATTTTTTTTTCAATTCATTTTTACTTTTGGAAATTAAAATGCTCTTGAATGGAAACGTCTGGCATCCTCTATCAGCTGTGCCGGTGACACGGTGCTACTAGCTTAAAAATATATGTGAAGTTTGAGGATGTGTGAGCTTGTGATGAGGATGTGGGAGCTTAATCTGTGTATGGGAAAAAAAAAAATTCAGCAGATATCTTAGTCGTAACAAGACTGAGCTAGCAAAGCGGTTTTGTGTTCATGTAAATGGTATTATATATATTTTTTAATTTTATATACTTTATTAATCCTCGAGGGGAAATTAAATTTTTCACTCTGTTGTCAATTATACACAGGTCTGAACACACACATGCACAAACTGGACCTATACATGTACTGAGTGGAGAGATGTCAGAATGGGCTGCCCATGACAGGCGCTCCGAGCGGTTGGGGGGATTCGGTGCCTTGCTCAGGGGCATCTCTGCAGTGCCCAGGAGGTGAACTGGCACCTCTCCAGCTACCAGTCCACGCTCCATATTTTGGACCAGACGGGGACTTGAACAGGCGACCCTCCGGTTCCCAACCCAAGTCCCTATGGACTGAGCTACTGCCGGACCTGCATTCGCATAGCACCTTTCTAGTCATGCGACCACTCAAAGCGCTCTATACACTACGAGTTACATTCACCCATTAACACACACATTCATACACTGGTGGCCGAGGCTACCATACAAGGTGCCACCTGCGACTGCCGCTGAACATCCGATTGGTGGATATCCCGCTCCACCCCACACAGTCACAGCTGTATGGTGTATTTATTTAGTTTGGGGAACCTGACGTTCTCAATAAAGTTTTAAGCTCATGTTGGCTGGAGGACTTAACATGGACTAGAAATCAGGTCCATTACTAGGTCTTTTCTAAGGTTTGACCTACTTGCTGGGGCAGTAATCTAGGTTTCATTATATATAAGAGTCTACCGACGTGACTGATTTGTTTCCAGGCCCTGTGTATTTCCATGGAAATGGAGGCAACAGTCGCAACGTTATATGTGGCACTTCAGTGATGCGTGCGTATATTGTTTGTGCTTTTGGTAGGATCAGGTAGGCTACATCTATCATAGCTACAACATATATTTCTAATTTAAGGCACCCTTAGGTTTTAGTAGTAGAGGGTTTAGTCTATCACGGCCAGGTCACAACAGAATTTTTGACGCCAAAATTTTGGACCTAAATCAGTTTACAACAGAACTGCCGAAATCAGTGGCTTCCCTTGTGTAGGCAAAGTAAATCCTTGCAGATAGTTAGTGTAGAGTTCAAATGGATGAACTTTGACATGCATATCATGACCATTAACCCATATGATTCAACTGGAGACTAAACTACAGATCTAGCTAACTGGTAGCATGCCTGCTAACGTGGCTAGCTAGCATCTAGCTCAGCAAACTGTTACCAGCTATTCAGCTTGGTTAGTTTTCCAGCCACAGAAGCTTGACAGCTAGCAAGTAGTAACATCGAGCAACTAGTGGTTGTAACTTACTGTTCAGTACAAAACCTCTTCTGGCTTGGAATGCATTGGACATTGGTTTACTCTTAGCCCAGAATACGCGTCCAAAACAAGTTCACCCATTTGCCCCTCAGACTTGTTTAAACATTTTGTTTTGTTAAAAAGTCACTACACCAATGTTCAGCTGGTAAACTGGTGCATCCCTGAACTTTACTGAACATTCCAACCTCAATGATCGTTCACAAAAAACCCACAACACCACCCACACGTACTACGTGCAGCTGCCACACAGATGAATAATAGTAACAAAAAAGAAAGGTTTGATTGCCACCGAAATAATGCCACAGTTGTGCTTCTATGTTTAAAAGGTTAAAAGTGTGTCATAATATGAACTCTAAATCACGGCAGTAAAAAACACTCAGGGTTGAAATTACTTGGAGAGCTGAGAGGAGAGGCAGAGCGGTACAGAGAGATGTAAAGAGAAAAAAGAGAGTATGCTAGTTAAGTGGTACAGAGAAAGAGACAGATTTATTATGATCTCCATAGCAACACACACACACACACACACACACACACACACAGAAGCTGCAGTGGGGCAGAGAGCATCACTTAGCGGCCCCTTAGCTGTCATAGCTTTATCCTACATTACACACACACTCACACTGATGGAGCCTTCTGGGAAATGTACCCTGTATTACTTTGTGTGTGAGTGTGTGCACGCGCATATGTGTGTGTGTGTGTGTGTGTGTGTGTGTGTGGTTTTGTGTGTTGTTAGTGGGATAGCAATTAACCCTTCAACCAAGAACACACACACTAAGATACACTGTCACACACAGACACACACTTTCAGTTATACTCATTCATAAATGTTGTCTCATCGCGCACACACACACACACACACACACACACACACACACACACACACTGAGAGAGACTGTTAGAGAAATGTGCTCGCAGCTCTGCAGTGAGTGAACATAAACCCGTTGAGTTCTACGCACCAGCTCGCTGACACCTCGTCTCTTCCCGCTTCACAGGGGGAACACACACACACAGAGGAAATCAGTCCAGCGGCTTAAAGGCAAACTCTCCTCAACTCTGATTCCCGTTCTGAGATCTTATTGTACAGTAACACAGAGAGGAAGGGGGAGGGGGCGGCATATGTAGACACTCAAGAGGAAAATGGATGTAATGGTGCTCAGGAGTCCTCAAAGGTTCCAGAGGTTTGTGCAGCCACAGCGAGTCTGATTATTACAGGACTGTGTGGTCTGAAGACATTAATCAATCAACATACTCACAACACAGCCTATTTAATCTAAATTCGCTTATAAACATTCCTCATTCATTTTCTGTAACCACTTATCCTGTTGGGGGTCGCGGGGGGGCTGGAGCCTATCCCAGCTGACATTGGGCGAGAGGCAGGGTTCACCCTGGACAGGTCACCAGACTATCACAGGGCTGACACATAGAGACAGACAACCATTCACACTCACATTCACACCTACGGACAATTTAGAGTTATCAATTAACCTGCATGTCTTTGGACTGTGGGAGGAAGCTGGAGTACCACGCTGACATGGGGAGAACATGCAAACTAAGCATAGAGGGGCTCCCCCATCACAGGATTTGAACCCTCTTGCTGTGAAGCGACAATGCTAATCCCTGCACCACCATGCCGCCTACATTATATAAATATGTAAACATTCCTGATAGGTCTAAATGAGCATTCATTAATATGTTTTACATCGAAGTACCTACTTTGCTGTGGGCTATTTATAATTACATGGTACTTAAACTTTGCAGAGTTAGTGGTGAAAGCAAACAAATCTGTCCACGCACTATGAATATCTCTATTTTCACTTGAGGCATTTTCTTTGTTTGGATTTGGAATCAATAGCTAGCCTCACAAAGGAGATTCAAGACCAGCCATCGTTATTGAGATTTGATACATTTTAGGAAAAGGCGTCAGGCCGTAGACGTATGACGCACATAGCTGACAAGATGTTAAAACTTTTTTTTTTTAAATTCAGTGTATAAGCTACACATTTATACTATTGGAAAATGTAAAAATCACCATAGGGCTACAACAATGATGTATGAAAATCAAAATGTTAAATGTTCCCATATGAATGTAAAGCCGAATTTTGTTATTTCTTTTAAAACCTAACCACATGCTTTTGTTGTTGAAGGAGAAAAAAAACATCCTTTTGCAGTGTTGTACTGACATAGTGCATTATATATTCTTTATTTTATTTAGTTTATTCTGTATGTAATCTGTACATTTCCTGTAAAAACGGAAGCGTATCTTAAAAACACAAAATGCATGTAACGGGCTAAAGGTGACACAGCATCCCAGAATGTCAATAACAAACGCACCAAGGGTACTTTGCACATCATATGTCGATGTGGAAAGTGTGAATGTGTCTTCTAAAACTGTTTGACTCTGAGGGGACGGTCCTGACAACTCTGAGTGTGAAGTGAGGGTTTTCTGTAGCCTGCAGGGCTTTAAGTAGCCCATTTTAGCCAGACCATAATTCCTGCTTTGTACAAAAAAAGCCCAAATTATGATAGTTTTCATACATTTAAATGTTTTAGAAATGGTTAAAAAAAGGAAAAACAAAATGAATCTGTACTACTGATCATCATATATGCAAATTGTTGGATAAAATTTGGGTATATAAAATTTTCAAAATCAAGGACATTTCTCTGCAATGTCTGCTTTTTTGCTGTATTGAAAACAAAACAAACCATGACTCCACTGTATCACATCAAACCGCACCTTGAGTCTTATGAACCGGTGACCTAGTATGGATACAGTAACAGTATGAGCCAATATGAGAAAAAATATTTTCATAAAAGATACCAACTGTAGCTTTAATTCATTACCAAATTAATGAATTAATAGATTAATTATTAGTTTGACCTACAATGCAAAGGCTTTTTTTACCACTAGTTATAATGCCATTTAGGACTTGGCATCTTCGTGAGTGGACATTTTCTGAGCCCAGGGAGAAAAAGAAAAGACTTTAAAGTAACTTTTTTTAAATGAGATTCTTGTTGTCTACTGATTTGTTGCTCCTAAACATGTTAGTCACAAAAACAACAAGGAAATGGTGTTCCTTTGACTTAAACTAATTGAATGCATAATGCACACTCCACTTTCCATGTCCAAAAAACAGCTTTATTATTCTCATTTAAGGGTAAAATATTATCTTAAATGGATTGTGTCTCAAACATTTATCCATGACAACCACTTTGGCCATCACATTTTCTTTTCCAGCTCTGTAAGTAGAGCTATAAATCACACCGTGTCATGTGGACTCACCCAGCGTCTGTCCTGCCAGCACCCTGCCATTCTCCCCGATCACAGCCCCCCTGGCGTGCCTCTCACTGGCGTACTGGACGAAGGCGTAGCCCTTGTGCACTGAGCAGCCCAGCACCCGGCCATACTTGGAGAAGATGCTTTCCACATCCGACTTCTTCACCACCGCTGTGTTCAGGTTGCCGATAAACACCCGGGAATTGATGGACTTTGGATCTGTCTTATTGGTCACATTACTGGTCTGGACCTTCAGCGACATGCTGGAGAGATGAGTGAAGGAAGCGACTGACGAATGGATGGATTGGGAGGGAGAGATGCAGAGAGATGGGGATCTGAGGAGAATAAAAGAGAACAGATAACTGGCGTTAGTCACAAAAGACATAATGGAGCACAGCTGCAACCTGCCACCTCACTGACTGAGACATTTGACGATCATAACTGTTCAAAAATTCTCAAACCAGCTGCAAAAGCATGAGTCAGAAAACTGTATTTACTGATCAAACTAGAGTTAATTCATTGTTCACACAGGCATCAAGACCTTGGTGTAAAGTTACAAGTCACACTTTTGTGAGAATGTCATAAGAAATAAGAACGGTAATAGTGTGGGTAGGCAATGAAAGACACATACTTCTATTGTTAGTTCCAAAATGAATTTTTTCATGGACTCAAAGTTTCAGATTTTAAGCTTTTCAAATGATGATCAGAAAGTACGTGCTCATATATCATCCCTTAAAGGTCTGACTTGGGGGAATATATTGGGAAAAATAGAATAATATATCCATCCATCCATTTTCATCCACGCCAAGACGCGGGGGCAGCAGGCCAAGCAAAGCACCCCAGACGCCCCTCTCCCCAGTGATGCTTTCCAGCTCCTCCTGGGGGACCCCAAGGCGTTCCCAGGCAAGACGAGATATGTAATCCCTCCAGCTTGTTCTGGGTCTACCCCGGGGCTTCATACCAGTGGGACGTGCCCAGAACACCTCTAACCCAGAGGGCATCTGATCAGATGGCTGAACCACCTCAACTGACCCCTTTCAACGCAAAGGAGCAGCGGCTCTACTCTGAGCTCCCTCTGAATGTCCGAGCTCCTTAACCTATCCCTAAGGCTGAGCCCAGCCACCCTACGGAGGAAACTCATTTCGGCCACTTGTATCTGCGATCTCACTACCCAGATTTCATGACCATACTGTAGGTGAGGGTTGGGACGTGGATGGACCACTAAATTGAAAGCTTTGCCTTCTGGCTCAGCTCTCTCTTCACCACAACAGTCCAGTGCAGAGCAGGCAGATGCGACACCAAACCACTGATCCATCTCACGCTCCATTCTACCCTCACTCATAAACACGACCCAGTTTGCCAAGTCATCAAGAAGACCTTGACTGGTAGTGACTGGAATCAGGTTTGGGTGCATTGTGTGCCAGGCAGCAGGCAGGTGAGTGTGCTGATCCCCGGCATTATAGACTGTAATAATACAATACAATACAATACAATACAATATAATAAGTATGTTTTCTTTCAAGTACAATCACCTGAAAATAAGAATTGTTGTGTTTTCATTACTGTAGAATGAGCCAATTACATCTACTGGTGGAGCAGGTCCTCTTCGTTACAGTAGCCCAAATGAAACAACAAAACAAAAGCTAGATAAGGCCATTCGCGTTTTCATGTCAGCCACAGTAGTTGTTCTTCACGCTTAACAGACAGAAGACGTTTCTCCGTCTGGTTGCAATCTGCAATCTCAACACTAAATGCCACTAAATCCTGGGCTAAACACTAGATCTTCAAACCTGTAAAACCTCTGCTGGAGAAATGCAAGTTTGTAAATGTGTAGAAATTATCTGTAGTTATGAAAAAAAGTGTCTGAATGAAAATTAAACTGTCACATTGACTCCAATTGCAGATTCCTTAGAGGTTCTTTTACATCAAATATAGTAAACACTGGTACAAAACCGGAACATTTTTTTAAGAAAAGATTCACCAATAAAGAGATGACTCTGAAACTCTTTTAAACTAAGTTATAATGAGCACTGGTGCAGATAAACAATACGTCCAATAACTCAAGTATCATCTTCACCTCTCTACTCTTACTGC
Organism: Epinephelus moara; assembly: GCF_006386435.1. Classification (NCBI taxonomy): domain Eukaryota; kingdom Metazoa; phylum Chordata; class Actinopteri; order Perciformes; family Serranidae; genus Epinephelus; species Epinephelus moara. Next base: position 45,668,259 of record NC_065529.1, on the reverse strand, counting down.
TGGGAAACATTGAGTGTTCCTTCAAATAGGGACTATTCACAAAGTACTCATTATACACAAACCAGTGCCACTCAAATTTTCAGACTACTCAACAGAAGGCCTTCAACTGAAAGGGAAAGAGCAGCTCAAGTTAAATCCAGATGTCTTTTTGCATTAAAGCAAGCGAGTGGCAGTAGTCTGAACCACCGCTGCTTCATCGCATGAGACGAGCTCAATCGATCACAGAGAAGGATTTGAAAACCAAATATAGTTTTTATCTCCTTCTTCGCTGTGTGCCGATTCCCTCCATCCACACAACTAATGAACACAAGCTGAGAGGGCAAAAGAAGAAGGTAAGACAGGAAAGAGAAGAAGAGGAAAGAAGAGGAGCACTGACAGGAAAGGGAAAGGCTAAAATGAAAGAGAAAGAAAGGATTGGGAAGGATCAAGAGAAGAGAGGGATGAGAGCACTGCCTTAGCAATCTATCAGGGGGCAACATGTGAAGCTCCTCTCTTCAGGTGTTGCTGTAAAGCTCCAGAGGATTATGTGTCACTTCAAACATGCTTCATTTCTGCTTAGCATTCAGATGTAAACTTGGCATTTACAGAAAGCTGAGGGAGTCAAGTAAATGACGCATCTAAACTACTAATAGTACAGTAGTGGGAGTGAAGTCTGACAGATGAGTCAGCAGAGAGGAGATGGAACATCTTGTTGTTTGGTGTCAGAATGCAGAGGGGCAGGAGGACACAGAAAGGAGCGCAGAAGTATGAGAGACAGAGCTGTTGGAACGGTGACCTGGGCAAACACATCACCACTACTGAAAATCTATACTCGAGTAAAAGTATAATTACTCCCCTAAAAATGACTCAAGTTAAAGTTAAAAAAAATGACCATTTAAGACACAAACTCAGGCAAATTACTCAAAAATACAAGTTACTTTGCATTTTGATATTTTTGTGGTGTGCGTGTCAGTGCAAAATAATGAATGAATTCAAAAGGCCAGCAGTCCACTAGCTACAAGATAAGTTAATGTCATTCTCATGACATTGAAGATTAATGTTACACATCAGAAATTAATGCGCACGTGTAACCAACATGTGCGACTTCAATGTGCTTGCGGAGGATAGAAGTTTTTGAAAGTGACAATCTCACAGCAAGCACTTCATCAGGTAATCCCTGTGGCCAGGGACTGCAGGGTTGCTTTGTCATCGGCATCTACAGCAGCGATACTCTTAACGTGCCCTTCCCCTTTTTATTTAGAGTAGACTCATTGTATAAAGGGTATAAATAATAAATGAAGGAACTTGAAAAGTACTCGTTCCTTAACAAAAACAAACTGCTCTTTCTATTTATGTGCATTAGTTGTAAGGCGTTACTACCGACCCCTGCACATGACTCACATTTTATTTTTTTTGTCTCTTAATTATGAATGGCTAGTTCCCCAGTCTTTGTGGTTCTTGTCTCTCCCTTTGCTGTCCTCTGGAGAGTGAGGACAGCCACGTGTCTTCCAGAGCTGTAGACATGAGATCTGGACTGAAGTCAAACTTGATTCACTAAAATGAGGACTTGAAACTCTAGAGAGATTTCACTTGAGACTTGAACGCTTTTGTTTTTGACCTGGAATTAATCTGGCTCAGTGAAAATAAGTATAAAAGTAAGAAAATGTGTAAAAAACTTTATTATGTAAGAATGGTAAAACAGTGCCACAAAGGTCACAAACCTCCACAGGGAACCTATGAACATGAGGGAGTAACATACACTACATATGAGGGCGACACTTTCTTATAATCACAACTGACTGCTTCAGTTTAGCCTTTGAAAAATATTATAACACTGGAGAATTGGTTTTAAGCAGATACATTCTTTACCAGCAGTATTTAAAAGCAGTTTTAAGATTAATGTGTCTTTTCTGTTTTATGTCTCAGTCACTGGAGGATCACAGTTCCTAACAATATCTCTCTCTTTGCAACTAATATGAAATTGAACTAAAAAAAAAAAAGCAGTTGTAAAACATCACAGCACATCTCCCCACTGCTGGAGACAAAAGAGCAAAAACTACAGACAAATCAAAGTGAACTTGAAAATAAAAGCAAATCAAATATTGTATGCTGTTTGAAATGCATCAGACATTCACACATATAAAATACATACTCTGTGTGGTAAATGGACTTGCACTTGTAGAGCACCTTTCTTGTAAAATGATCTCTGTCTATGTTGATTTCTTTCGGCTGGATGATGAAAAATGTGACTTTTGTTTCAGAGGAGGAACCTTTCTTGAGGCTGAATTTCTTTGCCAGGCCTGGGATAGAAGGCAGAGTATCCTGATTCTGGACTGAGTAGTTAAACAACATCACTGTAATGGTGTATTGTAAACCTAGGAGGGTTGGGCACATGTACGTGTGCATGACACAAAGTAAAAAATCAAATCAATCAATCAATCAATCTAGTCTTCCAACCACCCAAAGCATTTTAATGCTACATGTCACATTCACACACTAGTGGCTACCATACAAGGTGCCACCTGCAACTCACTTTGAATGAACACCAATGGAGTGGTCATTTGGAACAATTTTGTTTCGTTCTTGTCTTGCAGCATTTCCCTGCATTTCCCCATGATGCCGCAGATCGGCGTTAATCCACAACAGCGATCTGCCGCGTATGCTGACATTCAAGGACAGCTTTATTCGTCAGTATGTGATGCTGCAAGCCACTGCCCAAGCACTGGATTTCAACAACTTCGGAGTGAGACTGGGTTGGTCACGCCCGACATGCTCGTTTTGCTTCTGCGATCCTGGCATGCTGTCAAGGATGACACACTGGAGAGACATGATGCTGCCGTAGTTTTGTTCTGTGTAAAAATGCAAAGGAGGCATAAGGAAGGAACTTCATAGCAGCTCTATACTGCCATCTCTGTGTAAAAATGGCTGCCACAGTAAAAGCCTCCACTCTACTGGTGTCAAGCTTTCCACCAGATTTTGAGATTTGCTCCCATCTCGCCACAAGATCAAACGTGAGGTCACACAGATGTTGAGTGATAAGGTTGGTGTTCCAGGTTATCCTTACATCATGCTTAATACGTCTTTCTGCACAGGACATATCAACACAAACTGCTGCAACAAAGTCAAAAGCATGCTGTTGTCTGAAATATTTTATCGGGTGTATCATTCCCTTTATTTGAACTATAATAAACATGAAAAAAACCTAGAGACCTAGTGCTGGACAAGTGTGTGTCCACATACTTTTGTCCACATCTGTCTTTCCCACTGTACAGTATGTCTGTGCTTGGCTGCTCGTCTCTCTTTGCCTCATTAGAAGTATCCAGCAGTGAGTCTGCAATCCAAAAGAGAAGGAATGCTTATGATTCAACACTGCTGACTCTGTGTGTGTGTGTGTGTTACAGGAAGGAAGATATTTTTGCTTTCAGACCCACATCTCAAGAAAAGTTAAAAGGTTAAAAAGTCAGGTTAAAGAAACTTTCTTTGTGTGTGTGTGTGTGTGTGTGTGTGTGTGTAATTTTATTATCTCTGGGCTTCTCTACCTGACCTTCGCAGTGACAGAGTCATCTTAAATCTGATTGGTCAAACTCTAATGAATCAAATTGCGCCTGGCCCCGAGGGACCTGCATTAGTTTCAGAGGTCCAAATTCAGTGGACGACAGAACAGTGTTGATCCAGCAAATTCAATGAGTGTGTGTGTGTGTGTGTGTGTGTGTGTGTGTGTGTGGCGGGGTTAGAGAGCAGAGATGAAAGTCAAAAAGCGGAAAAGGACTCGCACACAGAAAACAAATGTAGACTAAGAGTCTTAATGAAAGATCATTTTACTGGGGATCTTCACATGCTGCTTGTGAAGATCCCCAGTAAAATGATCTTTCATTAAGACTCTAAATATTTGGGTCTGCCTTGAGGTACCCAGTTTTTGATGAGGTTGGAATTTAAGCCAATTCAACCAATTTAATCAGAATGAGAATGCACTGAGATACAATCCAGTCACGTCCCTCACCTATAACCACTATAACAACACCAGTAACCAACCAGAGTCCTGTGCTACGAAGCAGGATTTGGAGTTAGCGAGGGGGTTAACTCTGGGTTATCTGTACTACAGAGCTGGTTCTCTTCTTACCGGGATAACTCACCATGGTAACTTATGCTGAACAGCTAACCTGCTTCAGAGCATGCCAACTTCAGAGTATCAGATCACAACCTGTCAGCACCCCGACCTCTGACCAATCACTGAAGAAAACGTATCCATGGACAAAAGTCTAGAGTCTCAGGTAAAATAGAGTAGCAAATGCAAACCGCATACAACAATTGCAGATTGTTCCCGTATGTGTTTTATATACTTAAATAAAGAAACATTTCCCAGAATCCACCTCAGAAGTATGATGTTGATCAGAGTTTGTCAGAAGCTGAAATCTTTGACATGTTTTTCTGTCTTAATAAGAAACTAAAGTACAACCGAGCAGTTGTATTCCTCCACGAACCAGTCAAGTTGAGTTGACAGTTTACATCCACGTCTGTGAAAATATGGATGCTTCACACACACCTTCCCCCCGGCAGCACAAAAGATCTACAGAATGTGCAGTTTCAAGATCAGTGTCACCAATTCCGTATCTGACCAGATGTCTCCCCTTCTGTTCCTGAATTATGACGTATAATGGCCAGAAATGTGTATTTGCAAAACATTATGATGTCACAGTGAACTGACGTTAAACAATTTACGTACAAATGTTGTATACGGCCATCACTCAGGCTCCATAATGTAAAAAATATACTTATAATATACTACTTTTAACCAAAAACATCTTTTTTATTAACCTAACCAAGTTGTGTTGCCCAAACCAAGAACTGAGAACGAGTTGTCAAAACAGAAATAAAAACCTAAAAGCTATCTGAAAATGTATTTTGTAATTACTTGTATTAATTGATCATTCAAAGACTGAGGAAATAGAGATGTAAGAGACAGAATTGGTGGATTTTATTATTTGATTTTACTTTGCATCTATAAATGTAGAATTTAAATGCAAATGTAATGAATGCATTTGTAATAGCTTTTCTAAATGTATGGATTCATTTAGTGATAGTAAGATTTAGTGTATTTAAACTGTAAAATTCTGTGCTTATTGCAGCGGCACACTCAGGGCTCCACATCCAACAGTGTTCTGGATTCTTTCTCAGATTTTGTCTCTGTGAGAAAATGAACCCTTTTCACATTTTGTGCTGTTTACTCTGCTGATGGGCCTGAAAACCGCCTGACCTGATGCCCTGAGTCTGGACAAACCATTCAGGCCTCTGTGTCCGTGCTGCTGAGGTGCCCTTGAGCAAATCACCAAAATCCTGCCAGTCGAAGCTGACCTTGTGCTCTGTCCAGCACAGATCAATGAAACCAGCCAAAATCCCACTACGGATAGTTAAGGTACCCACTGGCTCCCAGCCCTGTGTGTGATTAGCATTCAGATAAGCTCTCCAGGTTCAACGATTCGCATCCATTAACATTTCTACCTTCTGAGTCCTGCTTTGAGAAGAGAAGTAGCTTCATGGTTCCAGCTTTACACTCAAATGAGCTTCATTTCCTGGATTTTAATTAAACTTAAATTGCACACTCACCCCGCTGCAGAAATCATACAGGCAGCCTCTCTCTGTGATTCTGTGGCTGTAGGATTAGCAATTAAAGCTAACACCATAGGGGACTGTGATTACACTTATTATTCAAATGCTGTCTTCAGGCGCTGTTGGAAATATTACACCTATGACTTCAACACACAAGAACACCAAAACAGAGTTAACGTGACATAACGTGATTAAAATATGACTGCTCAATGCCTCTAATGTCAAGCTTTTAGATCCATTTTGAGATTAAAAAAAAAAGAAGAAGAAGAAGAAGAAGAAGTATGCTTATCACTGATTTTTATGCCTCCACACTGTTTTGGGTTGTCTGTCTGTCTGTCTGTCTGTCCCATTCTCGTAACACACTTAAGAAGTTAAGAATTTAGCACGAACATCCCCTTGGACTCAACAATGAACTGATCAGATTTTGGTTGTCAAAGGTCAAGGTCACTGTGACCTTGTCTCATTTTTGTGAATACGATATCTCAAGATCAGTTTGGGGGAATTTCTTCAAACTCGGTACACATGGTCATTTGGACTAAAAGAACTGATTAGATTTTGGTGGTCAAAGGTTACTGTGACCTTGCATCCTTCTCATTCTCATGAACATGAGAACATCAGAAGGGAATTTCCTCAAATTTGACACAAACCTCTTCTTGGTCTGAAGAGTAAACTAATTAGAACTTGGTGGTCAAAGGTCAAGGTCAGCATGACCACACAAAACATGTTTTAGGCCATAACTCAAGAATTATTATGCTAATTATGACAAAACTTCAACAAACGTTGAACAGGATATGACGATGAAGTGACGACATTTTACATCTGAAAGGTCAACTTCACTGTGGCATGATAGTATTCTGCATAAAACATTTCTCTGGAAATTACTCAGCGTCAGTATTGTTATATTACTTTTTCCAGTAACATGTAATGGAACTAATTACTAATACATTTTAGTAATAATAATGACCCCCAAACCTAACAACCCGTCATGTTATCTTTGTTTTTACGTCACTACTGACTTGAAATACATCCCGGTCTCACTCTGAGGTCTTCAAAATCCAGTGCTTGAGCAGTGACTTGCGGCATCAGACACTGATGAAAAAAGCTGTCCTTTCATGTCGGCATGATACACCACCATCAACAGACCCACTTTTGTAATCGTTGCACTGCACAGGCATCCCACAAAGCAGCAAGCTAATTTGGAAGATGGAAACGCTTATGTTAGCGGCTGGAAATATTCCCATACTTTGATTCTGTCAGGACGAAAGGAGACAAGATCACTGTTGCTGCAGATAGTCATACTAAAACTCCTTTCACTGGGAAAAAACTCCGGTCTGAAACATGTACTATGACTGACAGCACGTAAAGCTCCAGGAAATACACCCGACCAAAGGCGAGCCCTCCTCAGCCATGGAGGTCGGTTGTAGCCCGACACTGGCTAAACTGGATTTCAATCGTGGACAGCTGCAGCTACAAAGAAGTAATGAAGCTTGTGGCTGGATATGTTGTGGATGAAATGTTGCCCCACGAGTGACTCTCCATCTTTCAGGCAGAGCCTTGGGAAAATACTGGTCACAGGCAACTTTATCCTGTTGCTGCAACACAAGAGAAACTGTTTTGCTCACGTTTTCAAGTAAAAATGTCTGCCAAATGAATTCAGTGCCAGGAGTGTCACCGTTCTGGGTGAATGTCACACAGTTATGAAGAAGAATGCTGCAACACTGAAGAAAAGACTAGAAAACTTCACTTCTCTTTCTGTTTGTACTTAAAGTAAAATGCAAAATAAAAATGAGCCCTTGTCTGTGAATTATATTACCGAGCTTCAGTAAGATTGGGTTTATAAGTCAAACCTCTTCAAGGCTCTTATGAAGATACAGAGTGATATGTTCAGTATTCATCCAGAGGAGAGCTTTGATGTCATCCTGCACTTTCCTGTCTTCTGTTTGCTCCCTGTTGTATGATTGCATGTCTCTGTCATCATTTCTTTACTATGATAAATGTATGTAACTTTGTATCTTTTGCTCTTTATATACTGCCTGCTACATACAGTACAGCAAACTGTGAAAGCCACGTTTAATATTTCAAATGTCTGCAGTTTAAAGTGCACTCCACCTGCGCTTCGCCAACTGGGTGTGGCCAGGCGGATTTTGCAAGTTTGGCACACCGTGCGCCTGGTGCAGCTACTCCTCTATCCCACCTCCGTCCCTCCTACCTGCGCAAGTCGGAAAGAGAGAGGAGAGAAGGCGTGGAGTGGGAATTACACAGCCGATTCACATCACACCAATCAAATGAGCCCCTCTCCTCGCCCTTAAATGCGTCGCGCGAAGGCGCAATGAGAGTTTACTCAATTCGCCATGGCAGAAGAGAACAGCAGCGTCAGACGGCCAAACTTCTCCCAGGAGGAAACTGATGTTTTGGTCCGGGAGGTCCAAGCTCGCAGTGTCCGAATATACGGAACTGCGAGCAGACCTCCACGGGCTGATGATGCAAAGGTAGCCTGGGAGGAGGTCACCACAATTGTAAATCAATGTTGCGTTTCTCTCGTGCGCGCGCGCTCTCTCTTTCTCTCTCGCAGTCTCACTCTGTTTCTTTTCTTTTGACTTTTCTAAGATGACAGATGCTGAATATATACTCCCTATCTGATGCTGTGGCTGTTTGTGGTTGGCTGAGAGGGATGTGAACTCATTAGTTTGCAGCTGTGTTAATCAAATCAGGTTGGGTTTCCATTACGCGTGCCAAACGTGCCAAACGGTGCCAATCCCCTTTGATCTGACATCAGATGTGACGGGACAGTCGATATAGAGATACATTTATGTGCTGATTGCAGATAGTTGCATTGAATAGTGTTTTTTTGGGTATTTATTGCATCGTTAATGTGCCTGATATTCTGGAAACCTGCCTGTGAGGTTTTGGTGACGTGTGCGCACTGTCCGCCGGTCAGCCAAACTTCGGCTTACACCGGCTGCGCTCCCCCTGCGTTGACAGTAGACCTGGTTTCAGCTGGCGAGCTTTTAGCGCACCTTCGGCAAAGCCTTTTGGCCTTTTGACTAGCTCTGCGCGGGGTTCGCCACCCTGCGCCACGCCGGGAAACTAGAGGCCTTAAAGTCATTTAAAGCTGTTACTTTTGATTCATGTCAGTTACAGAGTACAGTGCTACAATCTCACACTCCACAGTAATCTTAATTTTTGAGCTCCAGGGAAATTTACTCATTTTGTTTAAAACGTTTGCCTCGTTGCTGTTGCTAAAGATTGATAACTGATATCTTATATGACTCTCATATATGATCTTTAGCTGCGTGAAGCATGTTGATACCTATTTTCTTGATAATGTCAAAAGGCATTGGGGAAATGTTGGAAAGCATTTACAATTTTAATTACTTCACAACATAATAACTGAATAGACAATATTGTACATTTAATATACAATATCTGTACATTACAGACAGAGAGTGAGCACTCAGGTTTTTTTATCTTATGTCAACATGAGCAGTATTGGTTGAGACGGCAACTGGACCTCATGTGTCCAACCAAAGTGGCAAAACAAAGGTTAACATTGTATGTTTCTGCAAACCACAGATATGTTACATTTGCATATTATTATGTGGTGGTTGCGTTGAAATTAACGTTTAGAAAGAGATCATGTTTGGCACTTTTGGTGGCACACTCCCAGCTGGAAGTGCAGCAATGTCTCAGTAAAAAACAACAACTTTCTGTGGCACAATCTGGGCAGAAAATGCGATGATGGTGTGGTAAAAATGAACCACTTTTTGTCACATTATCTCCAGAGGAATCACAGTGATGGGTAGCTAAAATAGACCCACATTTGTTGGCTAAAAAGCCATGAAAATAGAGTGTTGATTTGTGAAAACAACTGGTTTTGTTGTTTGTTGGTCTCGAACACCAGTCTGCAGTTCAGCATGTGTCTCACCTGAGTGTCACGCCATCCACCATCCTCTCCAATGCCAGCATGTGCCATCATCCAGAGGGGATACTACACATGAAGAAAAAAAATGGAAATGTTTATCTTGTTCTCTCTTTTGTTTAGGGGGGCTCTCACTGAGGGCACCAAATGTGCTAGGCCTGCCACTGATCCCCTCTACCTCACTTTACTACGGAAAGGAGCTACGTTTTTATCTTTTCATTTTCTTATGTATCAGTTTGACAGCTCTCACAGCAGTCTAAATGAACTGAACCAAATGGGCAAACACACCAGAATTCATTTCAAATGAACCAAACAGTTTGGGTGTAAAGCACCCAAAATGACCAGCATAACCAATAAAATATGTTTTGATTCCAAATTACACTCCGACCAAACACTGATCGTGTTTTTAGTGAAGTACTGGAAAAAGTATTGGGGGGTGCCGTCAGGGGAATTTTAGGGAGAAGTGAGGGCGAGCTGCTCAGGCTCAGCAGGGAGACGATTATGTGAAGTACATCATAAAAAGTCGAGTTTTCAGCTCAGAAGACGAGAAGTGACTCCGCCCTCAGCGATGGAAGGTCATTCCACCACAGAGGAACCGGCAGAGAAACACTTCATAATAATAAATAGAACAGTCGAGACAGCAGCACCTGTGGGATAGTCACACAGTTCATGGAGAACTGTGCTTATAACACAAGGTGGTAATACTGTGATAGACTGAATCATTGTGGGCTTACAGTCAATATTCACACAGCCAATAATGGTGCTGTTATAGCACCGAGGCCCTGATATATTCACATGCAGCGCTGACCTTTAAAACTGAGAAAATTTCTCCTCCATTTACACAGTGGCATATTTTTCTTTCTCTATAAGGAAGACCTGGTCTGACCCTGTGATGAACACTGAAAAAGAAGCTCCATACAAGTGGCAGTGACACAGAAATTAATCTGAAACATCAATATAAAATGGAAAAAAGACCTGGAACGTTTCACAAGTGATCTACGGTGATTAAAAACAAAACAACAAAAAGCTTTCAGTGTAAAAAGCAATGCATGATCTTCACAGACATGTGCAAGAGCTCCGACAATGACCTGCAGCTTGTTCCTGGATCAAAAGCAAACACACTCTTCTTTTGAAAAAAAACAAAAAAAAACAGTTGTTACTCTGAAATACAGACACGTTTGGGATCTGTTCTTTGTTGGTGTCAACTCTCAAACTAATGTTTGTTGTCATGCAGCCACGGATCACCTCAAAGACACAAACTAGCATCCGACATGCAACCAACCAACCAAATAAGAGTATAAACTAACCAATGAAACAAATCCAAAGTACAAAGTCTACTAATGGGTCTGGTAACTTATTTTAGTGCACAGCGTAGGCTATGGCGTAAGCTCTGCATAGAGCTGACGCACAAGTATAAATCTGCCTTTAGTCGTCTCGTTAGTTAGTCTACTGTTCCAACAATCCCCAGCTCTGATTGGACAAAATAAATCCTAAATAGATCTTACTTCATCAAGTTAGACACATGTGGATCTGCACCATGTTTATCCCTGCGGTCTCACTCTGCCTCTCAGCTGTCCACTGAGCAGTGGATACAGTACATCATGATTCAACAAACATGCAATGAATTGCAGCAACACATAAAGGAGAATAACAGTTGTGGTAATATTTTGAGTGGGAAAGTTACAGAACAACTGAGAAATATAGTGGAGAACCACGGGGGAAGAGAAAGCGCATGAGAGAGGGACAGAAAATGAAAGAAAGAGAGCAAGGGATTGCAGTGTTTCCTTCTGCCTCCCCAGCAGTGGGAGAGATGTTCATAACATACAGCTAAAGAACAGTGATCATCATCTGTGCGCTGCATCACCTTGGACTGCCGTGCGCAATAAATGCACCGAGGAGCGCAACCCGCTGTCAAACCTGTCATTCATGAGACAAAAGAACAAATAAAACAAGGAAAAGGAGAAGGACAAGTTGTGTGAGGAAACACATCAGCCCTTAGCTTGTAATAAATGTATTAATTCAAATATACATATATATATATTTCTTTTACAGTAGAAATTTGGGTTTTAATCAGGCTTGGGCCCAAAACTGCTGCCGTGGGTTGGGCTTGGAAACTCTGCAAGTTTATGTAGGGTCAGGCCTGATTTTGGGCCCAATCAGAGGTTTGTTTTTATGGAAGTTAGCCCGCTACAGCGGTTCTAGTAGCAAGGCTACACATAAAATGGCTGCCGCTCTGACCGTCCTGGTTTGTTGATTTGAATGGGAATGTCCACTCTACTCTTATTCTATGTCTATGGTCTAGAACTAGACAGCACTCTGCAACTGAAGAGCGTCAGTACAACATAAAGTTTCTCATCTGCTCATGTAAGTGAAATTCAGCTCAATATGTATGACTGCATGAATAAGACTGAGTTCTTCTGATTGTTCCAAAATCCTGGTTCAAAATAAAAGGTGACTAGGGTTTTGTAGTCAAGGCCTCAAAGCTGTGGAACTCACTGTCTGAGTGTCCAAGACTTGCAGACTCAGTGACATAACTTAAATATGAAATAGACTTTTATTAATATTATTCCTAATTTTTAATAGTAGCAGCACTTGCAGTCACTATTCAATATTTACCCATCCATCTACAGGGGGTGGGTGTAACAACAAAGACTAGAGTCTATTGCAATCCAAAGCAACTCCCCTGCAATAAATCCTGCTTTTGAGAAGCTTTTAATATTTTTCTGGCACTGTGTGTGAGAGCTGTTGATTTAACTCTGTGCTAATTTCCGTGGCTGGAGTTGGAGTTACATTACATTGCATTAGATTGTGCAGGTGTTCATGTTATTGTGTTAATCCTTCTGTATCTGGGAGGATGAGTGTGGTACAGTTTTTGGACACAGTTAATGATTGTGAACCTTTCGCAGGATGAGGCCGGCCTGCCAGCCAGGCTGTTGAGCTGGAGCAGCTCTCACCTGGTTTCACCTCATCGGTGTTGTGCGTGAAAGGAAGACGTGTAACGTTTTGCCCATTCAGAGCAGCAGTACAGAGGAGGACTGATCTGAACCGCCAAGAACATGGCCCTCACACTGTTCAGTCAACACTGTGTGTGAGTGAGACAGACGGAGGGAGGGAGGGAAAAAAGAGGGAGTCAATGTGTTTGGCAGAGATAACGAGACAGACCTGGACAAATGCAATATAACAAGGAGACAGGTTTTTTTTTAAGAAAATAAGAGACACACAGATAGAGAGAGAGAGAGAGAGAGAGGGAGAGAGAGATTAATTTAGAATCACATGGAAATGTGTTTTCACTTGTTGTCATGGTGTTTGTGCTTAATGTTGAATATTTGACCTTCAAGGAGGCTGGCAATTAATTTCTCTCCCACCCTCCCTATGTCTGTTGTGTTGTCCACATACTTTTGTACAGATTCAGAGTGTTTTTCTATGGTTCTGTCGAGGCTCAGTAGTTCCAATCAAGGTGCTGCTATGTAATTAAGAAACCCAAAAAGTATGTACATCACCTCTCTTTAGAAATGTTGATATAATATGTATGAAAGCTATAAATGTAACATATCTGTGGTTTGCAGAGAGATACAATACCAACATTTTATTCTGGTGACTTGGCTGATTCTGGACACTAGTGAAGAAAAGTTATGTCCAAGTGCACAAAGCCAAGTCCAAAAAGAAATAACTTCCCCAGTCTGGTGAAGAAGACTTGCCTTCACAGAGCTCTGACCTCAACCCCATCCAATACCTTTAAGATGAACTTGAACACTCACTGTGATCCACGCTGTATCACCAAATATCAGTGTTGGACCTCACTGAATGGGAACAAATCCCTGCAGCTAGGCTCCATAATCTGGTGGAAAAACTGAAACCAGACAAGTGGAGGCTGCTATAGCTGCAGATTGATGCCCAGTCACTGGCATCGTACATTTCTGCGAACCACCAATATGTTACTTTTGTATGTTTCGTATGTATCATATCAACCTTTCTAAAGGGATGTGGTAAATGAGCTGACTCTGACATCTGGAGGCAGAGAGGATGGTGTGAGAAAAAAACTGCAGACTACTGTTTTTCACCACTTGTTTTTTAGCAAGTCATTGCTGCATCATCCAGAGGCTTTTTAACCAGCAAACATGGGGGTTTTTGAGGACAGTGCCACGAAAAGTGGTTGTTGTGTTTTTTGCGGAGACATTGCGGCATTTCCAGCAACTTTTTAGCCTCAGAAAGTGAGCATTTTAAGTCAGTGTATGATCTTTTCCCAACCATATCCAAATGGTTTTTGGGCCTAAACCCAACCACAAGTTAACCATTACATAGTTGAAATGTGAAGCAAGTAAGTTTCAATGTATCTGCTACATAATAAAGAAATGTAATATATCTGTGGTTTGCAGAAATATACAATGCCAACATTTATTCTGGCAATTAGTTTGTTAGCGCCCATGGTTTTGGAATCACATTTGCAACAACCACATATGAGTTTTGGCCATGTGACATACATTTCCTAGCCTTTTACCCTAAACCTTTAGATATCCTTTATTGATCCCCAAGGGGAAATTCCATTTTTTATTTTTATTTTTTTTCACTCTGTTGTCATATACACACACATGCACAAACATGACCTATACATGCATTAAATGGAGAGATGTCAGGGTGAGGGGGCTGCCTTGGACGGGTGCCCAGGGCAGTTGGGGGTTTGGTACCTTCCCCAAGGGCACCTCAGCGATGCCCAGGAGGCGAACTGGCGCCTCTCCAGCTGCCAGTCCTCGCTCCATATTTAGCCCAGATGGGGACTTGAGCCCACGACCCTCCACTTCCCAACCCAAGTTCATGTTAATTCTGACCTTGACACTAAAACCAAGTCTTACGGCCAATTTCCACCAGATGCGTGTTGGTTGCGTCTGCGCTCCGGCACGGCAGCGGAGCCGATAGGATTCCATTCTAGTCAATATGTGTGTTTCCACCAGCTGCGGCTGTGATTTCATCCCGTGAACACCATGGACGAGGAAATATTAATCATGGCAGTGCATCGAGATGTCTTCCGGCGGAGCTGCACCGCACCGCACAGCAAACGCAGCCGGTGGGTATTGACAGACGGCGGAGCACGCAGCGGATAACCAGCGCTGCCGCTCCGCAATGGAAACGCATCCAGTGGAAATCCGGCGTTAACCCTCAAACTGTGGACACCTGGATGTCACACTTTCATGGTAAACTTTGATAAATGTAGAGTCTGTTTTCAGTGTCAATGTCTTTTTCTCAAAAATGAACAAATATGTCAGTATAGAGATCTAGTGAATTCAGGTCACTCTGAAATCCAACACTGGTTCAAAGGCAACGTGTGAAATGCATATATTCATGCCAACATTAAAGTTTTACACACGGACACTCTGCTTTACTACGTTGCTACTTGAAATTCTTTTAAACCCACATTTCCACTCTGTTCCCAAGACCTTCTGACACACAAACACACACACACACACACACACACACACTGAATTATTGCTTGAGGTAACAGCTGTGGCAAAAGGATAAACTCAGATTCATGAAATGCACACACACACACACACACACACACACACACACACACACACACACTCGGGCTCTTGGCTCAATGCATAACTGAAGAGTTGAGTTGGAAGCCCGTGAGCAAGACTGCAGGCTGGGCTGATGCACACACACACACACGACAGCCCTCACAGCATACATAAACATGGAAATTCACACAGAAATACATTCAAAAATCACATACATCAAGACTCTTACTCGAGGAACTCAGACTGGAAATTGACAAGAGGACAAACTTACACAAGCCAGACAGAAAACACACACACCTTGGTGAATAACAGTATGGCGTGGTTTGAAAAATGATAATGCATTGTCCCTCTTACCTGCCCACACTGATGATGATGATGATAATGGTGGTGATTGTGTGTGTGTGTGTGTGTGTGTGTGTGTGTGTGTGCGCGTGCGTGCGTGCGTGTGTGTGTGTAAATGATGCTGATTCTTAATCAGAGCACAGCTCAGCAGCTTTTCTATTTTGTCTGGTTTTAGATGAATGGCCCACTAGTGCATGTAGTTTCTCATTTCTAGACACATTATTTTTACACAAATAACAAAATATTGTGATTAATATGTAATCAACACAAAAAGATTATAATAGATACTCTTCTGGTGTGGCTCATCCCTTTTTTCTACTGGGTTCACCCTTAGGATATCACAATATATTATCAAATAAAAGCTGGTATTTAACCATTTTGGAAACATATAGTAACTTGACCTGACGTTTTCAAAATCAGCTTTGAAAAAAAAAAATCTTGCTTTAAGGCTAGTGCACTGTATCTGTAACCCTCTGTCTCTTTCCACATCTTTTAGTCTGTCAGCATCTCCCTAAAACTCTGTTTTCCCTCCTCCCTCCTCGCCGTCACCTCTTTCTCCCCTCTGTCTGGCAGATCAGTGCAGAGCTAGCTGAGTGTTGCCACTTGAAGTCCCTGCAGCCTACAAGTCCTATTCATGTATTATCACTGAGATTTGGTGAACGGAGAAAAGAAATGTGGCTTCAGAGTTTAGAGCAGGAGAGAGGGAGAAAGTGAGTGATCATCCATCTGTTACTATAGTAACAGTTTGTAGTTAGCACATGTCTCTATAGGTCTATGTCTCTTTGCTAAGTGTACTATAAATAGAAACAACAACATTTGTTAAGCACATATTCAACTACCACAGTCAGAGCCTTGAACCTTTAACAAGTCCCCCATCTTTTTTTTTGGGAGGTCTTTCCTTACCTGCTGTGAGGGTCCAAGGACAGAGGGGTGTCGTATGCTGTAAAGCCCTCTGAAGCAAATTGTGATTTGTCATATTGGGCTTTATAAATGAAGTCGAATTGAACTGAATACCAAAACCATGGACAAATCTTCACATGAGCATCATCTGCCACCTTCGAATTTAAGGTCAAGTTCGAGTTAAGCGCAGCTCAGACCAAAGATCTGCAACAAGATGAGTCCAAACAGGCAACTACTTGCAATGTGCTGCTCTGCAACGTTCTAAACACCTGCCAGTTCACACCAAGTCAACTAAATGAGACGGTGCAACAACTCTCTGCTACTTCTGCTCTGTTTACAAGCTTTTCAGGCTTATTTTGTGGCTGAATATAATTTGTAGCTTCTTAAAATATGACTGAGGGTAGTGATAGTGAGATAATGGCTATAGCTGCATTTGTAGTAGTGACGAACAACAAAACAAAGCCAGCATCATCACAATAAGAGTATTCATGCATATGATGTTAACTCCACTACAGAAGGGAGTTGATGATCACTAAAATTAGGTTGGGAAAAAAGTGGATATATTGATATCTATATTGGTTATCGGTGAAATGAGTTGTTATAGGGATTGGCATGTCGGGTATTGGCAAAAAATCCAATATTGTGCATCTCTACTTTGTACTCCCAACCATCGGCCCCACATTAATCTATAAAACTTTTGGTGGTGATAAGATCATGATACTGCTGAGGGGGTGGCCGATATGTGTGTAAAGCTATGATGTCATTATGTCAACAAGTCAGTCATTTCCATTATCACGATGTGAATTTTTCTTATCATATTAAAATTATACTGGTATGATAGTGAATGATGTGATAGGGCACACCCCTAGGGTCCACCAGCTACTGGAAACGGGCAGTAAATATCTGCTTGACCACAATAAGTTGCTTATTGAGAGAACATAAACACGTGGTTTCAGGTGAGAAAAAAGTCTATGAATGTACGTGAATCCAAATATGTTATTAGGGAAAACACAAATAACACAATGGAAACAGATATTAATTCAACCCAAAGTTGCTCGTTATCATTCAAGGGAAAACAAATGATGACTGACATGTCTGTGCCTTCAGTGTTTTGCACGCATTGTTTCCATAAATTATCAACAACTTACTCGAAATGCTGCTTTGTCCCTTTTTTGACCCACATGCTAAATTTGTGATATTATTTTGGTAAGCTTTCCCAAACCCTCCTGGGAACAAATCCGCTGGGACCCACGGGTGGGTAAACCTGCTGTTCACATCACAGGTTTCCTCAGGTAACTCAGGGGTAGTGAGACAAAACGCCTGATAAATGCCTTTAAACGCCCAAACCTACACCAAAGGATATGTTTTCTATGTCTTTACTGTATATAGTTTCTATTAGCAATTCGAAACAGAATCTCTCAATTTATAAAACATCTTTTTGAGTATCTGATTGATCACTGTCCCCCATTTATCATCAAAGCAACAAAGCAACTGGATTTTTTTCATAAGCATAAATCTCTGACTGTCTCGTCTCCTCCCTTGTTTGGCTTTTACAACTCATTTCACAATATTAAAGGACAAATCCACTTTAGTGCCACTCTAACTCAGGTGGAAATGTAACTTTCATTTCTGGGTTCACTTTGTTGTTGGGTGGTTTGTTTTCCTTCAGGCAAAGTGGGATCCACAAAAAGTACATTACAGCCTTTCATCACAAAATAACTCCTGGAACGCTTTGAACATCACAGAGTGATGGTGTACATTTAACAAATGTAAAAGCAGCTTGAGGCTTTACTTTAAAACAAAAATCTGACTTCAATAATTTCCTTACTTCAGGCAGTTCTTTGATTAATGTTACAGTGCCACCCATCATCAAACTTCCCTGTAACAAATACACAGTCACCTGCCAGTGCAGTGCGTTTTATGTTTTAGTCATTTATCTGACGCTCTTTGTCAAAGGGAATTTCAACAAGGTGGTCAATGGTAGAATTATGTTAAAATTCACGACCTGCAAAT
This sequence comes from Epinephelus moara, assembly GCF_006386435.1. Taxonomy (NCBI): domain Eukaryota; kingdom Metazoa; phylum Chordata; class Actinopteri; order Perciformes; family Serranidae; genus Epinephelus; species Epinephelus moara. The sequence continues at coordinate 45,649,983 of NC_065529.1, read as the reverse complement.
AGAACTGAAAACTGGGATGTGGTGGCTTTGAGGTCGGACAAGCAAATGGGCCCTGACACATCAAGTTGACACTTGGTTGTTGGTTAATGTAGAGTCATTGGTGATTGTCGTCGCCCGAGGTTTTGCAGTGTGTCCTGCACCACTGGCACTTGTCGGCTCTTTTTTCAGCCAGTTCAGCATGTTGAAGCCCGTTGGTGAGACAAATGACTGATTGGTGGTTCAGCAAACGAATGACTAAAGTCAAGAGGGCGTGACATCAGAATAAACCAACACATTCTCACTCCGACCGCATCACATATTGACTTCTGGTCATGGACTTTCCACGCCCAGATACGACTTGCAATGTACCCTGGGTGTGTTGGTTGTTGACGTTCTGGGACGCTGTGTCAACTTCAGCCTGTTACATGCATTGTCTTGTTTTCAAAATACACTTCTGTTTTCACAGGAAATGTACAGTTTGCATACAGTTTCTTTCAAAATAAATGTACTACATCAATGCAACACCACGAATTGATGGGTTTTTTTTGTCCTTCAACAACTAATGTATGTGGTTCAGTTTAGGAAACCATAGCATGTGGTTGGGTTTAGGAACAAAGAACAAGGTTTGGCTTTATAATCTTACAGGACACGAACACCGCTCTCCCAAGTGAAAGTTTGTATGTTGGACCCATCCACCACCACTCCCACCCGCTCCAGTTGGACTTTCGCTGCCTTAACTTTAGTTCTTGGGCCGCCATATTTTTCCCTGATGCTGCTGAGCGCTGTTAAACTATTACACCGAACGGCCGCGAATCATGCCGATGTGAAAGGATGGCATTGTTCGTCGGTGTTTGACGCCACAAGTCACTGCTCAAGTGCCAAATTTCCACGACTTCGGAGTGAGACTGGGTTGAAAATACATGTTACATAAGGTTAGATTATTTATTTTAACCATTAAGCTCTTTGATTGTGTTATTGTTCTATAGCGCACATGAAATGTTATGTGTTCTTTTAACATCATGATGTGTTGTTTATGCGCTAACTGGCAAACTAGTGTCTTGAATCTTTCATGTCGATCTTCTGGTTTCCCTTTTTGAAAGACGAATACAGACTAATGCCGCCTGCTGCAGCGGAGAGGTGTTTCCTCTCACTGCGGTGCAAAATACACATGCTGGTTGGATGTTGGCTGTAGACTTCGTGGTGTGTTCAAGTGCAACATTTTGGCAGAGACACAGGCGATGTCAAGTGATGCAACAGTCAGGCTTCATTGCCACGAGTTCTTTGATGTTGGTTTGGTGAGTCTGTGCCTTACTGACCAAAAGGTTGTCTGGATGATCACAGGACCACAAGGATAAATTAAAGCAGCGAAGTGAAAACCCAGTGACCTGCTGTAGTTACCATTATTGATGTGCTATTGAGTAAGGCACTTAAGCCTTCACTGCTCAGTGGCCCGTGGAGCACACAGTGCTTCTATGTATGGTGCAAGTGTATACAGCACAGAGATACAGATTCTCATCTTTGCAGTATTTCTGTCACATTAGGTAAGATGCACCAACATGATCAAACAGTTTTTTCTTGCTGCCATGGATTAATTACCACATGAAATCAAGCTTGAAGGTCCACTGTTTCTCTTAATGCACCAAGTATTTTAAGGTTGGTTATGCTGCAAGCATTACACATTTCTCCACAGTCTGCTGAAAAAAGTGGCGATAGAATTGAGGGAGGTAAAGATAAAGAAGCACCACATATTTGACTCAAATAAAGTCATGTAGAGACCTCATTTTCAGTTCACAAAGGATTCTGACAACATCAGGTCTTTTATTGGTGGTACCTCCACACCTGACGACACATTGCTCACTGCTGGCCTTATCCCAGATGACTCCTCCATTCCCACTCAGGGCAACATTAGCCGTCTCCATTGCCTCCACAGGTTGCCTATAAATCATTGCCATGCAGGCCAGCAGGCAGTAATAGAGACAGATAGTCTCTCTTAGACTGCATTAATGAACTGTTGTTCCTGGAACCAGGACAGCCGATGGACGGATCAATACTGCATTGTTTTCTGCTCCACAATTACACACCCGACATCAGTCCACTATCAGCGCAGGTAGGCAATTAATATCAGGGCAATTTACGGAATCAACGATTAATTAAATAATGATTTCATAGATCCTCAAGTATGAATGTTTCCGCATCCATTCAGCTGACGGGAGGTGAGCTGGCTCGAGTCCAACTTCCTTTTAGAAGCAGAAACTGTCTGCACCTCTCTGTGGTCACTTTTACAATTTTGTTTCCTTTGCAAAAAACATTGAAGATACTGTATAAGAGGATAGAAAATGGTGCAATAAATTCCCTCCTCAGTTGCTCTTCCTGAGGTTTCTACCGTTTTTTTCCCCGTTAAAGGTTTTTTTTGGGGGAGTTTTTCCTTATCCGCTGTGAGGGCCCAAAGGACAGAGGGATGTTGTATGCTGTAAAGCCCTGTGAGGCAAATTGTGATTTGTGATATTGGGCTTTATAAATAAAATTGATTGATTGATTGATTGATTTATTGTCACCCAAGAGATTAGAGTATCTGATTTTAAGAACAGTTGATGGACTGAACGTAAAACTGCTGGCAAGTGGCAAGGCTGCTTTTCCTACAGCAATCATGTAAAGTTCCTGATACACCAGGCCGGAAAGCATCTGTTGCCCTAGTATTTACTTTGTGTCCTGAATCATTGGCCCTTGTTGGCCCATGTGTTGTTTTTTTTCCAGCCAATTCAGCATGTTGAATTGGTGGTGGAGCCCACCGGTAAGAAAAATCCCTCTGACTGAAAGTTCAGCTCAGTGCACAGGAAAAGAAACAGAAGCGAGGAAAGCAAACAAATAACTAAAATCAAGACAGTGTCAGATATTTTAGTAGATTTTTTTTTTAGCCATTAAGCTCTTCATCAAATATGGTTCCTAATTGTTTGTGTTATTGTTCACTAGCACACAGTAAATATTGTTTATTCTTTCAACATATGGTTGTGTTGTTAATGTTCTAACTGACTAACTACCGTCTTGAATCCAGCCTGTCGGTCTTCCTGTTACCTCTTTTTGAATGGTGAAAACTAAGTTTGGGTGTGTTGGTTGACAATGTTCTGGCACACCTTGTCAACTTCTGTCTGTTACATGCATTGTCTGCTTTCAAAATACACTTCTATTTTCACAGGAAATGTACAGTTTGCATACAGTCTCCTTCAAAATAAACACACTACGTTGGTACAACACCGTGAATCGTCATTTTTTTCCTTCAACAACAAATGCATATGGTTACGTTTAGCCAACACATGCGCATGGTTGGGTTTAGAGAAGAAAAAGAAGAACAGGGTTTGGCTTTACAATCATGAGCAAACACCAGCCTCGAGAGTGAAAGTCGTTGGTTGCTGGACTCATCCACCACACCTCTTACCAGCCCTTCTTGGACTTACGCCTTCTTAACTTCCGTTGTTGTCTAGACGCGTTTCCCCTTATGCCAAGGGGTGCCCTTACACAATAACGGGGACTGGCTGCATATCATGCCGATGGTGTCTGACGCCAGAAGTCAGTGCCCAAGCGCCGGTATTGGACGACTTTGGAGTGAGACCGAGTTGCTTTGTCGTGGGATTGGGATGGGCCAGGAGTGAAAATCCACTCCATTTTGTTTTGAAACTGTCGTTTTGCTCTGACTCTGACTTCTCCTGTTGGTTTTCCAACCAGATGTGCATCATCTGAAAGAGGATGGAGATGGATGGTTTTGCAAATTTTTTTAAGTTGGGACATTGTTCCCATGATGTGTTAAAAAAAACTGTGAAAATAATAACAGTTAAGACCCGATGGAACTGATCGTTCTGGTGGGAAAAAAATAACTCGGAAGAAGAGGAAAAGATTTTAGGAAAAAAAAGGCACAAGCACAACAGAATAGAAGGGAGAGGGAAGTTAACGATGAAGCAGAGTGTGTGGGGTTATATTCAGGAGCCAAAGTTCCAGTTTTGACAATGTAAGTTCAGCTTGTACATCCCCTCCTTTCCCACCCTTTCCTTTTCTCAACTTTTCTGATTCTCATCTTCATCCCTCTCCTTCCTCTTCCTCTCTCCTTTATTCTCTCCTCTGTCTTACTCCCTTTTTCATCAGATCTCCACTCAATTCATTTTTTGCAATTTGGTCCTATCCTGTCCTCCTCCCACCCTTCTACCTTCCTTCTCCATTCCTCCCCTCTCATCTCTCCTTACAAAACACCCCTCCTCCCTCTCTTCTCTCTTCCATCTCCTAATCTCATTGTATTATTTTTCATATCATTATCATCATTATCTTTCCCCATCATTTTTTTTACCTTTCTGTATCTCTTCCTGCTTTTTTCATTTTCCGCTAATTTCCCTTACTCTTCAGTTCCTTTCTTTCTTCTCTCTCCCCTACTTTTCCATCCCCCTCTTTCTCCCTCCCTTAAAAACCCTCGTCTTCTCCCCCTCCTCCTCTCCATCACAGTGTTTCCTTCCTTCCTTGTTCTCCAGATGATGAACGACTGGTTGTTCCACTCATCCATCTACTGGGCAGCCTCATCTATCTATCCACTGCCATGCCCACACACACACACACACACTTATACAACAAGGGAACACACAAACATATACACTGAAACCCATGACGGCATGACCTCCCCTTCCAATACACACACACAAGGTGTACACAGAGAAAAAGATGAAGTGTAATTTGAATGGGCTCGACCCTGCGCGTACACACACACACACACACACACACACACACACACCCCTTCAGGGTGTGTCAGTACAGCTTCTGATTAAAGAGCCTCTATAGAAAATCAATGCCTCCGTCACTGCAGCCCTACCTCTCTCTCCGTCCCTTTCTCTCCATCCAGACCTTGTTGCCTCATCCCTTCAATTCTCCACCTTCCTCCACCTCACCCATTCATCTCTCTCTCAATTTCAAGAGGGCTTCGTTGTAAAAGCAACACAGTGTCTCACATGAAGTAAATTCAGTGTCAGATCATGATGAATAAACTGCGACACAACAGAACAGTCGTATCAGTTACAACATCGGCTCAGCTGAGCAGTTCAGTTGATTTAATACTGAGAGTAAAGAGAGAAGTTGTCTGAAGTACTTAAAATAGCAACTTTTAGTCTCCTAATAATTTGTCCAGATAACCTGTATGGCATGTTGGGCAAATTGAACTTTATGTTTAAAAGTGAAAAATTGCATATTATGGGGGAATAGGTTTACCTAGTTTGATGTCAGTGGTGTTAACAAAATCTTCTTGATGTATTGAGTGTGGTGAGACATCTCTGTCTTTGCTCAGCTGTGACCTTTCATGGAGCCCTTTTGTACTTTGAGTCTGTGCTGAATTATCCTTCCAGGGTCAGATCTGATGACCTTGGTTCTCACAGTAACAGAGTTCTATCAGCAGGGTGTGTAATCGAAAACAAGAAAAGTCACAAGCACAAAAGTATCTACATCCCCGTCCAGGAAGGATAAAGGTAAGAGACAACCTCTCAGAGAGCATCAAATTCTGTTGCTGTGATGTTAGAGGTTGAGCTCTGTTAAACTCATTTGATGAATCTAGCACTCTTAATCAATTCTGAAACAACTGAATGTAAATTAATACTTATGTGTTGAAAAATGCAACAGGTGTGGACCAAGACTCCGACTGGTGTCTTTGCCAGAACAATGGGTTGGGGATATAGTGGTATTCAGAGCCATTAGCATTCAACAAACGGATGATGGAAAAATGTTGTTCCTCAGACAAAAAGCTGAAACTCCATCCACCCATCCATTTTCATCTGCTTATCCAGGGCCGGGTTGCGGGAGCAGCAGGCTGAGCAAAGCACCCCAGATGTCCTTCTCCCCAACAAAGCTTTCCAGGTCCTCCTGGGGGACCCCAAGGTATTCCCAGGCTAGATGAGATATGTAATGCCTTCAGCATGTTTCCTGATCTACCCTGGGGCCTCCTACCAGTGACACATACCCAGAACAACTCTAACAGGAGGCGCCCAGGAGGCATGTTACTCAGCTGCCCAAACCACCTCAACTGACCCCTTTATACGCAAAGGAGCAGCAGCTCTACTCTGATCTCCCTCCTGATGTCTGAGCTCCTCACCGTATCTCTAAGGCTAAGCCCAGCCACCCCAAGGAGGAAACTCATTTCGGCTGCTTGTATCCATGATCTCATTCTTTCGGTCACTACCCAGAGCTCATGACCATAGGTGTGGGTTGGGATGTATATGGACCAGTAAATTGAAAGCTTTGCCTTCCGGCTCAGCAACCTCTTCATCATGACGGTCCAACACAGCGCCTTTATCATCAATCAATCTCACGCTCCACTCTACCCTCACTCCTGAACAAGACCCAGAGATACTTGAACTCCCTTGCTCCCAAAGGGGCAGTCCACCATTTTCCGGCAGAGAACCATGGCCTCAGATATGGAGTTGCTGACTCTCATCCCAACTGCTTCACACGTCATGGTGTGATGCGGCCAACAAAAGCACATCATCTGCAAAAAGTAGAGACGCAGTTCTGAGGTTCCCAAACCAAACCCCTTCTTCCCCCCGGCTGAACAGACTCAGAATTATTAAATATAAAAATACAGTCAGAAACAAAAAGCAATACCTTGCAGCTCCTGGCCCTTAATATAACTTTGCCATTCAGTTCATCTCATGTCAAAGTATGTTCTTTATCTACTTATTCTTTAATTTGAAGAAAATGATTTGGGGTTCGGCACTTGTTTTCCCTTCGCCTCACTCTTTGTTTCATCGTCTCCTCTCTGTAGCTCTGGATTATGGGATCAACATTTTAAAGAGGGAATGCTGAGAAATGAGAAAGGGGCAGGGGCTCCAGCACACAAACACACACAGTATCAACATACACATTGGATGTAGGTTTAACTCTGGGGGCGTGTTTAATTTATCCCCCCAGGGCAGACTGAGCTCTGAGCTGTTAAAATCTGTCCTCCCCTGGCCTGCCTGCTAAAATAACAAGCACTCCTACACACCTTGCATCAATAGTGATAATGTGCACACACTGATGTTTTCTGAACGTCTCTCATCATATCTAAAGAATAAAATGTGTTTCAGCTGCTGGAAATGTGGCTGGAAACTGACATCCAGCAGCTTTTTAACTAGAGAGTAAAATGCTCATTTTAAGCTCCGGTAGAGGAGACCTGTTTTGATTTTCTACAGCTAAAGCTACGGATCAGATTTTTTTTTTGTCCTTATATTCAATCAAACAAAGGCCTATACGTTTTGCAGCTGTCTTAAAAATCTCTCATTGACATCCAGTTTCCATCTTGGAGGCTGATTTGTGCAATTTCAAAGTAGTTCTCCGTTTATAACCTGGTTTTGTTGCTTTGACTTTAACAAGGCACAGTTTACTCAGAAGCTCACCTGTCTCTCCTCTAGTGCACGTAACACAAGCCCAACATTATGAAAAATTTCCCAAGGTTTGACATAAATAACCAAGAGTGATTTTTATCTAATTATTTTGGGATCTTTATCAGCCATAAGTCACTAAGTCCTCTAATTCGATTGGTCGTATGTCACTCCAGGTTTAAAAATAAAGGCAATCATTATCGGGGATGTACTGATTTGCTTTTTTCTTCCCTGATACCTTAACTCTGTCTTCATCACTTGACATCATCATCACCATGACTATTTCCTTCTCCTTGTCATCTGTTTTTCATTTCTGGAGGAGCCTCAGTTTTTTCAGTGCTGTTGTCCTTGCGCCATTTTGAGACACACTCTCGGCCTGAATTGCCAGCGTTTGATAAACCTCGTTGCGTTTAACATCCTCTTAGAATGAGAGTTTTTTAAAACACATACTGAGAACTGCAGCTTGCATACTGCTTTCCAGGAGTCTACCTGTCAGCTCCCACCTCCTGTCTAATTCTGCAACGAGCATGCCCGTCAGTGCTTCAGGCCCTGTCTAAATGTATACTGTATAATTCTGCCCACACAACCTTTGTTTTACAAAATAACTCTACAATAGAAATCAAAAACGCCCAGCGTTAGCTGTCTTCAGCAGTCTCTCATTACAAAGGTAGAAAAGTGTACAAGCTAACGTTACCTTTTCCAAAACAGTTAGTGGAGATCTCATCACCATCGATTCCCATTCAATTTAAGGATGAAGGAGCTCACTCAAACATACGAGTGATGCTCTGTACATGTGAATGTTATCCTTCCAATCCTCAATGACAACAATCCTATTCTGGAAACTGTTCCACCACCTGCTGCTTTGAACCAGTCCTGATTCAAAAACGTCATTTCTGGCCAACTGCGGATACCAAGGTAGAGCAAAAACACTGGGTGAAGCAGATGTTTAAATGTAAAGTAGTCATTAGACCAAGCAGTGTTAACAACATATAAGCAAAGCTGTAGTCGGCCATTGTTGTTGTGTCTAGCGTGTGCTCATTACACAAAGCAACAACAGACATGCATGAATTGAGGAGACTGTTTCCCAAACGCTTCATTTAAGTTGTCCACACAGAAACACAGTAACTTAAGTTTTGGAAAATCTGCACTTTTAAAAGCGTTTCATTGGTCTACAATTCTGTATGTGGAAAAGAGGCATGATGTGCTGGTCCAGCACTGGCCACGTGTCACAAACTGTGGTTAAAACCCCCAACTGAGACACAATTTCTGAATGCACTGCATAAATGTCCAAAAAATGCTATTAAAACCCAATTCATATCACCATATCCCCACATATCTTAATGAGATATTTCTACATTTGGAAAAAGGCCTAATTCAGAATATCTGAATAGAACACCCCGTTTACATGACCTGTATCAAATTCAGAATACCATCAGATTCAGAGTAATAGTGGAACATTAGTGTGCATGTAGACATGGTCATTTTGTTGTATTTTGCCAACACTGCCTGCATAACTGTGTCTCTGTTAGAGACAGTGTACCCTGGCTCCAGAGTTTTCATCAGCATCTTAAATCCTGCACCCTCAATAATATCCACATGCCTCATATCTAGTGCAATGAAATCTGCAATGCTCTCGGCAATTGCTGTTCCCATGTCTCTGTGACCAGGGGCCTAAAATCCAGAGTCTTCTGGGTACTGCTGTAAGTGGAATGGGCTTAGCAGAGATATACTGACTTGTACATACACTTACTACCTGCAGTAAGATAATTGTGGAATGGCTGCCATAGCGCACTTACCAGTCTTAATTGTTTTGCGATGTTAAATGTTGATTGTGAAGTAAATTATTGCTTTCATAGTTTGCATTTAACTTAAGTTTTGTCCTTCAAAAGTTCGAAATGCTGCCATACTTTAGGCTTCTTCTGTGACATTGTTACAGATAACCTAGTTTACCAACCACTCCGCCTCAGGTTACAGCTTCTCTCATCAATTAACCACCAGTGCGTGATGTCGTGGGACTTTTCGATGGCTCGACCTGAAAAATTTCACTGAGGAGTCACTGATGATGATTCAACGCATCAACCCCAGATTCCCCTTACAGACACAGGGAGCAGTCATGGTATGGTGGGTTTTCTATATATATAAAAATTGTGCTTGTATTTATGTCTCATTGTCTTCTTGGGCATTTTAATGAAAAACATCCTCATAAATAATTCATTCGGGCCGTGACTGGTTCAGAGAATAGCCTTATATTTGCATCTCTGCCACGACAAGTCCCAATTTACGAACATAGGGTTGCAGAAGGATCATCATGACTTCTATTAGACATTATTGATTACAGCAGCAGTCTTACACATATACATAAAACACATGCACACAAACACACACAGGTCCTTTTTACACAGAGACTGCACTATAGGGCCCGTATGAAGTCCCTTCTTTACACACCCTTTGCATTTTTACGCTGATCCAAACAATGGCAGCATGATGCTGTGATTTTAGACAGCATCCCGGCATCGCAGAATCAAAAGAGGTGGAGTGGTCACACAACGTCAGCTTTAAGTGTGGCGTATAACAAAAATGTTGCAGCACTTCATAAACAGTAACAATGGCAATAACAGTCATTTACCATCCCTGTCAACACATGCTCATTCTGACCTCGTCACATATCGCTGTTTGGTCATGGACTTTCCACGTAATTTAACGTTAATTATTCTTGTCCTGCCACGTTTTCCCCTGATGCTGCCGGGTACCATTAAACTGTAACAGCAACTGGCCCCATGTCATGCCGACATGAAAGGACGGCTTTTTTCGTCTGTGTCTGACGCCCGAAGTCACAGCCCAAGCGCTAGATTTTGATGACTTCAGAGTGAGACGGGGTTGTCCCTGTTATGTGGATGTTGATTTCGTCTGCTCAGAGGGTAGGGAGCTCCTGGACCTCACTGTTCTCCCAATTTGCAGACATTGTCAGCTGCTGTTCTTCTTATTTGAGTTAGCTGCTAACCGCTATCAGATACTTTTGAAATCTCCTGCAGTGGGTCGCATACATAACACGTCATGAAACCGTCACACCTGTGCTGCTGATGATCCTGTCCTGCCAGCTGTCCTGTTTATACAGAGGTGATTTTAGCGCTGTTATTACCCCAGTTTCCAGCTCATAGGTGAAAGAACTCTGTCCTCCCATTTTGTGATCATACCTTTGATACAGATCTGCGAGGTGGAAAAACGGCGTGATATTCCTGCCTTGAACAGGCAGCGTATAAAGGACGACACACACATACACACACGACATCAAAGAGCCTGTATAGTATCACACAGTATGGACCTGTTACAGCAACACTTGAATACTAATGAAAGATTTATAAGGGCCTGATTGGAACACCTGTTCAATCGAACTTAATTTATACACACTCAGCACATACACACACGCACACCTCATGTATGTACTGTAAGCATGACGCCACATGGGGATAGCTTGGATTTAATTTACTCAAACTCAAAAACAAACACTCTTAAAAACACATGCTGTAGCGTTAACGTGATCTTAACTGAACCTCCAGTCATACACACACTGAAGCTGAATCTATACAAAGAATCTGTGCTCTCTCTCTCCCATACACAGTCACACACACACACACACACACACACACACACAAAAACACGGATCAGTGTCGGTCTAAGTGAATTGTCATTGGCAGAAGATCCCCTCTCATCCCTCCTAACCAATTCATTTGCAGTCTACTCCAATCAAACCACAACTGAGATGGACGTGTGAGGCTATGCTCATCAGCTGCTTCATATTCACATCAGCGGAATGCAGCACACATCTCATTCTAATTAATTTCTAATTTTAGAGCTTGTTTTTCATCTGGACTGGTCAGGCCTGGGAAGGAAGGAGGAGTAAACTGTTTGTGAAAGAAACTTGTTTTTTATTATAATAATACTGTATATAATAATAGATGAAGACAAATGGACAGAAATACTCAAAAGCCACGCAGTCCCACATATTGTCCTGATATTTAATAAACTCTTGGATGTTTTCATTTGATCATTTATCATGAAGCTTCAAGTCTGTTCTGATATCGGTGCTATAAACTAAATTATTGATCCTCTCTTTGACGTTGAATGACAGTGATCACTGCTGTTGCCAGTTTTATAGGCACATAAGATGAATTAATGAAAGTAATAATACAGGCACTATGAATAGCTACAGCCGTGTGTGATGGCAGCTGCCCTGCCACTGTTGGAGAACCTCACAGATGTGGCATGATTCATAAAACTGCACTTCTTTTGTGTCATTCTGTTCACTGACAGGTGCAGGTGGATAGCCATTTATGATTTGCACGAGGGACGTTCACGTGCGCACATCTCCACAACGATCTTACAATTCTGGCAAGAAGGACGCATATGCATATTTCTGTCTTTTGGTGTACACAAAAGGAGTTTTATTCATGAATTCATACGTGATTTAATGGATCTGTCCCCTGTTCATACTCTGAACACGTACAGTGTGCAACTGGGGAACATTCTGGGAATCACTGCTCTAGAAGATACATCATATAAATGAAGCCTGTGTCTGTAAAGGACACCACACATTAAAGTATTTGAACTGATGTTTGATGACAGTAGTCAGACTAATCAGATGTAGAGTGTGGTTATAATGAAAGTTGGGTTGATTTCCAATTTTGCTGTTCCAGTCTGGTGTACAAGTTTAAATCAGATTTTGTGCAAACCAGCTAAACTGGCATTTGTCATTATAACAGGTTCTGGCAAATTAAAAAGTTGTCTAAACCCCCACTTCCATCAAACACATCAGTATAGTACCTTTGGAATTAAAAGTAACCCTTCAGACATGGAACCTAGACCCTAGGGTTACCACCACAAATGGTACTCTTACATGCAGGCGTGGTTGTTGCCTCTCACTGCTCCATCCAGCACTCACTGCATTTCCTCCTTTATCAGTCTGCACCTGGTTTATCGTCCACAGAACGAGGCTGCACACTGCCATTTTCAAAACAAAATAAAACAGGCTGCAGTGAGTCTCTCTCCATGGGATATTTAAAAATAGCATGTTTGTGTATTTAGTCCTTCTCAGGCAAGCTCAGGGGTTTAGTGTTGCTGTAGCCCACAGGAATGACACTCTGCAAAGCTTTGTTTTCTCCAAGTGAGGATTAGAATATATGCAGTTCACATAAAACAGTCGAAATTAGTATATATTTTTAAACACTTGAAGATCCACTCATTACAGTCAAAGCTGTCACATTGAAATTTAAGGTGTGTTGATGGATTCACATCTTTAACTCATGTATTGAGTAACAGTACAAGTAAATGTTCCACCTTAAAAGTCGTTGGCAGTCGGTCCAGTGAATTTATTTTCTCAGACTCCAGCTGCTGTGAGAGGCAGCAAAACATCCTTTAATTTTATAGTTACAGTTTACTAATATATGTAAACCTTTCCATGGTATGAATAGTGGAAGCTTTAAAACCAGACACAACTCAGCCCTGAGCAGAGTGAGCGTCCTCTATTGACCAATAAATAGACTGCAGTGTTCACAGCTCCACCTTTTAGTACCAGATCTGTGTGCTAGGTACCCCAACAGAGGGGGGACCCAACATGGGGTTGGTACAGAACGGCTCCATTGGTACCATCCACAGCTTTTCACAGTGGAAACTGAAAAAGAGCGATTCAGTATGCCAGTCCAGTCTGGTGTTTAGCTTAATATCAAACCAATTTGAACTTTTTCGCACTGGCCCACCCCTAGCTACAAACCTACCTTTGGCCTGTGATTTAGACTGACATTCTGTCCGCCCTTATGCCATCTCATTCATTCATTCATTCATCTTCTAACCGCTTCATCCTCTTGAGGGTCGCGGGGGGGCTGGAGCCTATCCCAGCTGACATCGGGCGAGAGGCAGGGTACACCCTGGACAGGTCGCCAGACTATCACAGGGNAGGCGAGAGTGCTAACCACCACACCACCGTGCCGCCCCTTATGCCATCTATGTGTTAAAACCCTTTCTCTACGGGGAAACAACAACCTCCACGCTAGCATGCTACATGCTAAAAATGGCAACTTTGGCCAGAGATCTGGATTGTGCAATAAAGCATGCATGCTTTAGACTCCATCTCACAGGACTTTCATATCCTCTGTTGATCCGTTTTCTGTCATGGCGCCTGTCCGGATTAATTTCCACATCTTTTTACCCTAGCAGCGCTGTGCGCCAAGGGTCTGCCCATTGGTCCGACAGCCCATTGGTCCGACATCCCATTGTTCCGACCATATTAAACTCATTCTTCCGAAGTCCCGTTGTTCCGAAATCATCATGATGCCCTGTGGTTAAGGTCTGGTTAGGTTTAAGCACAAAAACCACTTGGTTAGGGTCAGGAAAAGATCATGGTGTGGGTTAAAATGAAAAAGAAAGTGGCAAACACATAAGCTGTGAGCCTGCCGAGTTCCTGTCGTACCATCGTAATATGTTTTTCTAGAGCCACATACAGCAAGCAAATCATCTGGGGATTTAAAGGGTTTCGGCAAGTTCCTCCAGAGATGAGGTACAGTTAGGCTTCACCTCTGGGGCACCAAATATCAAATTATGTTTGTCTATTTTATCAGTAAATGTTAAATGACATTGTCGACATACCCCTGGTGATGGTTTATGTGCCGTTTGGCCTTTTTAAAGACAGTACTCACCTTTCCACGTGTTGTTCCACCAAAACTAATTCACCCTGACACTGTTTTGCAGGAGCACTGTAGTGCCACCCAGGACAATAGTGATTGGTTTGAAGAAATAAAAAAAGCCAGAGTGATTGTGTGCTTCCAGACTTTCCTCTAGCGCTGACACAGAGCAGTGGTGATAGGTCTGACCACGAGAGACTAGCTTTACAGTTTAAAGCTGCATACACTTTAGCTTTTGTGGTCACTTAGGAGCAGAGGAACTCCACAACAAGCTGAAATACAGAAAAATAGCAATGAGAAAAATATCTGCATCTTCAGCTGCCTGCTGCTGATGTGAGTGGTGAGACTGACAGCAAACATGTCATTAAACTGAAACTATGAGCTAAAAGAAGCTAAAAAGCTCAGTGGAGCTGCAGAGTTGGAGATAATAATTGTGGATGCTGTCAAAAACCGAGAACTAGCCTCTCAGTGGAAACTCTGAGTGGTAAATTGAACCTGTATCTCTGCAGCTGAGTGTTTCTCTGCTGTTTATTATGACCATCAACCATCCCTGACACAGCACAACCACTGACTGCTGCACCAATAGATCATTTCTGATTAATAACGCTCACCACTGACTGTCTGAGAGCCAAAAGAGGAGAACAAACTACAGAAGCAGAGTTTCATTTAACACTGGACCATTTCATACTGTGCTGCAGTTTGATAATGACAAGCTGCATCTTCTGCAAAACAATAAAAAACAACTCATGATTCATACATTTCAACACATCCTAACTCGTCAAATACGTCAGCTTTGTCAGTGACGTTCACGTCTACTACTTATCCTTCTGCATTTCTTCTACATGTCAGGACGGTGTATCAATTTACGCCATTTAAATGCATTGTGTCTTTTCAAAATAGCTTCTGTTTATTACGTGGTAAGGTGTAGAAAAAATGGTTTGGCCACCCCTATTTCTTATCAGCTGTAGATGAGGCTGCAGGTAAGGATTGGATGGCTGCAAACTTCCTTCAGCTTAATTCCTCCAAATCGGAAACCCATATTATAGACCCTGAACACACTTACGGGCAAGTATTGCTTGCTCTTCGAGCTCTAGCTCAACATGTTGTTCCTACAGTTCAGAACGTTGGAGTCAGCCCAGTCAAGTCAAGGCTTAAGGCAGATTAATACTTGTGTGTCAGCTCTATGCAGAGCTTACGCTGTACCCTACACACGTGGCCAACAGCGTTGTGAGCATTTAAACTTGTGCGTTGTAGTGTCTGTGTCACTCTGCAGTTACACCTCCAAAACACTAGTCTGCAGCAGGGTTTCTGTGAAGTGCTGTGAAGTTAAGTTGATTCAAAACACACATTAAAGAGGACTTAAATAGTGACAATTTCAATTACAAGTACTCAGATCGGCTTTATTATAATTTTTCCCCACAAATACAACATGCTAATATTTTAGCACAAGCCTATGGCAGTTTGCATTGTTAGCCTAGCAGCTAGCGAAGATTTCCTCTGCTCATATGAAGCCAGGGACAACAGCAACATTTAACAAAGGTAATGTTATAAAATTCAGCTCCATTAAAACTCACAAGGTTCACTGACAAAACAACTGTCTTATACTAAACACGTTTTCCAAACCAATACAACATGCTAATGTTATTAGCACAAGCCAATAGCATTTTACATTGTATAAATTAGCCTAGCGACGAGTGGAGATTTCCTCTGCTCATATGAAGCCAGGATAAATCACACACAAGACTAAAAATGGTATTTTGTCCCCATAGTCTAAGTCCCACTTTAAGGCTAAAGGTGGCAGGGCATTTATTGTTATGTCTACCTGCGGAACTTAGACCTGAGAATTAACCTCCCTCTTTTAAAACGTCTCTCAAGACTTAATTCTACCGCCTGGCTTATTCTTAACTTTTCATCATTGATTTGTATCCATTTCCTATGTCATCTGTTCTTTAATGTGCACTCGGATTTACTGACTTTGAATTTGTATTTGATTTCTTTTATATGTCCTTATGTGTGAAGCACTTCGTTTGGTTATTTTGACAGTTATTATTACCATTGCTTTAAAAATGGTTAAATAAAGAATTCAGTCACTTGTTAAAACTAAGCTCATGAATGTACAAGGTTTCCATCATCAAAGTTCACTTTTATTAAACTACAGTTTGTTTTAATTGAATAAAAGTATAATTGGGAAAAAGGTCATTGTAAACTTTAACTGAATCCAATAAAACTGTGTGTTACTATGAGACTGATGTAAGAATAATAAGACTGATGAAATAATATTTCAGTTATTGAATTATTTCATGACTTCTTGCTTCATTTAAAAACGAAAACTATTTATTCACCGTTTCATTAAACAGCGCTACACACAGCTGCACTCCACACACTCTGTACAACAGTCTTGGCAGTCGTCATTAAACAGCATCGCTTGCATATTGCATAGACTGCAGCTTCTTTGTCATCAGTGTCACCACCCCCACCCTCAGCACCACACTGAGGCTGGATTTTGCGCTAATTAGACCCAAACAAACAAATAACAACAGACGAGCAGAGCTGACAGGGGGGCTGATGGGAGCTCACAGCCCGATGATAGCTCATATTTTAAGAAATTCTTTTTATAGACTTCTTAGCGTGCGGATGAGTTTTATACAAACAGTGTCACAGACAAAAGATAAAGGGAACTTCACATAGAATCAAATCACAAAAACATGCACACATAATCACACGACTTTTTTAACCTGGATTTATTCAGGGAAAATCTACTTTTATTTTCTATGGGCCACATATCTGAAATAATAATGGATACGGAGAACTGCACCCTTGCCTTTTGCTTAATTTAGAGCTCTAACAAGCATATGCACACCAACCCGATGTAAGCTACAGTCACTAAACATAGTGTGCGTAACCGTTAGATCATCTTTGTAAAGGTGGGACTGCTTTGCTCCAGGGATCAAGAGTCAGGGAGGAGCTTTTTCACTGGTTCTTTTAGGGGGCAATCACACCTACAAGGAGCGCTAGAAACGAGACGCCAGTAAAACAACTGATTCCCTATGATATGGCGTGTCTGACTGGTTTTCAAGCATTTTTTATGACGAGCATCTTTCTGACTTCTTTTTAGACACGCGTTTGTAGACGCTGAAAGTTGAAATAATCTCAACTTTTGGGCGTCAGGCGGCAGGAGCACCATAGCTCCGTCTTGGGTCCATTTCCAATGTTTTGATCGCCCGGTTGCGCCCTCACCCCAGCTCTACAGGCGCTCCTCGTAAGGAGTGCTCATTGAAAGGGCGTTTCAGGCATTTCAAGCGTCTTTGAAGCGTCTGCGTTTCTAGCGCCACCTATAGGTGTGATCGGCCCCTTACTCTGAATGCAAGAAGTTGTAAAGCAGTTCTGGAGGTATGTTTTCCTCAAATAATATCCTCAAGATAGAAAAACTGTTTTTAAATGACTAACACTACATTACCAATGTGCCGCAGCTGTAGTTGCCATAGAGAAGAAGCCATAGAGGAGCAAATCTGAGATGTGCCAAATTCAGAAGATGTTTTTGTTGCATTTGGGAACAAAACATGATGCCATGGTTACTAAGCTCATCTAAAACTGACTCTTATACAATCTTTAGCTTCCACTTGTTGTCTGTGGCGGACATTTCTGAATATCAATGAAATACACATTGGCAGTCATAGCTGACAAATTAGATACACACGTGATACACAGCACGTTAAGCTCAAATTCAATTTTGAATCAAGAATCAAATCTACAAAAAGAAAAGTGCACTCAGCAGTTGCAGATCTCCGTCAGGCAACTGCATTCTGGTCGCTCAACCTGATCACAGTCACTCTTGTAATTCCAGCAGATGTGCCACAGCACTGGTTTCAGAAGATATAGTTACAAGGATAATTGTATTTGCACAGCGACTAATCTTGATCTATGTCTTTCATAAACAGACTTTTAATGGTATTAACTTTGTCTACAGGCTACAGCACAACAAAGTAGTAAATAACGACAATAAATACAATTAAATTAGACACAAAATTGAACCATTTAACTGCCTAATTTCTTACTGATGGCAGATACCAAAAAAAAAAAACAATCCAATCAACAGATTCTGCAAGTCTACAACATTGCCAGGTAAAATGCTCACTTCTGAAATGCTCCTGGTATGATGGCGTCAGGCAGACAGGAAAAAAACAAGTCACGGCTAGAACGTGGTGCAGCTGCCCCGGTGGAATTGTCCTGTGGAGCTCCCTTACAGACAAGATGGTGGCGAAGATGACAAAAAATAAATAAAAAATGTAATTTATTTATCTTGCATAGTTCCTAACTTTGGTGGATGTTAGGTATGGAATAAATCTGCAGATGCTCTGGTTCTAAATGAGACCAAACTTATCTCTGGATGTCACTTTTTGAACCATGATGAGGGCCAAAATATGTCCTGCAACACACAGTAATCCTGTGTCTCAAATCACATACTTCCATTAGTACACTTCCATGTAGTGTACTATGTGCACTATGTACTTATTGGCGTAGTGCACGGATTTCAACAGGGTAGTGTTGTCTCAAAGCAAACACGGCCGTTGTGCACTCACCGGAAATGACAACCACAAATTAGCTAGTTAGCAAACTAGCATTAGCATTCGCGTTATTATTTGCGATACCAAATCATTACAGACTGCTAAATTAACCCAAAAAACATACTGCTGGCTTATACCCGACAACAGTATAGTAATGCTTAGTGCTAAAAACACATGTATTTGTACAATGCAGCATTGTTCACGGTCGCACAGTCTTTGGCCGCCATTTCCAGTTTGAAAAGTGGTCCCTCCCCTTCTGCTACGTAGCCAAGATGGCGACCTTTGAGGGTGAGAAGTGTCCATAGTTCCACACTCAACTTCTTGATGGTTTTGAGTGCACCAGCCGGGTTCCATACTTTTCAATGTGAACGCACTTATGCACTTAAAATATTAAGTGTAAGTACAGAAGTACGTGATTTGAGACGCAGCATAAGGCTTGTTGTTTTTAGTGGTGATAATTTCTGGAAAACTTGTGGCCCCTACCGGCCGATGAAGAGGAGTGAGGAGTGAGGAGTCAGCAGTCAATGACGGAAACCTTTAGCATCTTTATGGGATTCACTGGGCTTTCAACCAACTCCAGTGTAAACCCATCCGGGTCCATGTCATTGGTTCGACATCCCATTAGTCCGACTGTCCGCGGTGCTGAACGGCTCGCGGTGGGCGTATGGTGCGCCGCGACCGGCTCTGTGTCAGCTGGGAAAGGCTTGAGGCGAAGCAGGCTCACGGCTTATGTGTTTGCCACTTTCTTTTTCATTTTAACCCACACCATGATCTTTTCCTGACCCTAACCAAGTGGTTTTTGTGCCTAAACCTAACCAGACCTTAACCACAGGGCATCATGATGATTTCAGAACGGACTTCGGAACAATGGGTTTAATATGGTCAGAACAATGGGATGTCGAACCAATGGGCTGTCGGACCAACGGGCAGTTCCCAACCCATCCGTGGCAATAGTTGATGCTGACAGCAACTGGCGTAGTTTGAAGTAGTATGAAACGAGACTTTCACCCAGGAGAAAGTGCATTTGTTATTGAAGGAAAAAACATCAATTTGTAGTGCTTTTATTTTGAAGAGACTGTATGCAAACTGTACATTCCCTGACGAAACAGAAGTGTACTTTAAAAACAGATAATGCATGTTACAGGCTGCCATTGACATGGCGTCCCAGAACGTCAAACAATGCAGTCAGGGCACCTTTCATGTTGTATCTCGACGTGGAAAGTCCATGACCAAACGTCGATGTGACAAGGATCGGAGTGAGAATTGAGCAACTCGTATATTTGACTTCATAAGGTACATTTAAGTTCTGAGGCTTTTTAGAGACACTACTCAAGCTTAAGTTTTCCAAGATGATTGTTTGAATGATGCTTCTGGGAAATTAGTCCCAAAGCAGATGGTCCACCAATAAGTGGAGGAGAATAGAATTTTGTATGTGGTGCATATAATTTGAAAAACTCAGCAGCAATGTTTCTTTCTAGAAACCGAGTCCCTTTTTTCTGCCTTAAGATTATTAACCAACCAGAAAATCCACAGAGAACGTGCACGTCTTCAACTGTCAGTGTCTGTCACCATATTGGCTACCTGTTTCTGCCTCCGTCCTTTCTCTTTATCTCTCACTCTCCACCTTTCTGATTGTCTCTTCGTCTTTTTCCCCTGCAGGAAGCAGGAAAAAGAAAACAGGACGATAGAGGGATATAACAGCTCGGCTCCTGCCAGCGGCGGCAGACTGGCATTTCAGCTGATTGGCACTGCAGGCGGTAAACACTGCAGCACATACAGGATGTTAATGGGAACCACAGCCCGGGGATACACTCGTATTCTGGACTCTGTGTGTGTCTGTGTGTGTAATTGGTGGCTACTTTTTTTTAACATTTGCTTGCAAGACTTCCTTATTCCATGCAGACATATGAGAGTCATTAAAATGTGTGTCAGTGTGTGTTTCTGCATTTTTATCTATGTAACCACAGGCTATAAATGTACATCTGCTGACACACACATACTCCCTGTGTGTGTGTCGGTTTGATTAATTCCTGAATCAATCTCTGCACTCTCTGTCAACCCGAGTTATCCATCAATTTATCATGTACCGAAGCCTCTCAGAATCAGTCCTGTGGCTTCAGGGTTGCAGGTTCAAAACCCGTGAGGAGAAAGTTAAAGAGAAACCTCTGTTAACTTCCGAGGTGACTATGACTACTTTTTTTCACTGTCATTAAGACAGCAATGGAAAGTAACAGAAGACATTTACTTATAGTTCAGTGTAACAGGGTCCATTATACAGCAGTGAGATGTGTAACAAAGTCAAATGTATATTTGGAACATTAAGTATTATAATTACACAACATTTGTTTCAGTTGTTATTACCTGACACGCTCAGGCCTCCATAGTCAATATGTGGAAGGTTTGATATTCACTTTCTGTACCCCTACGTTCACCTTTGGGTATAATCAAAGAGGAATCACTGGTGCTTTTATTTTGAAGCACCCAGCTCGTCTCGGGCAAAAGCAAACTTGACGCTTCCAGTCAACAGTTGTTGTTAGCAGTTAGCACAAAGTTAAACTGTTGCTGCTGAACCTTTAAGCAGACTAACAAACAAACTAACAGCTCTCCAAGTATTTGCAAGTCACACTGGTGCTCCATGGTCGTAAAATATGACTAAATAGTTGCAGTATGGAGCCCTACAGGTACAAAGACACACGCTTCCTCTTCTCACGTATTGTTAATCTCATTTAGTTAAACTGTTAATGCAATGCTGTTAAACGTGATCATTTATTCACTGTCAGATTGAAACATACTAACAGCTCTCCAGTCCATATATTAGTAGTATTTGCCAGGTGCAGTGGTGCTCCATGGTCACAAAATGTGACTACATAGTAATGTTAGTGGTCTGGAACCCTGCAGATGAGAAACACGATTCTCCTGCTATCGAAGGATGGGCAAAGAGTGCATATCATGGGGAGAGTGAGAGAATGACAAAACTTCGAAGCGAGTATCATGCTGGTGGCTTGAAAAACAATGTGACCACTTATACACAGTGTTCCTGATATAGTGAAACAAGCCCTGATACATCAGGTATATTCAATATATTGCCCACCGGTACTCATTCATTCATTCATCTTCTAACTGCTTCATCCTCTTGAGGGTCGCGGGGGGGCTGGAGCCTATCCCAGCTGACAGGTCGCCAGACTATCGCAGGGCTGACACATAGAGACAGACAACAATTCACGCTCACGTTCACACCTACGGACAATTTAGAGTCACCAGTTAACCTGCATGTCTTTGGACTGTGGGAGGAAGCCCACCGGTACTTTGTTTATTTATTTATAATCAAACAAAACTCCAAAATGACCAAGAATCAAGATATTGACATCCACCTTTATCAAGAAATGAGCCGTCACAACATCTGATTTTTAAAGAGAATGCCGATTATGATACATAGTTTAGGATGAAAAAAGAAATCATACAATGAGCGTTTGATTATGGTCATACTTAAAAGACATAAACCATTCTTGATTATTAGGAGGATTTGGGGTGCAAACTACAGTCTCTGGTGACAATGTGTGATGTTTTGAATGCCCATCCACTTGTCATTTATTTCCTCCGACTGTCTAACATTTTTGCTTTCCTCCCTCCCCTCCGTCTTTCATTGATTTTTTTGTTTTTCCTTTGACCTTCGAGTTTCTTTTTACAGACGCACGAACAGTGGACAGAGAGGACAGAGCCCTGGGGTGAAGGATGCTGAATGCTCAGTCAAGTAAGAAACAAGGGTGAGAAAGAGTTTCATCTCTACCTCTCTCCAGCACTTCCTCTCTTTCCCTGTCCTTTTGTCCAGACTCACCACCCTCACTCCTTTTCCAGATCACTTTTTCATCATCCCTCTTTCTTACTCTCCATGTGTTTTTTCTTCCCTCCCTCTCTCTACAATTCAAATTAATTTGTCGAACAAAACAAAATAGGAAGCTCCCGACAATACTCTTTGTATAGGAACATAAAACAAATCTAATTTTAATATTATAGTTTCTGCATTGTGCACAATTCATATCTGCTCTGTGTGTTCAGCAAGCAGGAAAATACAAACAGTAAAATATTAATGAAAACAAAAGTCGGAGCTGTTCTCTCTGATTTGGATATTAATCTCTCAGCCAGGAGACACTGCAGCCCCCTTTTTTCTTTTTTCTTTTACTATTTCAGCGACAGGCTGCTGATATTTGCTCATACTATGTATGTAAACTAAAGGTTATTTATACAAATCAAACATATGTCCTTGATTAATTAATCAGTCGCAGGCGGAACACACATGGAAACACATGTGGTGACACATCTGGACACATTTAAATGAACTCACCTCCGTCAGAGACGCATAAAATCCTGAATCCTGAGTTTATCTGTGTTCTGTGATCCATGTATTTTAACGCAACAGCAACATTCAATACGCGTCTGTTTACAAAGGGACGGGAAACACTTTTGATCTCCGAATAGTTTTGAATGTAAAACTGTAATGGGTAGAAATAAGAGAGGCGTGATGTGGGAAGATGATCTGTATTTCCTCACATTTACAGACCTGACTAGTTAAGTCCTGAACGGGAAACAGATGAAATGTCAGAGTGCATAGAAGACGCCTCGTGTCCACCTGCTGTGAGAAGCTCGACGCCCCGCTGTGTCTGTGGTACTGCTGCGTTTCCATTTCAAACACGCTTGATATTTGTGACAGATCGCAAATCCTGTCGACAGCAACATGTTAGAATTCCGCAGTTGACTCCTGATATGTGGTTGCAAGTTTCATCTGATTTATTTCTAATTTATTGATTAACAACATTGAAGTATTGACAGGTGTGTGTGTCAACACAAACAGACTGTGTCGGTGACTGCCCCTCCAGAGTGTGTATAATGAGCTGTGAATGGGACAGTCACCACTCTGCAAACTAGCAGACAAAATTTAAAAAATTGTCATCAAACATGAGCCCAGCCTTAATGACACCAAACATTAACATCAGCTGTAGGAGCTCAGCCTATTACTTGCAGCTGCTCCTGGCCTGACCTGGCTGATGTGCTTTCCACGGTTGATGCCGCAGCGTCCTTGGCTGTGTACAGACAATAAACCATTGAAATTGCTCTAACCAGCAAACACGGTAAAACATGGGTAAATACGAGCATAAATAAGCTGAAATACCTGATTTGCACAGCACATAAGGTAAGGTAAGTCATTGTGGGAACCATCCCCAGTGTTAAATGTATATTTAGGATGCTAATTTGTCCTGTACGGGTCACTGTATATTCATGGGTGTCTGTCAGTTTGGGTAAGAACCATTCATTGAGGAACAGGTGTTGCTAGACGGGGGAGCACACAGTTTCTTGACCCCAACACCAGGCCACATCAAGTGAGGTGTACAGTGTTCAATGTAATGGTGAAAAATTGCACCTTTGAATGGTTTATAGGCATGGATTCATGAATGTTTGCAGTTTTTCATTGAAGACTACAACGGTTATAAATAAATTATGCATCAAAGAAGAAAAAGACGTGGACTCTTTGTTTTCACATGATCAGCAGCGCTATAGTCATGACGTGATGACAGCGAGGACAGGAGCCTTAGCTATCTGCTGCAAAAAAAATAATGTTCTAGCTATTATGGTTCTTATTCTACATCTCTTTAAACAGAGTTCTGCGAATGATCTCCCACGGCCGTCCTTGGGGGGGTTGATTTTTAAAACACCCATGTTTGGTTAACCTGGAAATCCAGATGCCCCGCCCCTAGCAAATTCTAATTTGCTCTGCACAGGGATCTGACCCTGACAAGCAGAGACCGCTGAATCGCCAATCGGACCAATCAGATCAGTCTGTCTGACAGAGGCGGGCTCTGGGCGGGCGTAACATGATGAGGACAGTGCTGCGCCGTAGTAGTCGAAAAGTAAACAGCCAAAATGGCAGCTGCTGAAGGACCGCGTCCATTCAATTTAGCTTTGGAAGAAACGCTAAGCCAACTACACTTATCTTTTTCCTTGAGAGAGGAACAGAAGACTGCCCTAGAAGCCTTCGCTTCCAGGAAGGAAGTTTTTGCCGTTTTGCCAACGGGATACGGCAAAAGCATAATATATCAGTTAGCCCCACTGGTCGGCAAACCAATGGGGCTTAGTGCAATGAATACGTCACCATGTTTTTTGCTCTGATTGGCCATCGTGCTATCCAATTGCGTGCGAAGGCATTTGAAAAACCTCAGTTAGTGCTGCCCCTTGGGTAGGAAGGGTGTATCAGTGAGGGCCAGACTCAAAATCTTTCTAGATTTGAGTCAATAACAATAATAATAATCAATAAGATCATTCCTTAACTCTCAGGTTTTCTTTCTTTTCTCTGTCACTGCATGGTTACTGTAGGTTTTCTTTTGCGAGGATTTGACCATTTTAATGCCAACACTTGCCTCTCTACCAGATCAAGTTCCCTCCCGACACTATTTTGCGAGAACACTGTCGCTTAAGTGCCGCCCAAGAAGATTGTGACTGGTTTAAAGAAATACAAACAACCCAGTGTTTTTTGCCCTTAGTGTGGAATTATGTTGGGTTCAGCCAGATCCTTCTCCAGCGCTGGCACAGCATGAGATAGGTCTGGCTATGCGGGACCCATTTTATACAAAGTAACACACACACACACACACACACACACACACACACACACACACACACACACACACAGCATGTGTTTAAACAGGATTAGCTCCATACAGTCTTGTAGGCTTGCTTAAATAAAGGCCTGATTAAATACTTTAATGAGGCAATTGGATGCAAAGTCATGACACTCTCTTCCCCCGCGCATGTTTGCGCGCGCGCACACACACACACACACACACACAGCTTAGCATATTTACTTATACAAATATTTATAAATCCTGTTTCTATGCCAAAATGGCAAATACATACAGTAGCTGCACACACACACACACACACACACACACACACACACACAGAAGTGTTTTTTAAAGATAATAACAAGGCTAAATGAGGGAAAGCAGGCGAGAAGGAATGAGAAGAATATAAGAGGGGGAGGACAAGGAGAGGAGAGCAGAGGAGAGGAGAGGAGAAAAAGAGAGGTGCAGACGACTGAAGGGGAAAAGTAGGAAAGAGCATTCATTTAGTTTGGCCAAACTGCCTGACTGTCTGACGTTTGACTGACGTTCAGTAGACATGTCCTGACATCCTGATATGGTAACAGGTAACCATGGAGACAAGAGACAGTACAGACAGAGAGAACTAAAGCCCCAATAATATAAAATGAATTATAGAATATAACGACAGTTTAGAATAGAACAACATCTGCATTAAAGGGCCAGTTCATCAAAACTACATTTTCTCCCTTACACCAACTCACCCTGATATAATGGAACTAAATTTGTGGTGCTTATCAGCAGTGTATAAACAAATCTCATTCAAACAGAAGTATAAAGTCGTTTCTGTAGGACTATTTTCAGAGGCAGGTACATTTGGTGCTCTGTTCTTTTCTTGAGATCTTATAAAAAAAAAAGAAAGAAAAATAGAACCATACCATTTTTAGCGTTTCTGAAAATTTAAAGGTAATGATGATATTTTTCAACCTGCACCCAATTTCCCATGTTTTTGTGTCTAAGTGAGTAATAAGAAGAGCAGTGTTTAAGTTGGGCCAGTGCTGAGCAAGAACGCAGCAGCCAGCAGTGGCAAAACCGGCTGCAGTGTGATCCTGGGGCAATTGAGCGCCATCACTTTGCGACCACTAAAAGTGTTTGTTTTTGCCCGTGACAGGCTCAGATTATTATTATAAGTGTCTGACAACTTAATGAAAATTACCCCTACAGAGGTAGACCTTTTAATTAAAGAGAAAGATCCTTTTTATTAAACTAGGAACCGCCTAGAATTTGCCGTCACAAAACCAACCAGACTCCATTTAAATAAACAGTAATTGTAGCGTGTACGGAGTCGACATATTTTCACATCTAAGTGGGTGAATTGAGGGATTATTTCAACCAAACTAGAGTTGCTGATTGTTGGAACAATGGAAAGACTAAACAAGACATTTTTGTGAGCTTCATTTTGGCTTCTGTTGGCTTCGAATGAAGTTTGTTTTGCGATGATAAAATTACTGTGAATTTCAATGGAGTCTGGTGGGTTTGAGGTTAGTGATTTTAAAGGGATAGTGCACCCAAAAATGAAAATTCACCCATTATCTGCTCACCCATATGCCGATAGAGGTGAAGTTTTAGAGTCCTCACAACACTTGCGGAGATCCAAGGGGAGAGTGGGTAGCAAGACAACTCCACCTAATGGAGGCTAATGGCGTCCCAGATTCAAACGTCCAAAAACGCATAATTGAAACCACAAAATATTTCCATACTGCTCGTCCGTAGTGATCCAAGTGTCCTGAAGCCCCGACATAAAAAGTTGCAAGCATGCACACGTGAACGTGGTGCACAGAGAGGCAGTTAGAGCTACAGGCTACAATGAGGCTAAAAACCCTCCAAAGCATCGGTGAAAGATGTTACCAAACACAAGGACATACTAAACTTCTTCATCAAAGCCATTTAGGGTGACAACAGAGCATTTATTTTTGTCTTCATCTAGATGGCATTTTTCCAGAAGTTGTTAAGACTGTTAAGATAACGTGTTTGTCATTTATTAAAATGCAAAGTTCAGTGTCAGACCCGCTGTCACCATAACAAAGACTTTAAAAGGTGACAGCTGTTTCCTGGAGGAGATTTGTTTCAGTGGGTGTTTGACAGGAGATGTTGTGATGCAGCACTGATATGAAAAGATTACACCCAGGAGCAAAGACATCAGAAGACGACCTTTTCCTCAGGTTAACTCTGTCGGATTATTTCACTGTGTGGAAGTTGTTTTCCTGTTCGCGGGAGGAGGCTCTGACTGTGAGGCATCCAGATACAACATCCTCTCTGGTTTCTACATGACAGTACAGGAGCATCTCCATAAAGCTGCCGGCAGTAAAGAGCCGTATGTTTGTCTAGTGTTTATGTGTGCACG
Organism: Epinephelus moara; assembly: GCF_006386435.1. Taxonomy (NCBI): domain Eukaryota; kingdom Metazoa; phylum Chordata; class Actinopteri; order Perciformes; family Serranidae; genus Epinephelus; species Epinephelus moara. The sequence continues at coordinate 45,622,392 of NC_065529.1, read as the reverse complement.
GTCCTTTTACTGGTGTCACACTGTCATAAAACCAGACACTAACATGTGTCTTCTGGAGCAGAGTGTGTACATATGCATGAGTGTGTGTTAGCGTCAGTTTTCCTTGTGCTCTTTATGTTCAGTTACAGTTACATGCCATCACTTTTATGCATATAAAACCACAGCTGCTCTCATGTCTAGGTTTTCGTGTGTGTGTGTGTGTGTGTGTGTGTGTGTGTGTGTACTTCAGGCCCTTAAAGCACTATGCAGTGGTTCACGTAATGGTGTTTATGTTTAACAGCAGCAGATGTGTATTGTTACGTTCACAATAAGGATTATACTACAGTGGGATGAAACCTTTGTCACTGTGTGTGTGTGTGTGTGTGTGTGTGTGTGTGTGTGTGTGCTGACTTTAATACATCAGAACTTAATTACATTGGGCCTGTGTGTATATTAGTGGATGCATTTTTATGTGTATGTGTTTACATGTTTATACAGTGATAGATAGTTGTAATTTCTTCACACCATAAATAAAACATTTATCTTACTATTGTTACAATTACACGCACACACACACACACACACACACACACACACACACACACACACTCACTGCTTTTCTATATAGCCTGTTTTTATGGATTTACATTAAAAGTTTAAATAAACCTGTTTATTTAACATGAGGGAAAAACACAAATATTTTCTTGTTTATTTTCTAATAGTTCACACATTGCTCATTGTTGCTATAACAACCAGAGGTCAAGCTGAGCTGTTTATTTGTTCTGCGAAATGTTGGATATTTTAAATAACAAATGGCAGACTGTGCAGTGAGGGGCATGATTTGCATGGAAGAGTTGTGAGAGAGAAATAAGTAGAGGCATGTACAGTAAGCACACTAACATGTGGGGTGTTCGTAATAACGGCAGCATCGCCATACTGTGCTGTCGACAAATCAACTGTAGGGGATGGAGAGCAACCAGAACAGTCGCTATGTTCATGACTTTCCCTACTTCATGGGATTGTGGCGTATTTACACTCCTCTACAAATGCCAACAGCATGACGGGGCACTGGGTAACTTTTCTGGACTGAGTGCTGCACGTTGCAGTGTTTTTTACCCATTTCCGATCCCTGAACCTTAGCTATCTGCCGATACCGAGTACCAATCTGATACCAGCGCGTAAAATAAAAATGGATGGGATATGAATTGTTTTATGTCTCAACTCCTAAAACTCTATGTAAAATATTAAGAAATAAATAATTAATAGTAGAATGAATGCCATAAAACTTTTTTTTATTATTATTATCCAGGGTTGACACAGATCAAGGCACAGGTTAAAGTGCAGCCACACAATTTGGTAAAAAAAGACATTTTAAAGGCTACAGTAGAATGCTTTTTAAATTCTGCTCCGTTTCCGTTTTGTTTCCCTGTAGCGTGCGTATGCGTAATGACGTGAGGCATTACGTGGTATCAGATTGGTCATAGGCTGTACTTGCCGATACCCGATACTGCATTTTAGGCAGTATCGGAGGCATTTCAGATACTGGTATCGGTATCGGTGCAACTCTAGCCTTGAGTTCTGCATTTCGACCAGCATCATCTTGGTATTCTGGAGTCTGAAGTGACCATATTTGGATGAGAGGCTGAAGCTGCAGAGACGTGAGTGGTAGATGTAACTGAGAAGCTGAGGACACTATCTGCAGACAACCTGTCACTCAAAATGTTAACAGGAGAGCTTTAAAAAAATTCATCCCCTGCACAGGGAAAATTAGGGATAGAGACCAAAACCATTTTTGTACCAGGCTGTAAACATGTTTATTTCCGCTGCAAAGTTAGCCATTTGAACATGGTCTCTATGGGGACTGACTCGCTCTTGGAGCCAGCCTCAAGTGGCCATTAGAGGAACTGCAGTTTTTGTCACTTTGCGTTGGTTTTAACATTGTAATCTGAGAGGTTGCTGCTTGAATTTGAAAAGTCTCAATCATTGCATGTAGCACATACCAGATGCACTGTACAGAGACAGGAAGTAGTAAACTTACAGTAGCTATAATACACATATTCTGGGAACAGACATGATAAATCTGCTGCTTTTATAAAGAGATGACTCACCTCATTACTAAGAAATACAACTGTGGCATGACACAAATGTTATTTTCATTAGCATGTAAGTATAACAGGGACCCTCTGTGACTCTGATTAAATGAAAGCATTTTTGATGAGTGAGAAATTCTCCTAATAAATAAAAGAGATGATTGCAATGCGATGTTTTGACAGCCGATACTAAAGTTTACATGTGAGCTTTCAATTGTGACATGATAGAAGGACAGAGGAGAGGACTCTTGTTTCACTGGGGGTTTTTTGACAAGGAGGACAACAACTCAAACTGCCGAACTCATCATAACTCAACATAGCTGAAATATAATCTAGAGCCTGTGCGGTAAGTCGGAAATAAAAACAATAAAACAAACACACACACACACACATACACACACACAGACTACAGGGTGAAAACAAATGATGTACAGAATACCTAAAGTTGTAACTCACTCATACACTAACAGGCAACAGCAAAAATACACTGTGTGTGTGTGTGTTGGGTGCGATTGTTCTGAATGTAAGTGCAGGTCACACATACCTCCACCTAAGGGTCTCCGTGTGCACAAACACACGGTCATCTACACACACACCACACCGCTTCACACTGACACACTCCATCATTGTGTCACTGTATCAAACACACACCCACACATACAGAAAACACACATATATTTTGCTTTCTCAGTCATTCTATTGAACACACATGTATCCACACACACACACCGCCAACAGGAACAATACAGAGGTGTCAGGATGATTGACCATCCCATAAGCCTCGACGATATGAGCTGCTGTGTCCCACAATGCACTGTAGCAAGTCTTTGAACCACCACTTAAAAGTTTTCTGCGATGGTCACCGGCTCTGTTCCCAAACACCAAACAGTCACATGTCAGATTCATAATGCATTGTAAGAAAACATTTTTAAATGACAGATATCTCAAAATCTAATGCATTTGTTTTTAATTCATTTAAATTATATTCTCAGGAAATATCCCGAATAAATCCTCGGTAAAAAAAAAAGTGTTATCATGTTGTGTTTTCAAGGTACTTAATCCTGATTTATAGTTCAGCTAACATGTTACATCAGACATGTTGAAAAACATAAATTCTGGGTGTCACACACATTAAATTGATTTTAAGTTCACGGACACTGGTTTTATGTGTCATACAGCTGTGGATGATTGGATGCTTAAATCCAAGGCGAAATGGTCGCGAGCGTGACATTAGGTCATAGTTTGCTGTACATTCTGTTGGGAGAGTGATGGATGGGTGTGAGGAGAGGCCGGCAGAAGAAGTGGATATTTCCCCTCACCTGTCTGAATCTTAAGTAGCCAATTTAAATAACATGGTGACGCACCACAAGCAGAAGTTTCAAGCTGTAAAAATAAGCTTGTTGATTGATTGATTGTTTCGAGATCATTCACTGAGTGCAAAAGAAGCATTAAGGGTTGAGATGGAACTAAAAGCACTTCAACTCATGGATCACTTATTAATTATCCTTGTGTCCTCTGCCAGAGGCCTGGGAGTTTGATATATATGAATTCTCAACCCCACTTCACCCAAAATAACTTCAGTCTGCACGTAGGAAAAGTTTTCTTTCCATCTATCCTTCTTCGTTTGCTCCATGTCCGCAGGTCTACAGGATGTAACTATCCATAGTAAATATCACCTCCTTATATGGTGGTCACTGGCTATTTGTGGGGGGATGTATGCTAATTGCTGACTAGCGGGAGTGCGCTGTCAGTTTTCACTTGATTGGCATTCATGAACATGCACACGTGCCCACGATCAAATTCGAGTTTTCCACAGGGTCCATGAATCCGGTGTAGGTTTTAGTACCAAGGTTTTTTATGTGCAAATCTACTCACAGATTCATATTTCATGAATGTGACCAAGGGCTAATGCCAATTCTCTTCCCTTAACCTTACCCCTTGGTTTCAAGTGCACTCGCCAGATAGATTCCCCTCAACGACGAAGGGGTAGTGTTGAGGGGTAGGGAATTTTACCTAAGAATTGGGACGCCACTGCATGCAAATTAGTGCAACAGACGTGTTCACCTGCGTCACGCGTATCGTCGACGTAGGCTTCTTGCATGGATATTCATGTCGGCTATATCATGAATTAGCGATTTTCAAGCATTCATATTCTAACTCAATGCTTACAGATAACAATGCATATGCAGAAACTGTGCGATGGCTTTCAGATAACAATGCATATGCAGAAACTGTGCGATGGCTTTCATGGAGGCTGCCATCTTCCTGGAAAACTTGCCTGGCTGGATAGTTTCGCAATGCATCCTGGGAAATTCAATCTTCCCCTCAGGTGAGATGGGTTCCTAAGTGTGCATCGCACGGCTCTTCAAATTACGTGGGGATTTTAAGGGCTGAAAAGCACTTCCCTAATGTTTGGGACACCCTAGCCTTTCACAGGAATGTGCAAAAACAAGTGCTAGGGCCAATTTTGAGGGGAAGTGTGAGTACTGGGACAGACCCCAAATGGGTTTTGGTGAGTAACACTGAGTGTAAACATAACTCTTATTTGTTTACAAAAACACCTCCTACAGCTTTAACTGGAGAAGAGTTAGTGCAGGCAGTTTAAGGAAGTGTGTTCATAAAGAAAAAAAGAAAAGACGTGCCACAGTAGCTTCAGAAAGTTAGTGAACATCACAGATAATACAGAGCAAAGGAAGACGTTCTGAGGCTGGCTCTTTCCTTTATGTTTGCCTCCAGCCTTTTATTGCAAATCCACTGTTTACCTCGTGTTTCTGATCCAGCTATTGTTCTTTTGAATTAAACATGCAGAGCCCTTCTTCCACAAACTGTTTTTCTTGCCACCTGCCAACACTGCCAGCCTCTTTCTACTGAAAGCCTTTGGTTTGTGGTCACAATTAATCCTAACAACCTTGTTTACTTCACCAAGACAACAACAACAACAACAACAACAACAACAACAAAAACAAGCGCAACAGGGTTTATTCAAGCGAGGAAGAGTAGTGCTCTGGAAACAGGGTGAAGGAGGGGAGTCGGTGCATGTGAATGTGTTGCTACAGAGCGCACCGAAGCGAGGCGGTGTCAAGTCATATGAATAACACAAACACATTCATTCATTTCCACAGATGCACAAAGAAACACACAATAAAACTGTGCTTTCACAGCGCTACAGTGAGCAGGGTTAGGTCACATCATCTTACACTGACAAAAATTCTGAAAATGTTTGAAACAAAGTGAAAGTGAGCCACAGAACAAACATACAGTAGTTTCATGTCTGCATCACCGATCTAAGTTAAAGGTTTAGTTCACCAAAAACAACACTCATTCTTACTCGTACACTAACTATTATCCTTATACTCAGATAAGACTTTGTTTCGGTATGACTCAACGAGACTCAAGAATTTCTGTTCATCCGAATTAAAAAAAGAGTTCATCACATTTACTTTGTTGTTCTCAAAACAGAGAACAGATTGCATAAAAAACTTGACAGTACTGTCTCCTTTCAAAAACAATACACCATCTAACGATATCTAAAAGGCAAACATAAACTGTTTCTTCAGGGGCAAAACATCTGGCTACTTAGAGAGGACATTAATGACTCTCACAACCATGAGAAGTCAGTCAGTGCCACTGACCACCAGTCTGCTGTGACTGTTAGAATTTGGATTTTATCTACCTGGACAGGTTACCCATGTAGAGTCTATGGGCCGAGGCTGAGCACCAGACAGCCCCCGCCCAATTAAACCTCTTGATTATGGCTGTTTGTGTCAAATTGCCTATAGCAGTTTAGAAAAGAAATATAGGAGAACTGTATGACGAATCGGGCAAGAAATAGCTAATAGCTAAAAGCTATGTCCAACTACTAGGGTATCGGCGCCGATCGTTATTTTTACAAAATCGGAATCTGTAATAAAAGATGTGAGGAATCAAAACAACAACAATGGCCAGGTTTTTCATCTATGTTGTTCACTGTTGCCTCTGCTTTCTAATGTATAAAGTGTGGCAATCCTATATATTTTCTAAATATATTTTTTTTCTGAGACAGTCAGCTGATGGCTTGCTCACCTCCAGACACTGAGGTACCTCCAGACACACCCACCGGTGCTATCGGCCAGTGGGATGGCTCAATCAGCTGAGCCCAGGTAGACCGGCCCCTACATTATGCCGCTCCTGGCAGTATGGCGAGAGTCGCCGGTGAGTGAGAAATGAGCCAGAAGTCCTCTGTGTATTCGGCCTACCACGGCATTTTACACTGCTCAAAATATCATCCATCCGGCCACCGGCCTCAACTCAGAGATTCCGCCATGGATATCAAGGGATCTTACGGAGCCTCCACGCCCGAAACAACGCCAGAGCGTTACGGCATTGACACATGGTCCCGTGAGTTGGCAAAAGCCGGGGGTAACTTTCCGTTTCATTATTCCTTATTTGGAACATTCGGGCCAGGTTGATTTATTGTTTTGAAACTGAACTGAGTCAGAGCCAACAGTGGATTTTCTTTACCCCCTTGGTTGCGGGAAAACCTGGGGTGGAGTTTTCTTTTGTTTAGCAAACTGTGTGGATTGAACTGAATTGAACTGTGAACTGTGAACTGTGTGTTATTTGGAAGTCCCGGAGTGGAGTTTTTTGTTTGAACTGGATTGAACTGACTGAACGGAGCGGAACATTTCTTTTCTTTGGTGGAAAAAATATATACTTAATTGAAACTGATTACTGTTGTATTTGTATTTTTGAAAATTGAGTATAATTCTTTTGTTCTACAGAAACCAGGTAAAAACAATTTAACTTTGGTGTTGAGGGACCTGTTTTATGGGTTTTATGGTTTCTTTGTGGGATTTGACTGAGTAAAAGAAAAATATTTGTTTCATGTGTCAAACCACTAAAAAAGTTATAGGCCTGTTTTGTTTATTGAAGACAATAAGAAGATATTGACTTGGTTTACATTTTGTGCCGCTGAACCACTGATAAGCTTTTTGGATACTATTTTAATAAAAAACAAACCTTATGGGACAACTTGGATGCATTCTTTTTTTTTTCTTTCTTAATGCTTTGCAAAGTATCGGATTGGACGCAGTATCGGACCCAGTTTCAAAATAAAGGACTAATAAGGGTCCATCAAAACAAGTACACCACAGTGTACTTGTTTTGATGGACCTGTAATGGACAAAGATGACAGGAAATGAGAGGAGAGACAGAGAGGCCCTTGGCCGGACTCAATCTGGGGATGTTTCTGTTCATGGTAAGTGCTTTAAACTCACCAGACTATGTTCTACAACAACACACCCACCAGCTGCCTGTCTCCAGAAGGAAGAGTGAGCCATGTGCACACTCATTGTCAGTGGCGTTGGCGATAAGGAGCACTCCAGTGAACATGTGTTTTTTGAGTATCACATGTCCTGTAGTCTTGAGCGGTGGCTCTGAAAAGTTAATGGTTGGTGTATTTGTAGGGGACAGCAGCTGTCGCCAGTTTGTTGTGAAACTGGGTCTCTACTGGAATCAGCTGTTACTGCTGTGAATCCAAGTGAGCTACAGCTGCTGTCCTGCATGGAAGATAGAAACTTTACAGAGGCACGTTTTAAGACTATGAGGAACAGCATTGGTGTTTGTTCATTTATAAAGCTTTGATGCAGATGCTCCCACCCTATACTTCATCCCTTCTAACTCTGACTTCACATAATCTTGGTGCTCGTTCACAGAACAGGTTGTTGCTTCACACTCGCTGAACGAGGAAGAAGGTCATTCTCTTACAGTGCTCCTTAGACATGGAATAATCTGTAAAAGACCTTAAACTTGGACTCTGTCACCATTATGGCTGTTTAAATGCCTTATTTCTGATCTTGTTTTAATTGAGTGTAAAAGCTTTAAACTATACATCTACACCTTAGCATGTTTATCACCCTGTATTTCTACTTTTAATGATCAATTATTGCTATTGTTGTTTGTTACTTTGTATGACTTAATTTCTGTTTTAATTGATATGCACGATGGTTCTTGTTTGCTTATCAGTTGTTTTTAATGTCTTTGTTCAGGCTAGGCATCACTGACAATGAGGGTCTCCCTCAATTGATTTCCAATGTCTTAAATAAAGGTTTGAATGAATAAATGAATTAAATTATTATTTGAAGCTCAACACACACACACACACACACACACAGAACAAACATATAAAAGCAAACACTTTTGTTTTTGTTCCCATTTCTCCCGAGTTTAAATAAACATAAAAGCCTGGTTCTCTCACATTTTGTTCACACTTTTGTTTAAATCCTTGCTATTGAGCACTTTGCCAACATAATTGCTGATCCATTTACCTGACAGGTGTGGCATATCAAGGTGCTGATTAAACAGCAGGATGATTCGGTGTGCCTTAGAATGGTCACAATAAAAGGACGCTCTAAAATGCGCAGTTTTATCACACAACACAATGCCACAGGTGTTGTAAGTTTTGAGGGAACGTGCCATTAGCATGCTGCCTGCAGTGCTGTTCTCTGGAGCTGTTGCCCATGAGCTGAATCTTTATGTCACTACAATAAGCCATCTTTAATGCTTTTTCCTGGTAATTTAGCAGTGCATCCAACCAGCCTAGTAACTACCACCAGCGGAGGATCTCTACATCAGCCACTCAGACAACTGATGCGGCAAATAGTTTGCACAATCAGAGAGCTTCTGCACAAACTGTCTGAAATTGTCTCAGGGCTGCTCATCTCAGTGGTGGGTCTCAGACGATCTTGCAGGTGAAGATGCTGGATGTTGAGGTCCTGGGCTGGTGTAATAACAAGTGGACTGTGTTCATTAGGCCGGTTGGATGTACTGCCAAATTCTTGGAAACAATGAACATTCAATGCATGTGCAGAGGTATGTAATTATGGGCTAATTAGCATAGTTCCCATCATGTCAAAACAACTGAAAGATGTGTAGCAGAACAACCTACCAGCCACCTTAACATTAGGGGCCATATTCTTGGATCTAAAGAAAGCCTTTGACACTGTGGATCACAGTGTTCTACTCCTACATGTTTCAATATTCAACTTCGCTTGTAATGTTAATAAATAGATGCAGTCCTATCTGAATGGTAGATCACAGAGGGTCAAAATAAACAATGAACTGCCATCAGCACTTAGTACCGATATTGGTGTACCTCAGGGATCAATTCTTGGCCCCATGCTGTTAAGTCTTTACATAAACTGTCTTCCAACGTTATGTCAGAAGTCTGAGATTCAAATGTATGCAGACGATACTGTCATTTATGTACATGCAAGGACTATACAGCAGGCTGCATCTAAACTCGTGGCTGTGATGGCAAATGTCACACAGTGGCTTAATAACTCCTGTCATAACTTGAACATAAAGAAGACAGTTTGCATGTTTGTCACTAGGGGGTCGATAGATAATCTTACAACTGATGTTTATGTTGCAGGGAAGAAGCTGACAGTGGTATCTAACTTTGAATAACTTGAGTCTAATCTCACATTCAAAAAACAAATTAAGATAGTAACAAATGTAAAGTTTACCTTCAAATTTCCACCATATCAGTAACTGTCTAACTACTAAGGCAGCAACACTATATTTCAATGCCATGATCATGTCACATGTGTAATATTGTCTGACTAGCTGGGCACAAGCCCTCTGTTTAACACTCAGACTTGTACAGTCGGTATACCACTAGGCTCTTAAGGTGCTTAACAGGAGGCCAAACATTGTTACTGCTTAAGAAATCATGATTTACTGAGCTGGAACAATCTCATCAAATTTACGGATTCTTGTCTTGTTTATAAGATTGGCTTTTTATGGTTTGACAGCTTGCCCCCCCACCCCCTTCGCTTTTTTATAAAGCAGGCAACAACTGATGATAGACACATTGGATCTGTGACAAGTGGGGTTTGTGCAATACCTGTGAGGTCTGCCTTCACACAGTCAGCTTTTTCAGTGAGACAGGCTTACACATGGAACAGTCTACCAACACTTATCAGGCAGTGAAACGTGTTGTTCATTTATAAATATCTTAAAATTATGGCTAAAAGACAATCAAGTGTGTGACCATACTCTGAAACTTATGTTTTAATGGGCTCTGTTCTATGTACAATAATGTTTTTCCTATATCAGTGTATCGCATGTGTTTTGTAGTTGTCATCACACCTGTCCAGGGACTACAGTTGAAAATGATCTGGATAAACCGGCACATTTGCAGAAATGCTCATTAATGTGCACTGCTCCTGTCATCTTCAACTCTTAAAATAGGCAATAAATATCAATCAATAAATAAATAAACAACACTAGTGGATAGTCCTGTAGTCAGCTACCAATGGTACACTCCCTCAAACCTTGCAACATTGGTGGCATTGTGTTGTGTTATAAAATGGCACATTTTAGAGTGGTGTTTAATTTTGACCTTCCCAAGGCACCTCTGTGTAATAGTCATGGTTGTTAATTATCACTGTGGTATGGTGCACTGGTTGGATGGATCAGGGATTATTTACACAGTGTGCTCACTAACATGGTTTTAAAAAATCTGTGCACACAGTTTGAGAGAAATAAGCCTTTTGTGTACATAGGGAAAAAAAAGTATTAGATATTTTATTTCAACTCATGAAAAATGGCAACAACACCAGAGATGTTCCTTTAGTATTTTTTGTTCGGCGTATATTTTCAGAGAACTCCTTGAATGCACCTTGGCTGGTAAGTTAGCATTATTCTCAGTTTGGTTTTGGTTCTGCTAAAGTTGCCATTGGGCCTCCACATATACTTTATTAATTAATGTCAAAATACTTTCTCTTTAAAGTTGTGTCAATATTAAATTTTCATTTTCAGTCACAAATAGTCCCATTTATTTACTGACATACCTTCACTAATTCTGCTTTTTATTTTTACTGGTTGCCTTCCATACACATTAGAGTGGATATTTTCTCTGCTCCTGCAGTACAGGTTGAACACTGTAGCAGCCAGAATAGTTTTTACTGTTTTAAGGTGCATTTAATAATTCATCTTCTTATTTCAGCCTGGTGTAAATGGACTCCCCTGAGAACTGGCTATGAGCTAATGTCTGAAACACAACAAGGAACCAAAGGTCCTTTTTCACTGCCAATACCCACATTACTGCGATATTAAACTTTCAGCATAAGGCTTATTACTTATTTAACCAAGGAAAGTTTGTATTTAACAAAGGAAAGTTTGTTAAGCGTGGGGTCTGTGTTCCCAGAACCATCATGCTTCACATGCATGCCTGGAGCTGACAGCTCCCAGTACAGCCACAGTCTGTCTGGCTGGTTAGCAGCTCCACTAGAGCAGTACGGGGGTTGAGTGCCTTGCTGAAGGGCACATCTGCTGTAATGGGCGAAGTGAGAATACAACTTCTGTATTCAACTGGATATACAGTATTTGGTGCTGTTTACATAGGGATGGCCATCATATAGTGCAATTCAACATCATAATAATAGTAGTAATAATAAATGATGATAATAATAATACAATATTATGACCCTAGTCCTGTTAGCACAGGCAGAGCCCTTTACTGGACTCTTTGGGTAATACTCCTCTAATCATGAGCACACACTTGCACAATGAGTAAAGCCTTACCCTAGTAGACGTAGGGTTACATTATCGTAACCTCCATTCTATTTTACACAGGCTCCGCCCTCTGCTAGACTCTTTGGGTACAGTGGGTAGAGCCCAATGAATGAAGGCCCTATCGCAACATAATGTAAACCTATCCACACTGATCCTGACCAGCTAGAGGTTAGATGCCGTAGCCCTCCAACTTCTTTGCAACAAGTAGGGAGCCTTAGCCAACCCAGGTGGTAATCAACCAAACTGGGTGGAGCTTTGGCCTAACTTTGCAGGAGTTGAAAAACAAGCAATAGACACTCTGCACACCCCATTTCCCCTCTTGGATATATTTATGTAGATACAATGTTTACATTTTCAAATGAAAGTGCAGTATCTGGTGCAAGCTCTTGAGCTCTATGGGACATATTTATTAGTAGTGCATTACTCTCTGTTTAGTGTATTAGTAGGGAAACCTTAACTATTTCATCACTTAAGGGCAAGCTGGTTACAGCTTGTCGGCAATTGCTTGCTACATTACATTCAACAACAGATGAAGACAGAGATAGTGGAGAGACTGGAAATATTACATTGTTGAAAAATCAAACATTTCAAGCGTCCACGATGTAACTTTGGAAATGAACACTTTTATTCACAGAAATAGCCAGGCTTTGACTTCATTGAGGCCATGAATGTTTTTGTGAGCTAAAAGAATTGGACGCAGCCACCTTGATGTCATCCACTGGTTTGTGTACAAACAGTGGCACTGCAATATTTGTGATCGATTGCGTGATGCCCTGCGGCCCAAAAAGACTTTTCCCCATTTACTAACATGATGAAACAGACATCTGTAAATGAGTGAACACATTTTTTGAGCATCACAACACCCACGAAATGACTTGTTTCACTATCAGGATATGATCCAGTAACATCTGGAAAGTCTAGAAGAGCCACAAGATTAAATCTGTTTATCCCCATTCAAGTTAGCAGAGCTCTAAACCGGAGGATGGCCGTTTGGAAAGGGGAAGCTAGCTGCTCAGTTGACCTTGGCAGAGCTCGGGTGCCGCAAGTCCCTAGTGCACTTGCTCTATGGGTCGCACAGTGTGGAAGTCAATAATCCCCGGATCATCCAGGTAATTCAACACGTGGCAGTTTAGCCACTTTGGTTTTATGCGCCACTGAGCAACTCTCATAGGAATGAACAGGGCTCCACATTCAATGCTGTATCAACGTATAATACATCCATGTCCGTAGCCGGACCAAGTGTCGCCGCCACTTTGTGCAAACTGTGAACTCACATGTTCACAAATTGTAGTAAATTTTGCCCTGTTACCAGTATAATACATTTTCATGCACTTTATTACCTCCGCCAAGGAGGTTATGTTTTCGCCGGCGTTGGTCTGTTTGTTTGTTTGTGTGTTTGTTTGTCTGCAAAATAACTCAAAAAGTTATGAATGGATTTTAATGAAATTTTCAGCAAAGGCGGATAATGGGACAAGGAACAGATGATAAAATTTTGGTGGTGATCGGTTGAAGCAAAGTGGATAAAATAATAAATAAAGTCTATCTTCTGACAGCCTCAGCAGCAATTCCAATTTCTAAAGACAGTGAAAGTAGAACCATCTAGTGGCTGGAAAGCACGTCTTGTTCTACTTGCTAAATATTGTTATAATTCTAAAGATGAAATTAATGTTCTGTTTTGGAAAAAAAGAAAGTGAAAAATACAAAAAAACATATCATATTCTGTGTTGGTACAAAATAAAAACTAAATAAATACACCACAGTGTCTCCATGGTGAAGGCATATATAACCTAATAATGATAGTGATGCAAATAACCTAATTGTGATGCAGGCTGCAAAATCTGATGCAGAGGGGGAGGGAATATCACCTACTTGGCGGAGGTCTGCACTTTCTGAGTGCTTTTCTAGTTGACTTTAGTGACAGTTTATTGAGCCAAGGGTATTTTTTTGCGCAATATTTGAGACAGCAGTATTTATGTCTCAGGTAAATACGTTGCATGTTCTATCTGGAAATGATGTGTGCATGTACTCTCTACAAAAAGACATTTCCTGTAGTTGTACTTTGTAAATCATTATATTTTTGTGAAAGAACTATCATCACTTTCACTTTAGAAGCTCCAATGAGCTGAATGAGCCTGCAGGCTAGTCGGCCAACTAAAGCTGGACATACACTGTATGATTTGAGCCACATTTCAGCTTTGTCAGGCATCACTTGCCAGGCAGGGGGAGTGAGGACCAATCACGGCCTGATCAACCACTCCCAACCTGCTGTCAGGCATTCGGATGAATTTCTGGCATAGCAGGGCCTCAACTAACTGAGCTGACACTCCTCTAGTGTTTAGCAGTAGAGTTAAGCTAAGACCCCAACAGTTCCCTGTGTCACAGTAACCTACATTTGGAAGCAAACTTGTCTTCTGACTAAACACTCCTTTTGAAGTTTAGCAGGCGTGATCAACTGCTGACACGACATGCTCGAGGGACTGACTGCTGGAGGTCTGGGCTGCCCCCGGGCAGTTACCAGACTAGAAAGGAGGTGCGTGGGTATATTCATGTCAACATCAACAAGGATCAGTTTGCTGTCACCTTTGAGACATCAGAATCCTGGCAAAGTATCGAGAAAATCCTGATAGCCACAGTGCAGTTTGGCTCGTACCGGCTCATTCTTTCAAGCAGACAAAAGGTCACCAAAGGACAAAACACAGTGCTAGTTAGCAGCCATGGAGGGTTGGCTTCTGAGGGTCTTTGAATGTTGAATGTGTGACATCAATTTTAATAAAGCATGCTTCTGTCTCCCAGCTCCCTAACCTCAACCCAACTAAAGTGTCTACAAGCAAAGGCTGCAGAGACACAAAAACACCACATCAAATATTAAGAGACCAAGCTGTTTACTGCTCAGAGAGAGTGCGCCACATACCAAAGATGTTCCAAGTGAGAGTTTTTTTCTACAGCCTGATAAGAAAGGAAACTTTGAAAGCAATTCTATGCAGTTCTCATTGTCCTATTATTTTTTGAAGAAGCCTTTTATGCTCCCATGTCCTTTGAGTTATTTATTCATCACACAAAAACAGATATAACTAACTTTTGGTGTATTTCTGAGTTTAAGATTCATGTGAAGGAGTGGAGAGGTGAATGTTTTCCATTAATCTCTCATTTCTTATTACTGCTTTCCTTATTTTACATTTTTCGGTCTCTTTTTCTGAGCTTCTGTTCTCCATCGAGCTCTTTGCATCGCATCTCTTCGCCTCTCCAGTACTCTCTTTATCCCTTTTTCCCGTTTCCTTTCTTCTTCTCATCCCACTCACCCACTGCTGTGCACAGGCATTTTGCAGCGCAGGTGCTGAAGTGGAAAAAAAAGGGCATCCCTTCCAAAAAAAACTTTTTTACACGCACGAAAAAATGTGCGCACGCCAGGAGGTTTCTGTCTGCCAGCACCAGAGGGTTTCTTGAGCTTGAGGCTTAAGTACAGACAATACATTTGCGCACAGTAATGAGCAGGGAAATGTCTGTGTAGCCCATAAATAGCTATACTTTATACACATAGCAGCTGCTACACATTCACTTTCTACAATTATCATTTATATATAATAGGCAATTAAAAAAAATCACACTTCACTGGTCTATAAAGTAAATAACCATCACAATTAACAAATTAAAAAACATAATTCTCTGAATTAATAAAATAATACACCAACAAATCTACCCTCCAAACTAAAAAGTAGGCCTGAGTTCAGCTGCAACTCTCCTCTCCTCTCCTCTCCTCTCCTCTCCTCTCCTCTCTTAAGCACTAATTGTTATCTCAGAGAACAGAAACGTGCAGCCTTGCACTCCGTTCTCCTCTGCGCCCTTTATGCAGCGCAGCCCCAAACTGTGTATCATATTTGTTTAAAATAATTATCAGAGATGCGACGTGGGAGACATAAACTTTATTTCAGGTTGAATTTTGGTTTAAAAAGACACGTGAGAGTAGGAAAGCAATCCAGCGCCTGTCTCTGCTCACACTGGGCACTTGGTGAACCCGAAACTGGCAGAGAGTTGGAGGGAGACAGTGTGATTTTACGACAGGCGAGCTTAAGGTGAATTTATACTTGTTTGTCAGTTCTGTGCAGAGCCTACGCTGTAACCTACACGTTTCTGTGAAGTGCTGCAAAGTTTAGTTGGTTCAAAATGCACATTTAACATGGTGATATAGCAACAATTTCAAACACAAATCAGCTTCACTATAACTCGCAGCATTCACAGACAAACACTTGTCGTTATCTGGACATTTTCCCCACAAATAAAACAAGCTAATGTTTTTAGCACAAGCCTATGGCAATTTACATTGTATAAATTAGCTTAGCAGCTAGCAGACTTTTCCTCTACTCATATGAAGCCAGGGACAACAGCAACATTTAACAAAGGTAACGTTACAAAATTCAGCTCCATTACAACTCACAAGGTTCACTGACAAAACAACTGTCTTATACTAAACATGTTTTCCAAACAAATACAACATGCTAACTTTATTAGCACAAGCCTATGGCATTTTACATTGTATAAATTAGCCTAGCAACTAGCGGAGATTTCCTCTGCTCATATGAAGCCAGGATAAATCACACACAAAACTTAAAATGCTATTTTTGAGGAGGCTTTATTGTCTTCACAATTTATTGTTTCTTATCTGTGAAATTAAAGTAAATAAAAGCTTTGTTTCCACTGAGGGAAATGGTTTCAGCTTACAAACATAGACAAGAGGTCTGCGTCGCCGAGATATGTAGTTTCATTTCTGGGGAGGTGCACGTCAGGCAACGTTGACACAGAGCCTACGCTTTAGGTACAGAAGTATAAATCCCGCCTTGCTTGCTGTTGTTGTTGGTTATTGCCTAAATTAGACTGGCTGTATTGACATGTTGTAATCGTGGTCTAATTTCACAACAGTGACAAACAATGCTGAGGCTAAGGGTGAGCACTGTTGCTGCCTGGCTGTTCATGACGGGAGATAAGGGCAACGTGATGCTGCTCTGCAGGACGCACAATTTACGCGTGGCTGCCACAAGTGAATTTGAAGAGGGAGGGGCAGGGGCTCAACTCAAATGCAGTTGTAGGGAATACAACACACTTTTAACTAAGAATTTATACCATTGGCCAAATTTGAAAACTAAAATATAAAATTATTAAAAGAAATAGAAAAAATATGTCTTGCAAAAGGGCACTTATCTACACAGAGGGCATAAGGGCAGGTGATTGAGCTCCACTTTGGGTCAAACAGTGTGCGCACCTGCTCTTACCCCCCCTCTCATCTTTCATTTTAATCTCCTTTCTTGCACTTCATCACCGCTCTGTCTGCATTCTCTTTCCATTCCTCCTCATTTTCTCTATCCAGATTTTACAGTGCTGTCCGTCTCCACCACCTCTCTCTTTTCATCTCTGTCCCTCTATCACACCTTTTCACTTTCTTCCATTTCTGGTTGTTTCCTTACAATATGTCATCACTTTGTCTTTCACTTTCCTGAGTCTCATCTTTATTTCTATCATTCCTGAAAATCTTCTAACCCTAACCCTTCATCTCTTTCCCTCCTCTCTTTTTTCCTCCCTCCCCAGCGTATATTTTATCCCTGAAGGGCGACACTTTTTAATTAATTCCCCTCTTTCTTCAGATGAGCGGGCAGTCATAACCTGCCCGACCATTTTATGTTATTTTCTGTTAAATAACCAGCAGGATGAGGGAGCTACCACTGCAGTTTCCAATTCAATTACATTTTTCCCAAACCAATTTTCACAATGAACTCATCAGCGTCTGGAGAATTACGCCCGCCTATTAACTTCACTTAATGTTCTTAATGTCCAGCTCTGCACTCTCCAGTGCTGAAATGACACCTTTTCTCCCTCTGCTCAGAATTCCTCGGAGATGAAAGCAAGAGATGGGTGGGTGGCATGTGACCTTTTGACCTCAAAGCAAAGGATTCTGGGTATTGCCGTGAGGTGAAAAAGTGAGGATAGTAATAAGGGAGAAAAAAGGAAAATGTAAATGTATTTATGTGTGAATGTGGGTGTTAGAGAGAACACTGCTGAACAAAGCGCTAATAAAGCGTGTGTATATGTCGGAAGAGTGTGAAACTGAGAGCAAGTCAATATCTAGATCCTGTGCCAGATAAAGACAGTGTGAATGTAAGAGAAAAGTGAAAGAAAGACAGAGAGCCTGTGATGGGAGAACAAAGCGCCACCTACAGAAACCTGAATGACTTGAGGAAAATGAATTACACAGTCTTCTACAAACTAAAATCCATGAGCAAACCACTAAAGGATTAGTTTCAAGCCTTAACAATGTTAAAAGCAACTAACCCTTCCTTTAATCAATTTAGGGTTGCAAGAATATTTGTCAAACAGCATCCTTTCATCCAGCAGTGTGGACCATCAAATGTTTCATTATAAATATATTCATAGATTTTTTCTGAACTAAAACTGACGTTGCTTAATTGTCTCATTAACTCATTGTAGAACACATTCAACAGGAGCCAAACAAACTGTCTTGATTACTTTTGTTAGTCCTGTAGTTAGTTAACTGGCAAATGGACCTGCATTTGTATAGCACCTTTCTAGTCATCCGACCACTCAAAGCGCTTTTTACACTACGAATCACATTCACCCATTCACACACACATTCACACACTGGTGGCCGAGGCTACCATACAAGGTGCCACCCGCCACTCAGTTTTTAACACACTCACACACCGAGGGAAGCATCATCTGGAGCAATTTGGGGTTCAGTATCTTGCTCAAGGATACTTTGACATGAGACTGGAGGAGCCAGTCCACTGTTCCAACAATCACCAACTCTGGTTTTTGTTGAAATACACCCTTAACTTACTGAGCTAGATGTAAACAAAAAAAAACACAGATTCTGTTTACGGTCCTGTAACTTATCCCTCTGCCACTCAGAGCCACACTGTCTGTCAGCTCAACTGCCTGTTTCACGAGTACAGCCCACAGACTGACCTCTGGTGGTGTGCACCGTGCACTACAATAAGTTTAACAGAAAGAGAGATGCTTGTATTTATGACAGTATTAGGGGGCGATCACACAGAAATGAGACGCTAGAGACGCGGACGCTTCAAAGACACTTGAAACGCTGGAAGCGCTTATTCAATGCGCACTAGCAACTGGCGTCTGATACTCAAAAAGTTGAAAATATTTAAACTTTTCAGCATCTACGTGCATCTAAATATGAGCGTCTAAAAAGAATTGTCTACAAAAACGTGTGTCTAAAAAGAAGCCGCAAAAACGCCCGTCTAAAAAGACGCTTGAATGCTGGTCAGACGCGCCGTATCATAGGAAAACAATGGTTTTACTGGCGTCGCGTTTCTGGCGTTTCATCTCGGTGTGATCGCTCCCTTAAAAATCCTACTGTCAGGACTTCTAATACCCTGGTATACCATAACACCATGATACTGCCCAAGTCTACCCAAAACTAACATTTTTAAGATAAAATAAATAAACCTGTTAGTAAAAAGAATGATGGTTTTTTTGGTGGGTGGGGCTTAGCTGGAAGCAAAATACTTCTCCACAGAAGAGAAGCCAGCACTAGCTAACAAGTTCTGTTGGCTTGTTTTCAACATTGTAGGAAGATGATGCGAGTGGTGCATTCAGAAATACTCATCCGGAGAGTCAGAACGCACTCTGGCACAACCTGGACCGTTCATAAATTTGTAACGCTGTCAGAATGTACTGTTCAGTTATTCAAAGCAGCGCACTATCGGAGCAGAAAAGTGCCGAGCAGAGTGAACGTGTGAATTAATTAATTGTTAACATTTAACCGTAGTTGTCTTTGTTTTGTTGATGGACAGTCAACTTACAGAAATAACTCTGCATATTTCTTCAACCAACAGATGAAAAGTTAACTTAGTTACTCCTAGCAACGACTACTATAGCCTTTGTGTTAGCTGAAACAGGGACAGACATGTCAGCCATTACTGCAAAGCTATTCAGTGAGTGTGATTATCAAGTTTTAACAGAATTGTTTTCACTCTTTCCAGCACCAGTAATCATTAATGATAGGATAGAACAAAGAAAAACAGACTGAGAGTATGAATAAAGCAAAAGCAGTTCACACAAAACAACTGCCAACAACAAAGCTTCTACACTTCATTATATAGAAATCTATGACTGAATCATGTGAAAACAATGAGTCGCTTAGAAGGTTATGAAAAATACCAGCAGTTACATCCTGAGACAATGACCGGCAGATGAAATAATCAGGGAAATCAATTAAAATCAAATATGAAACAAGCAAGCATTCATCAGTATAGCAGGGCATATAAATAATGTAAAACAAGACACACTGAGACTAAAATAATTGTGTTTACAGCTCATATACACAATGTGCAGCAGATATGCAAACATTTTATTCCATTACATCCAGCTGGTGCCTTCCCGTCAGCTCTCATCACGGCTGTGTGTTGTCATACTGCTTGCATTTTTTAATTTGTATTTTTATGTTTGTGCTCTGTGCTGCCACTGCAAAACTCTGTTTGCAAACCAAATGTCCCTGACTGCGTTAGCAAGTTTAAATTGAATTCTGCCTCCAACACAGGGTTTTGAACAGGAGGAGGCAGGACATTACAGAGGAGAGGGAAAAGGAAGGAAATATAAGGGTTTAAAAGGTGGTTGAATAGCTGTAAGTATACATCAAACAATGCATACACAATGAAACACTTATTTCTATTTCTGTGTTTCTTGCTCTCTCTCCGTCGTGCACTTTCTACAATGCAGGTACGGACAACCTTGCCTTTGTTATCACATAGATTTACACACACATACACAAACAAACAAACATACACACACACACATTCTTGTACTTCTATCTTCATGAGGACCCTCATTGACTAACTATATAACTAAATGTCTAACCCTAACCCTGATCTAAACCTAATTCTAACCTGAACCCTAAAACCAAGTCTTAACCCCCAAACAGGACTGTGCAAAAGTGAGGACCGGCCAAAATGTCCTCACTTTGCACAAATGTCCTCACTCTGTTGCTAAACTACATCTTCTGGTCCTCACTTTGTCGCATGTACAAGTACACACACACACACACACACACACAGAGTAATGAGTGGGAGATGAAAGTTACCTGTGTCATTATCTTTCCATTACTGTGTATAGTAGCCAGAATGGACTCTATTTTGCTCTCCGTGTGTGTGTGTGTGTGTGTATGAATTGGTATTCGATCATGTCGAATGAGCATTTCCTGGCAATACACACACATAGATCCCGGCTGGCCGGAGCCGGTTCTTTTCTACGACCACTTGAGATGGACAGGACAGCTGGCAGGAGAAAGACATGCACGTCTATTTTAATTCATGAATCTGTAATTTCTAAATCATTGTAAATGAATAATCTCCGCCCTTGATTGCCACTGAGTTCTTAAAAAATAAAAGTAGCTCTTCTACACATTTGGCCCAAGATTCTTTTCATGCTTGTGACAGAATTTTCTTGGACGGAACAAACTTCCTCCTCATGAAAGCAGTAACAGTCTTTTCAGTTTGATACAAACTGTATGTTTGACAGTAGCCACAAAGTCAATTGCGACACACAGCTGTTCATCTCCCAGCTGTTTGTTTTTTTTCCGTCTTTTGAGGCGTGATGTGAATCAATCTTGGGGTCTCCTGTTTTCTCCTCACTAGGCTCGTCACATTCATTTCTTTTGGCAAGTTAACTTCCAGCATCTTTTATCTGTCCTTCAGCCCTGTTTTCTGTTTTGGAATCTGGTTTGTTCAGTTACTACTATGACAAAATACTGAGTAAATGAAAATACACATTTATCAAACACGTTTAGCAACAGAACAGTCAGGTTGTGGTTAAAGGAGCTATATGTAAGAAATCTAAAGCAAATAGTCATAAAATCCTCCTAATATGTCACAGAGACTAAGGAATAATGTTCATATAACATGCTGATCTCACCGACAACAATAGTACAGCCAGAATATTCGCATTTAAAAAATTTTTACAGTCCGCAAATCATGTTTATGTTTTGAATTTGTGTTTTGGCCTGTTGCGCCACCCACCGCCGTCTACCAGTCACAGTAGAGTCTCAGCATCAGTTACAGTTACGACTGAGCTACAGCAGCACGGCAAGCAGCATTAGCAGTGTCCCAGTACATAGCATTAGCAGTCTCCTCAGCTGTATCCCGGCAGCAGCGTTAGCAGTGTCCCAGTACATAGCATTAGCAGCCGGCTCCTCCTCAGCTGTATCCCGGCAGCAGCGTTAGCAGCAGAGAAGCCGGACTTGTTCGAACGGTCCACTGGAAAACCGAAGATCACGGACACGGCGACGCGGCCCTGCCACGGCAGCCGTCCATGGGCAAACAAATCAGTCTCCAGCGTGCAGCTGTCCAGCAACCTCGAATCTGTAGGGGAGGGGGG
>NC_065529.1:45533001-45600073 GCF_006386435.1 Epinephelus moara | reverse complement strand
TACAACAACATTATTGAAAGTAATAATATTATAGTTATAGTTCTGGCTACTGTGGTACAATATGTTGAAAGTATGTATTAAAAAAGAACAGGGTTAGCCTTTATAATCTTACCGGACGTGAACACCGCTTCTGGCAGAAAGTGGTGTTTGTTGGACCCACCCACCATCCCTCCTGCCCACCCTACTCAGACTTTCACCGCTTCAACTTTTGTTCTTGTCCAGCCATGTTTCCCCTGATGCTGCTGGGCACCGTTAAACTATAATGGCGACTGGCTGCATATCGTGCTGACGTTAAAGGACGTCTTTTTTCATTTGTGCCAGATTTCATTGACTATGGAGTGAGATGTATCTGTATCCAATATCAGCTTTAAATGTACTGTATCAAAATCGGCCAACATGCTTTTTCTTATTTTACACGATCAATTACAATCCTATACACTCGAAAGTGTTGTATTTAATGTCTCCATCTGCTGGTGGACCATTGTGATATCAGTATTCATGCATAAAAGGATGTTAATCCCACTCATGAAAAGACTTGATGGCCACTAAAATTGGGTCAGGACATGTCGATATATCAATATCAGTATCAGTTATCGGTCAAATAAGTTGGTGTGTCTGTGTCCAATGTTTTTCAGGTATTACACAGAACAGAATTTGTTGCAGGTGTTACAATGTACGTGTTGATTTAATAACTTAAATAAGATGGTGGAAAGTAAATAAATAAAGTGCATAGGCAGCAAGTAGGAGCCAACCCTATGACGTTTAAGGTGACTTACCGTCTCTCCAACCCTGTAACACTTCACACACACTGTCAAGAAACTGGGCTAATTCCTCAACCAACCACACAAGAATTCCAACAACTGGATTAAATCCATGTAACATTAACGCACCAGTACTAATGCAATAAATCCAAACAGTGCCTTTCTAAATGTCTCCTCAGGTGACATCAACTTCTCCGCAGTTTAATATGATGCGACAGCAGGAAAATCTTCCCGCTCCGAGCTGAGTTCCCCTCTGCTGACATCTGAGCAGCACCCAGGCAGAGACGAGCTGTCACCAGCAGTGTGAGGGCGACAGCCTGCAAAGTCAACAGACCGAAGTTGACAACGCCACGGCAGAAACAGCTCGTTAAGGAAGCTCGTCACAAGACCCCTCGTTAAAAAGGGAGATTTTTCCAACCCCCAAAAAAAAAATTCACGCTGAAGTTCAACTGATTAGTCAGAAATTATAAGATACATGCAGGAACTGTGACATGCAACAGCAGGGAGTGTGTCAAAAGTTTGAGAGTTGAATAACTTAGTGCCTCCACCTCTGTGTTTTGTTCCTGATCATCTACGATCAAAGGGTCGTTATCACTGAGGCTCTGACATGTTTTTATAAAACTATATAAAAAAAAACCTATAAACTATATATATAAAAGTGTCAGTGTTCTTGTGTGAAGTCGCTGTGTAAAACACCAGGGACACGTGAACATATTTAAAGCTTCAGTTTAGCTAATACAGTGGAGATTCTGGAGTTTATGTATTGAATCAGATGGATGACAAATCAAAGAAGTGTATTAGTAAGTTGCTCCAGCACGAGTCTGCAGAACACCTTCAAGTGCTCCTTGTTTTCGATTCTCCAAGTCCGTGGGTCTCTACTAAAGGGATGAGCTTCTCTTTCATAACGTGTTTCCTCACTTGATGTTTTGATGCGACAGTGGAAAGTACTGTCTGACTGATTGGAGGGTGTTGATGTAATTTTACCTGAGAAATGATTTGCCAGTGTCACCTTCTTTGACTCTTTAAACACACACTTTACTGACACTAAACCTGGGTGATGGTTATTTCAGGGGTGGACCTGGTAGTAATGTGGTGTTCATTTTGCTTGAAAACAATGCAACTCGTGATTACTAGCAACTAGCAGCAACCATTAGGGGTGAAAAATGAGCCAACACAAAAGTGCCAAAAACTGTAGTTCATCAAATGGCCACTTGAGGCTGGCTTCAACAACGAGTCAGTCCCCATAGACCTCTACATTAAAAGGCCCAACTTTACAGCAGGAAAAAAACATGTTAACAGCCTGGTACAAATCAAGGTTTTGATCTCTATAGCTAATTTACCAATTACAACCGTACAGAGGATACATATTTATCACCTGTTTAAATGTTATTAAGGCTTAAAGTATGCATAATTAAGGGCGTGGCCACTTTCAGTGGCATCACACGGACAATGTTTGTTAAGTAATGTAACCATGGTGTAATTCCAGATTCATGCGTAGCCATAGGCTGACTCTATTTTGGTGTGTTTTCAGTTCATGAGAGTTAATTGTGACATTTTGGTTGCCTAAAAAAGTCTTGTTCAATCTATATAAATAAGCAAGACAAGCTTCATTATTTTTCATTCCAGTAGAAATCCAAAAAATGTTAAACATATTTCAGAATAAATGGCCAGGTTATTGAGACAGTGAATTCCACCAAATTCCTGGGGATACATATTGTTGAATTTTTAGCTTCAAGTGTCATATTGATGAATTGACAACGAAACTGTCCAAACATGTTGGCTTATTTTTCAAGCTGAGGCTTTTCCTTCCACTTAAAGAACTTTTAACCTTAAACAAGTCCTTATTTAAGTAAAGTAAAAGTATACTTAGGTAAACCTAAATGCACAAGCCTAGGTGTGGTTTGCAGAGACCAACAGGTATGCAATGAGACTGATAACACTGTAAAAATGTCATTAATTGTGTCTGTTTTCAAAAAGAGCCTTAAGCAGCAATTACTACAAAAAAACGTTAAAGCACAGACACTCTCAAGGGCTGGGGACTTCCAAACCAGTTACACCAATATCCATTTACATTGTACTGTTATTTCCACTTGCCATGCTTTTTCATACAGTCTATGGTTAAAACACCTGCCCCTGTTTCTGATTTAGCATCTTGGCAGCTTCTCTGCTGTTGGTCTCAGTGTAATCACTCTGATTGACAGTGTCAGCTGAATGACAAGTTAAATGTCAAATGTAAATGTACTGTCTGAACGTAGCTGGTCAAAGGTTTCCTAAGGCTTTCAGCTGAATGTCAAAACAAAACACGAGTAAACACTTTCCAAAGATCTGGTATTTTAAAGGTTTAAAGCTTCCCTGAGGTTTCCTTTATGTTAACAACAGACTGTTTGTGATGTGAAACAGTTCAATCACAGTGACAAACAAAAATATCACCAAAGCCTACAGACTCCACTGATCGACGGAGCATTTTAATCGATTAGGGGTGGTTTTATTGTTTTTCCTGCCTGTAGCTCCGCCTACATCAACCACCTTTTTACCGGCAGCAGCAGGCAGCTCTCATGAACCACACACTACCTGAAAAGCACCAATGGCACACAAACAAAGTTGGCGGCTAGTCCATGAGAAAAGTAAAACATCTAGCAGCTACATAAGCAGATGTTTGTCTGTTGAATTTATGAACAATGATTTATCTGCCAACATGTCAGTGTTATGTTTCTAGCTTGTTCTGCTGCCCACCAGTGGCCAAAGCTCTCCTTTTGCAGCTTAAAAAAGGCTGTAATCAGTATTTTTGAATAATAAAAATGTATCAGATGAAGGCCTAAAAACAGTTTGACAATGTGAAAGGCGTCACTAGTAATGATGAACCTACAGAGAATTATCACCTGAACCTGCAGCTCAGCTCGGCTTTACATCTCTTCCTCTGGTTATACAACCTCTGACTTCCCTGTGTCCCTCTAACTTTCAAAACCAATCCCCATTTGCCCATCCTCATACACACACACACACACACACACGCTTTTGATAAACTGAAGCCGACAGTAATCAGATGCATCCAGAAAGGTCAAGGCTTTCCCATTTCCATGAGGAGTCTTTCACTGCCTAAACATATTACTCAGTGGATTAAATTCAATAACCTCATTCTCACACACATATGATTGAGCAATCCATATTAATACCATTCACACTATTGTTATGACCCCCACTCTCATGTGCATGCATTATTCACAGCTCAATGGCAGGTTGTGTTTCTGCATATTCACGTAATCAGAGTCGCTCTGACCTCCAAAGAATATGCTGGAATTATCTGATATCAGAGAGATGAGGAGAATTATTGAGTTACATGAGATACAACAAGGCTCTCATGCTCTGCTGTCTGATGAAACCACACCTACCTCCGTATGATGAAAGCCTCAACAGCTCACAGGGTTTGGGAAATAGTGATATGGGGCACTGAATTTAATAAATTTACTGTTGGTCAGATGACGGGTAGGACACAAATTAGCTAGCTACCTTCTGCCTCATCCCCTGCTGCTAGGAGATTTCATGGCCAGTCAAACCCTAGCACTGGAGGTCTGACCCTGGACCACCCTGACTCCCCACTGGATCAGCAAACTTTCTGTTGCTGCCATTACACAGATTAGACCCAGTGCTGCTGCTGGCCACCAGCCCGCTGTGGAAATTATAATCTGGATTTTAACTACCTGGAGAGGTCGCCCAAGTAGAGTCTACGTGCCAAGGCTGAGTGCTAGACAGCCCCGACCCAATTAAACCCCTTGGTCACGGCTGTTTATGTCAAATAGCCTGTAACAATTCATCTTCAGAGGCTGCAATCTCCAACTACTCACTGAGAAATATTTGTACAACACAAAATAGCCTGAATCACAGAAAGATGTGCTGCTCCTTTAATCACAACCATTCATTTAGTTCATTCATTCATTTTCCATAACTGCTTATCCTGTTACGGGCCATGGGAGTGCTGGAGTCTATCCCAGCTGACACTGGGTGAGAGGCAGGGTTCACCCTGGACAGGTCACCAGACTATGACAGGGCTGACACATAGAGACAGACAACCATTCACACTGACATTCACACCTACGGACAATTTAGAGTCACAAACCTGCATGTCTTTGGACTGTGGGAGGAAGCTGGAGTACCTGGAGGAAACCCGCGCTAACACAGGGAGAACATGCAGACTCCACACAGAAGGGCTCTCCACCCAAGGTTTGAACCAGAAATCCTCTCACTGTGAGGCAACATTGTAAACCACTGCATCACCATGCCGCACCAGTTGTTAATAATTCTTCTAAACACACACACACATACTCAGTGTCTCTCACTACAGCAAATCTGCACCCTTCTTTCAGTCTGTATTAATGTCAATCTTTGCTCTGTGATGCCTTTGGTGACAAACACTGTTGTGTTGAAAGCACATTAAAACCAAATTTGACTTGACTTGAATCAAACAGAACCTTCTGCCCTCTGCTGTGACCTTTCAGCAGAGTCCATCCTCCTCTAATCGTGTTACTGAGAGCTGCAGAACAGGATGCCAAAAAAGGCGGCAGGAGCAGTTCAAAGGCCATTTTTAAACAACTGGCTCAGTGAGCTGTGCCGCCACCTTCAGTGCTGCTCTGTCCATTTGAAGTGTAATTTAATTTCACATCCTAATAATAAGCTTTTATCTTATTAAAGACGACCTACTATGCTCATTTTCATGTTGATGCTTGTATTTTAGGTTTCTACTCCAACATGCGTAGATAATATAATAGTCAAAAAAGACTTTATCTTCCTAATACAGTCTGAGCTGGAACATCTGTATTCACCGTGTGAAATCTGGAAAACCTGAAAAAGCCCAGTTTGCTCTGATTGGTCAGCGATTTAGGGTCTTTCACATCTGCATCTCGGCACTATCACTGCAGCAAGGGAATGGCTGTAACAGAGACAGCAGCACTTTCTACCATTATATATGAATGCACCCTCCCAGTGTTTGCATGC
This sequence comes from Epinephelus moara, assembly GCF_006386435.1. NCBI lineage: Eukaryota > Metazoa > Chordata > Actinopteri > Perciformes > Serranidae > Epinephelus > Epinephelus moara. Next base: position 45,594,323 of record NC_065529.1, on the reverse strand, counting down.
TCTGTACTCTGTATATCATAGCGCATTGAAATTTATTACCAACTGTAGGCCGCTAACTCATCTCTGTATCTTGCATGCTCGGGGTGGCTGGCTCTCTTTAAAGTTTTGTAGCCTTTTTCATTGGCATTCTCTTGTTTACAAAGCTGTTCTTGGCTTACCTCCAGCATATTTATGTGTGTACATTAAGCAAAAAATTGAAAATGGCTCTGCTCTCCATTCACAGGACATGTTTTTATTGTTTGTACAGAGGGTATGTACACAGTTTGGCAAACGAGCATTTATGTATGCAGCTCCTAATATGTGGAATCATCTGCAGAAGGACTTCAAGTTGCACTCACTGGTTCCTCTCGGCCATTTCAAAGCACTGTTGCAGTATTTTTGTACACAGTCTTCTATATGCCAATGTCACAGTGTATCTTAGTAGGTCTTTGTAGTCATGTGTAGTTGCCCTTTTTTGCATTTTTTTGGTTCACTTCTAGTATATTTTAACATACTTTTTGGCTTTTCACTGTAGTATTCATATTCAAACTCAAGTTTGTTTGCCCCCTAATTGCGGTTCATTTGGGCAGGTGTGAACACAGCAATCGCATTCTGGTGCGCACCAAAACAACCGGAGTAAGGGGCCGATCACACCTACAGGTGGCGCTAGAAAAGCGGACGCTTCAAAGATGCTTGAAATGCCTGGAACGCCCTTTCAATGGGTGCTCCTTACGAGGAGCGACTGTAGAGCGGGGGTGTGTGGGCAACCGTGGATAAGCTAACCTAGCTAGCTAACGTTAGCATGTTTATCATCGTAGTAATGTTAAATGACATTGTACTCACCAGACAGAATCACTTGGCTGCTCACACAGCTCCAAGCGTGTGCTCTCTGGTGCTTATTGCTATACTGAAGTATTGAGGGATTGTATAGCTCCTCGTAATTATAAACAGTCAGGATGAACCGTGTTGCACTGCATTGCCATTGTGTTTACACAATTTACCTCAGCTACTCTCAACAACAAAACATGTAACAAGTAAACAAGTACGACGATGACGAAATGGTGCTACTGGCACCTGACGCCCAAAATGTGAGATTATTTCAACTTTCAGCGTCTACAAACGCGCGTATAAAAAGACGCCAGAAAGATGCTCGTCATAAAAAATGCTTGAAAACCAGTCCGATGCGCCGTATCATAGGGAATCAATTGTTTTACTGGCGTCTCGTTTCTAGTAGGTGTGTCTCTTGTAGGTGTGATCGCCCCCGAAGACCTTCTTGAAGAGGTGGTCTCGGTCCGGTTACAAACAAACTCTGGTGCGGTTGGTTTGTGGTGAGAAGGTGTTCCGACCTGGATGTGAAGCAACTGCAGTCACATGACACATTGTTTGGGTTAAACATGAGCATGTTACAGTCCTGGAGGATTATTAATGTGCACCTCCTCCTGTACTGCCTTAATATGCACATTCAGCACATCCAATGCATCAAAACATTGTTTTCTAGTTGGAGCCGCGCCTCGTTTTCAAACTGTATGGTTTGACTAAAATGAACAATGACAGCAATATAGTCCACGATGAGCAGCGCTAAAATCAACCTGCGTAGTTGTCCCTCCATTGTGACATTAGAAAGAGTCACATTTATCTTGCAAGTGTACTCTTCTTCAACGTTTGCTTTACTTCCTGGATTTTTCCCACATGGAAATTCTGACCAATCAAGAGCAGCTTTCTCACACAAGGCATTTGATCTGGTCCGCTTGTAAATGGTGCCGTGAGAACACGAACCAACTCTAGGCAATTATACAACTTTGGGACAAACTTAGTCCCTGATTCAGACCAAAGGAGACGACTCTAGGTCTGAAAGCACCCTTAAAGATCAATAACTTTCAATGGGCCTTTGTCATTAGATTTGACACTTTGACTAAATTGTTGATTATTATCTTCGACAAAATAATCATGTAACAAGTAACTGATAATAAAACAGTTGGTTAGTTGCAGCCTATTTGTGAATTTAGGATTTCTTTTCTCAAGAAATTTAGCGTTATTTAACATTCAACAAAGTTATTTAGAAATTATTGGTGATTAAAAATCATTTAAGACTGATCCTTGGCCGATTTCACAGTGTTGAAATTGAACTTGAAGTTAACTGAATAACTGCAAACGATAGATAATAATCCTCATATATACTGTGGTTAGTTGGTCCAAGTATTTTCTTGCTTAGATATTGCTGTATGATACACTTCACATCTCAAGAATGTAATATCCTGCTGCAACCTGCCTGCTCTCTTTCACCTCAATCAGGACCGGTAGTGGATCTTTACAGGTGAAATCAATGAGGGATCACACAGTGGCCTGATTGAGCTGGTCGTCAGTGTATTTTGAGGAGAGGACAGTAAACCTCCTGCCAGCGAGCGATCCCACTTCATATATCAGAAAACCAACAAACTGAGCATTAGTGCCTCGGTTTGACCTTTCAGCAGAGCAAAGCACTTGTGTATTTAATCCCTTTATGAAGTGCTGTGGGGCTGAAGGCTTGTAGAGGGATCCTGGAGTGCTGTGAAGTGTGGAAACTGTGCGAAGAGACCACAGACCTTCATTATTATGGATCGGAGTTGAGTGTGGAATATGGAAATGATGTGGCTGTCACACAGATTAAAGAAAAAAAATATATGTGACTCCATATATCTGCTTTAGTAATAATATAAAATCATCACCTTCACGTCATAATTCAGTCATTTTCAAATTACTGTTTCAGAGGGGGCTTGGGTATTGCTGAATTTTTTATTTAATTAAGGTAACAACATTCAGACCTTTATCAGGCGACATCACCAGAATTTGATGCATACTGTACATGTATATACGCAAAGCTGCATCAATGATCCAGTTATTCCATCACAGAACACCGGGGACTGTGTTCAAAACATGTGTTAACAGTCGGACATTAACATTAGAATGATCAGTCCACAAAATCCCTTAATAACACCAATAAATATACCATTAAAAATGAAAAACATCCACAAAACCGCAACATGTTCAAAAGATCAAAACAAGAGCAGGTTTACAGTGTTATTAAATACTGAATCCATAAACAAGTCAAAGGGGAAACATGGGGACAAATAAAAACAAAGGACTCAATTTGTCCAAAAGCATTTTGAATATAACCTTATCTTAAAACCCCCAATTAGCATTAAGTGGTCACAGGTCATAGGTGTACAAATGCATAAATACATAGCAGAAAGAGCCTTCATCAGTAAATTTATACAGTAACGTCCATTAATTTGAAAATTACAAAAAAATACACCTGCTAGAGGATGGGGGTGGATTCTGAAGGACCAACAGACATAATAAATGCTTTTATGTTGGTTAACAAACACTGTAAGGAATTACAAAAACAGTAAATCTAGATGTATTTATAAAAGCTTTGCAGAACAATGAAGACTAAGTCATGATATTTTGCTAACACCCGGCTCCAGAATACATCAAGAGTAGGGCTGCAACTAACAATTATTTTCATTGTCGACTAATCTGTTGATTATTTCTTCGATTAGTCAACTAATCATTTTATCGAAAAATGTGTTAAAATGTTGAAAAATGTTGGTCTGTCTCCCCCAAACCCCAAAATTACGTCATCTAATGTCTTGTTTCATACTCACACCAAAGGGTTTTAGTTCAGCGTCATGGGAGAGTGTGTAAAGCTGCCAATATCTGAAGGTAAGAAGCTGCAATAAGAGTATTTTGGGTACTTTTATAGTACTTTTCTATGAAAAATGACTCAAACCGATTAGTCGACTACTAAAATAGTCACCGATTATTTTAATAGTCGATTAGTCATCGATTAGTCGATCAATCGGGGTGCATATTTGTCTGATGAATACAGTATTCCACTTGCTTGACCTCTTCTTAAAAAATTAAATCCAAAAGAAGTTATAACATTGCATTTGCTATAAAAGGTAATCATCCAAGGACTGAAACATTGTTACCCTAATAGAATAAAATTTCAGCAATAAAGCAAGACAATGTGCGGGAGCTCTTATTTTGGCCCAATATTATTTCTTATTGCCAGCTCAACCCCTCACTTCTGGGTTCCACTTTGCCCCACAGAGCAGAGATTCAAGAAGCATTGGTTGTAATATTCTCCTATGAAACAGGACAAACCCTTCAAGACGTTGATGTGTCATTGGTTGTTGATGCTAGTGTTTATGTAAACAGATGTGAGAAGTGTTGCCGAACATTGTGAGAATGCCATCACCTGCTGTGGTGAGTTCTCTTGCATGGCCTTTAGCCTTTTGGGATTGTCAGGACGCTTGTGGTTCGTTCACAACTTAACACTATCAATTCCTAAAACAAGTCATCAAATAAAAAGAAGTACAGTACTTCATGAACAGGCCATTAGCAGTGTAGTGAAGAGTGTTCCTACCCCGCCAGTCAGTAATGATATTAGAGGAGCGCTGCTGCTTTTGTTCAGTTCTGGATGTCATATGGCACTGGGGGCAGGGGTACCCTGGGTGCGTTGGTTGTTGACATTATGGGACCCATGTCAACTTCAGCCTGTTACATGCATTGTGTGTTTTCAAATATACTAATTTTCACAATTGATATTCTTCCTTCAACAACATACGCATGTGGTTAGGTTTAGGCATCAAAAGCATGTGATTGGGTTTAGGAAAAAAGAACAGGGTTTGACTTTACAATCTTGCGGGAGGTGAACACCGGCCCCCTGGGTGAAAGTCTGTGGTTGTTTGACCCATCCACCACCACTCCCACCCACCCTACGTGGACTTTCACCCTTTTTGTTGTCCTGCTGTGTTTCCCCAGACATCTTTGAGCGGCAACAGTGACCGTGTATCATGCCGACGTGAAAGGACAGCTTCTTTTGTCGGTATCTGACACTGGAAGTCACTACCCAAGTGCCGGTATTCAACAACTTTGGAATGAGCCCGGATTGCTTGTGCAGCCATCTTGCTGATGAGCCATGTAGCCCTGACACTTTACCTCACCCCTCTATCACAACAAGAATCAGGACACTATACCCCTGGACATGAATGGGGTAAGGCCTGAGTGGTAGGGGCAAGGGGTGTATTGGTATTTGGCTTTTCTCTTCAAGACTGCACCTCCTCCAACACATCTGTCATACATTCAGGTGTACAGAGATTTTTTCAAAATAGAGTGGGCTTGGTGTCAGACAGGAGAAGAAGTAGGAAGATTTACATATTTGTTGACAGTGAGAAAATATAGAACATTGCGAGACTTACCACTGGAACTAAGCCTTTTTCTTTTTGCACTGAAAAGCAGTGGAGCCATAAAACTTATACATACATTTATAGGACTTCAATGAGATGAGACGATCAATATAAACTCCAGGCTGTGTTGTGTCCCTAATGTAGCGATTGTGTTGATGTAATATGAGCTATTAAGGCAGTAAGAGCTTCAAAGTGTAAAAGAAAGAGTGTCCTTTAGATGTATTTTTCTTTATTGTTAATTTTGGCAGCATCGCCTTCACTTCACTTCCCAGAACGCCACAGCACTGTTTTAATCAAAGAGCATCTCCCTTAGTGTAAACACTGTTGCTGTGTGCCACTGTGGCTGACAGCCTGAACTATTTTTCATGTATTTTAAATTGAAATGTCACAACAAGGGTTTAGGTTTCATATCAAGTAAAAGGCTGCCGGTAAAAGTGTTTGAATGAAATACAATCTGCCTTTGTCGGGACAGGAGATAAACACTGACGACATTTCTCCCCTCAGTTTCACAAAACTGAACGTACATGATGGGCTGAAGCCACTTTGACGGAGATGGAAAGTAAAGTATTATTCTCTTTTTACCTAGAGAGTGTGAGGAATAGCCGGCGACATCGTCTTTGACAGACAGGACTTCTGTGTAACATGGCAACTGAGCCGAGTTTGTGCACAACAACACTTTAAAGAACAGGTTGCAGGTCGGTGCCACATGAATACACACATAATACACTTGATGCTTGGAGTAAAGAAAAGATAAAAAATGCAGAAAAGACAGGATTTGTGTACATTGAGGAAACTGAATCTGCACTGCAATCAGCCGATTCTATTTTTGAGATAAACACTACAAAAACAGACTTGCACATGCTTTCTGCAGCTACTAATGTTAATGGTCCTACATGATTGGAGTCTCATTTAACCTTCAAACACACACACACACATACACACACATCTCAGTGTGAAACATGAGCTCATTTGCTGTAGGTGGAAAAGACTCGCACACATAAAAGCATAAAAGAATAAAAGCGAGGGAATAAAAACGAGCCGTGCTTGTATTCGAAAAAATTACAAAATGTACAAATTACACATGCATAAACCGCTCTTGCAAATATAATTACGAGCGGTGTAAAGCCATTTTTGCCCATTTGTGCATCTCTTTGGGGGTTAGACATTAAACACTCAGAAACATTGGATCGTCTTGGCATCAGCAGCTGAGGTCTTTTCTACACGTTCCCTGATGCTTTGAACATGATCTATATTCATGCTGCTCCACGGTGACACACACAAAGCCCCACATTATACACATTCAAACCAAACGGCATTCAACATGGAACGTTGGTGTTTGATTGCTCTGAGTAAACAAGACCAAAATTGTGAAGACACAGCAGCAGCCCCCAGAGGCTCCGATGCTCAATACAAAGTATGTAGAAGGTCAATGTTCTGTTGAATTTGCTTTACTTTCAGCCTCAGATTATCCTGGTTCAGATTATCCTGGTTCAGATTATCCTGGTTCCAGACCTCTGAATCAACAGACGAGTCTCTAATTAGTTGATAGTCTCTGTGGGTCATACATTGTGCTCATGGCAGCTTCTTCCTCCAACTGCAGGCATCGTCAACCAACCAGACGTCTTGTAGGCGAGACATCACCTTCCTAAAAGGTTAGCTAGCTACATACATACATGCTGTTTTCTGGTTTAGAAGTTAAAAAAAAGAAGAAAGAGGAGATCAAAATATTTTACAAATCTTTTTTTTTTTTCATAGACACAGCTTTACATGTTGATTTACAGACACAGCTTGTCTTAAATCATGTTAATCATGTTAGGTTATTTGCTCCTGGCAACTGCACAGCTACTGTGTTGACTGAAAATGACACCAGCAGGATAGATACAGCTGTCACTACGGATTGGTAAAGACTTAACAAAATGAAATAATGCAACCTTCCCAATTAGAAATCTGCAACATGAACACAATGTCACACTGGATGAATGACATTAAAGGAAATTGTTTTATTTCATTCAGCGACTGGTTTTTGAGGTTCTTTATCATGGCCCAGCATTGGCCCTGATGAAATTCTAAACTGATGGAGGGGCCACAGATCACTGGAAGTTTAGGGTTCGTAGATACACAGTGGAAATGTTCATCTCTGAGATACTCTGACCAATTTAATAAATGGATCCATAAATTTGAAGGCTCATCAGGACCAAAAAACAAACAAACAAACAAAAAAAAACTCACATTACATACTGACATATCAGGAATGTATGTTTTTGATTGGCCAAGCTGGGCTTCACCAAATGAAAATACCCAGGTTCAACTTTCGGTTTTCATAAGCCCCTTTTACACTGCCAGATTTTCGGTGAATGTTGGGCCGTTTTGCCGGCAAGCTGCGAGCGTTTAGACACACAGAGCCGGATTGGCGAGTTGATCCGAGGTGCCCAATTTTCCGCCGCGTAGGGTAGACATATTGGTAGAACCTTTTTGGTTTAAAAAGAACGAGGCGCTCTTCCGCCACGGGAAGGGCAGTTGATGACTTGTGGGAGGAGCTGTTGATGACGCCGCACGTGCGAGCCACTGGCGGTGGATAAACAGGAAACAGCTGATAGCAGGAATTAGCAAGCAGCTAGTAGCAAGAGGGAAACACAAACCTGACAGACACTGTAAAGATGAGCAACTGGGGAGACAAGGAATTGCGCGCCCTCCTTGTCCTCGCAAACGAAGAGGCCATTAACCGTCAGATGACGGGGACGGTGAAGAACGGGCCGACTTACGAGAGAATCGCCGAAGGACTGACCAGCCGCGGCTTCCCTCCCACGTCACTGTTTACGTCACACGCTGAGCTACACGTTTTGTTACTTGCTCACGCCCCCCATTGCCCCGAAAAAGGCACATTCTGTATAAACAAAAGTAGGTAGGCGGCATTTTGCTGCACTCCCCGATTTTGTTTTTATACTGCCAATGCTGAAAAAAGACTGATTGGGCTTTCCTGCAAATTTGCACAATTCCTATTTAACAAGGGCTATAGAGAGCCTCGCCCTTTTTTGCCAGGCACTATGTGTTGGCACACCCACTGTGCACTGCTGGCTCATTGGAGTGAATGAGGAAGCTACAGTTTTGATGTCCGGATAATGTATGTCTGAGCATGGCCACAAAAATATGCAGCACACAACAGACACACAAGAGGTGATGGAGGAGATAACAATCATTGCCGCTGTGTCTCCAGTACGAAAGTCCACATTCAAAAACATCGTGTCACCCGTTCAACACATTCGTTCTGACTTCTGTGTTCAGAACAGTCCGAACGAGGCTCTGCTGATCGTCTGAGCCTGATTGAACTGTCACATTATTCTACACATATGAACTCTGATCCCACATAACCGTTCTCCCTGTGTGTGTGTGGAGGTGAGCTGACGTCTGGATATGGTCCGTGATTTGTGAGGCTGTTTTCAATGCAGGAGGCAGCGGGAACAGATTAAACTATAACTCAGCCCTTCAGGGCGCAGCGTGGCACACAGATATGCATGAGGCATGGTGGCCGCAAATCCACACATCACACACCTACAAGAAAACACACACACACAAGCTGCATCAGATTTCCACTAATGGTCGACAAACTGCATCTAAACTGATCTAATTCAGTCTGACTTCTTTCTTTCCTTGTGTCCTTCCCTCCATTGCTGTTCTATTCGCTGTCTCCTTTCTTTTTTGCACATGCTAATACACTGATTAATCATAGAAGCCAAAATGCAGCGCAGGCAAGGTTCAAATTAACAACTCAATGCCTTATATTGAGTAATCAGTCATAGATTAGCATATGCGCATGTTGGAGCAGATTTGCAGTCAAGGAAGACTTATTTACTGTAATCTAGTCTGATCAGAGTAATTCAAAGCATCCTTTACCTCTTCACTGAGCCTTTTTTTCCTTTTATTCCACCTCCTCTTTTCAATTACTTGTCTTTTATTCCTTCATTTCTTGCACTCACTCACATGAGGATGGACTGAGGGGAAAATGCAGCATGAGTTGGAATTTATTAACTCAAGGAACTGAAGTCCCTGAGTTGGCTCGCACTTTGTCAGTCAGATCAATGTACTTTTTTTTAGCTGTGTCATTGTACACCGAGTGATGCAGAATAACGGTATTAACAACAGTAAACCTTCACAAACACAGTCTCAAAATTACCTAAATTGACTGTGATAGACAGAGCAAACAGTGAGAGTTACTTCTGTTATGACGCTCAGCTCTGGTGCTGAATGCAAGTAAGCTGGCTAAACTACTTTTGAATCAGACGCTGGTACAACCTCATCCACTGCTGCCCCTTGTGACAGAGTCTTTGGCCAAAAGGGATGTAAGCAGCTGATCAGAGAGACACTCCATGTCCTAGGATTTTATAACTAAACTATGACCAGACACATGAAGGCGTTCTTATCCGGACTCGTCAAATATCAATTTTGTCAGTGGACTTTTATGTCTAAATATGATACACTAGGTATTCTCCTGCATCTGTTGTTGATGTTCCAGGATGTCGTTCAAATTTACGGTTGTTACATGCATTGTGTCTTTTCACAATACACTTCCCTTTTCACAGGACATGTATAGTTTCTGCACATTAGATGCACACAGTCTTTTTGAAAGTGAACACCACGATACCTATATTTTTTTTTCCTCATGCAACAAAAGCACATGGTTAGGTTTGGGGAAAAAAAAACCAATATGGTTTGGCTCAACATTAACATGGGACGCAAACAGTGGGCTCCCTGGTGAAAGTGCAAAGTTTGTTGGACCCATCCACCTCCACAACCACCCATCCTAAAGGCACTTTCCATCTCCTAATATTGGTTAGTGGTGGTGTTTCAAACTGACACCGCCCAGCGCCGTATACACCCACAAAAGTTGCCTTTTTGTGTTGCCGTCTGATGCCGAAATCACTGACAAAGCAGTGGTGTTTGACAAGTTCAGAAAGAGAACAGGCTAGACACACACTTTTTATTTCTCTGTGTGAAAACCTGATGTTTTCACTTCACAGCTGATGAATTTGTGCCAAATTTGAAGAAATTTCCTCAAGCTGTTCTTAAGATACTGCATTCATGACAATGAGATGGATTCAGTGTAGAAAGGTTTCTTTTTTTTTTTTTTTTTTTTTTTTCCCAGACAATGAGTTTTTAAGGAGATGTAGTTTACCTTGACATGTTTCGACTGTCACTGCAGTCTTCTTCAGAAGCGTCATCTGACGTGTGTCATGACGTGTCTTTATCAGCTGGTAGTATCCCAGAGGCGTGACCAGCCTGGCAAATCGGATTGCCAAGACTGCAGTGACAGTCGAAATATGTCAAGGTAAACTACATCTCCTTAAAAACTCATTGTCTGGAAAAAAAAAAAAAAAGAAAAAAAAGAAAGAAACCTTTCTACACTGAATCTAATTTGAGTAGACAAAATGAACCTATTTACACTACAATGAGATGGATGCAAGGTCACAGTGACATTAACCTTTGACCACCAAAATCCAATCACTTCATCCTCAAGTCCAAGTGGACGTTTGTGCCAAATTTGAAGAAATTCCCTCAAGCTGTTTTTAAGATACCACATTCATGACAATGAGATGTATGCAAGGTCACAGTGCCTCTAACCTTTGACCAGAAATCTAATAATTTCCTCCTGAAGTCCAAGTGGACGTTTGTGCCAAAGTTGAAGAAATGACCTCAAGCTGTTCTTGAGATATCAAGTTCACAAGAATGACATAAACAAGGTTACAGTGTCCTTTGACTGATGAAAAGCAAAAAAAAATAATCACTTCATTGTTGAGTCCAAGTGGACATTTGTGCCAAATTTGAAGAAATTCCCTCAAGCTGTTCTTAGGATATTGCGTTCACTAGGATGGGATAGACGGATAACTGGATGGACAACCCAAAAACAAGATGCCTCGGGCCATGGCTATCACCAGCACGGAGCCATAAAAAACATGCCACCATGTGGCTATCTATGAAGCACTTTCTAGAGGCTTTTTTTTTTTTTTTTAAACAGACAAAGTTTTTTGTCACATTGTGTTTAGTGCTAGGCCGTTATTATAACATATAGCCTATCCAATATTCAAATATGCTCAAAATGAACCCCCAATAATTTTGATAAAAAATATATATATATAAAATAAATGCTTTGCTTCAACAGGCAGTAATGCACTGACGTCCGAAATAATTGTCAGCAAATTTAATCATAATCATAAACAAACTTAACAAATTGCCAATATTAGTATTGCTGCTAGTTCTAGTATTAGTATCTAGTCATACCATTCCCCAGCAGAAGCCGATGCTCAGCTGCTGTGGATACAATCAGTGTCAACACTGTCCTGTCTCTCATCTCATTACTTTTAAAGGGATTAAAAAGTGGAAAAAAAAATTGAATATGAGTGTTACGTAGGCTGTATCGCTGTATCGCTAGTATGTTATAAAAATGTTATAAAAACAGTCAGTGTGTGCACTTTTCCTGTGCGACCCTCAATTATATGCTGGCTCCCTAAAATGGGGCTCGGTCATTAAAACTATGAGGACCCCTGATCTGAAATGTTAGCTTGAAAATGCTTTAATATCAGATTAGCTGTAAAGTTCCTAAAAATTTCTCCTGGGGGGAATTCCCCAAGACCCCCCTTAGGGTTGGGTTGTAGAAGGTGCAGATTGAAAATGGTCCCCTGCAATTTTAAATAGGTGATAACGGCCCTGGTTTAGTGCAAATGAGCAAAACATGCTATTAAGAAAGTGACCATAGTCAACATTATAAACATGAGTATGTTGATATTAATATTGCTAGCACAACCTCGCAGAGCAGTTTATCGTTGAAATGTGCGCATTATGTTTTCCACAGTGCTCTTTCAAAACCCACACTGACCTTTTGACCCTTATCTCCTGATCTAGTGATAAAATAAACCCAGACATTGCTGATGTGCATGCATCCTCACACAGCTACAGTATCAAGGCTGTGATCACTCCACTTCCACTTGTCAAGCTCTTCTGTGAGATGCGTCATATGTTCACATTAGACAATTGTGTTAGCAACGACCTTAAATGAGTCTTTAGTGTGAGTCAGCGGACGTGGGCTGCTGCAACAGACCTTCCATTTATAGATGAAAGCTTTATATAAATCTCAAGGCCTCAGTCGGCTTTAAACTCAGGGTTCATCAGATCACCAAACATCTGTAACCCTGTCTTTGAGTATTTCAAGGACTTCTTTGCCCTGATTGCAAAGGTGAGGTTCAAAGATCTTGATTGAGATTAATGTGAGATGAACGCTCACCACTACTAAATGTAGAGCGCAGTCGGCAGAAGAAAATGTTGGTATCGACACACTGCAATTGTTCATAAGATAATATCAACATTTCTAAAGTATTGTAGTTCAGATTACATGGATTTGAGCTGATCTGTTATCAGGAGGTGATGGCGTTACACCTAAGCAGTTGTTTTTTAGCAAAACATGGCTGCATTTCAAGGAAAGATTGTGCCACCTAAAGTGATTGTTTTTAGCAAGCACTCACTGCATTTCCAGTGAGGACTGTGCCACCTACTGCTGGGTTCAAACTGGACATGGAAGCACCCTGATTTGTTATTTGTCACGCAGCCAGCGTTCAGCAGTCGCCTGGCTGTTCACGCCAGAGGGACATTTCTCGGCACCAGTCAGCAAGCGATTCTGCTCTCTGCTCTGTTTAAATCACATGTAGAGCTCTGACACTGTCTGCCTGTGTATGTGTGGCTTTGCCCATCTCTCTCGCTCTCTGTTTGGACACAACTGAAAAATATGTGGAAGCATGGGGTGCATATTTTATCATTAATCATAGTCAGATCATTTATATCTGATCTAATGTTCTTTATATCAGTGTGTTTTCTTGACAGATTTACTCGCGGCTTACAGAAAAAATAGACGTCAAACTTATCACTGCAGATCACAAGCTAACCAGGGTGCTTGGTCCAGTGTCAACAGCCCAATCTGATAACATGGGCATCAAAAGCAAGCAGGCAGCGCTCCATGAAATATTAGCATGCTTTGCGGCACTTCTGTGTTCAGTGTGAACCTGGCATAAAACATGTTTGTTTGCAAAACATCACTGTGTTTCCAGCAGGAACTGTGCCACCAAAAGGGGTTGTTTTGTAGCGAAACATGGCTGTTCGCAGCAGGGATTGTGCCGCCAAAAATTGTTTCTTTTTTAGCATAACATTGCTGTGTTTCAAGCAAGGATTGTGCACCTGCAGGGGTTGTTTTTAGCAAGGCATCCCTGCATTTCTTGCAGGAATCATGCCACCTAAAGCGATTGTGTTTTTGGAAGACATTGCTGTGTTTCCAGCAGGGACAATGCCACTTAAAGCAGTTGTTTTTTAGTGAAACATCACTGTTTGCAGCAGGAATTCGGCCACCTAAAGGGATTGTTTTTAGCAAGACATCCCTGCATTTCTGGCAGGAATCGTGTCACCTGAAGTGGTTGTTTTGTAGTGAAACACTGCTGTGTTTCCAGCCGTGATTGTGCCACCAAAACTGTGTATTTCAAGCCAAAACATTATCTTCTCCAAAGCATAACCACATGGGTTTTGTGCCTAAACATATTCCAACGACATGTTAACCACAGCATTGTTGAATCATAAAGTTTCAATCTGCTACATAATAATTTACAAATATTACATATTTGTGGTTTGCAGGAATGTGCAATGCAATTAATTCTGGTGATTGGGTTGAAATGGACCTTGTGAGACTTTGTTATCCACTGTAATTTACAGCATTAAGAATGAGCTTAAAAGGCAGACCTCAGCTTTTAAACAGACATAGATGAGAAGTCCTAATGCAATCCCATGTCAACTGGGCAAACTTCATGTGCTGGAGGAGATCATGTGATTTGTTTGAAAACCTCAGAACAGCTTCTACGAGGACCTTGAGGTGTGATTGTTGTCTCAAATATACGTTTTTTTAGGTTATTCGTCCATGAATGTACTTTTCTTTTGCTACTGTGACATTTCACTTCACCTGTGTGGGGTGAAAACAATTTGTCCTGTGACAAAGTTTTATTCATTCCTAATTTTTGTGTTTTTTGTTGGTTGAGGGAAACAAATACAGATACAGACAGAACATCCTTCATTCCTTCTCTCCTCTCCTTCCTTCACATTCAAAATGAAATCACAACTATCTGAAAAGTACTTTCTTTCTCCTTTGTTCCTTCTTCACATCTTTCCCTTCCTTCCTTCCCTCCTGCTTCCCTTTTCGTCCTCCAGTCAGTCCTTTCTCCATCCTTTCCTTCCTTTTTTCCTTTTTCCTTGCACACTTCCCTCCCTTAATTAATCCACTCATTTACTTTTCTCTCTGTGCAGTGAGAGGCACGGTGGTAATGTAAAACTAACCTGATTAAATCACCATCCTCCCTTCAATTTCTATCTTTCCTGCATTCACTCATTCGTTCACTATAAATGAGGATATTGACAACCCAGAGAAAGGTTAATTCAGCCAAATTGAAGTAACCTTTTTCTCGTCTTTCCTGCCTTCTTTCCGTCATTCAATCAATTAAACTGACACAGCAAAATGACTCTAATGATTATGTCCTTATGAAGAGCTCTTACTGGAAATTGGTTTTCTGATGCTATTTCTATTTCTGAGTTGGGATGAAGCTCACTCCTGATAGTTTTTGATTAAACAACGCAGAAGAAAATAACTGAAAGTGCTTGATACACTCATCAAATCACACACATACACACACATCATATTCTACAGTGCACTTTAATGCTGTTTAACCATCTCCTCCATATTCTATATTGAATTATATGGCAGATAAAGAATTCATGTATGTGAGATTAGCATATCTGAGAGAGAGTACATGTTTAATTCAGCCCTGCTCTGGTCCGTCTTGTTGTGTAAAACAAACCACTCATCCGGTGCCTGAAGCTTTTTGTCATTTAATATTCAGTATAGTAATCGTGGAATATCCTTTAATCTTGAGGGATATATTTCAGGTAGCCCAGGTCTGGAGATTCTAAGGACTTCAGTTGTTCTGACTTACATTCATTTCCATGGGTCGTGTTAAAAAAATATCCCAAGGCTAGAAGGAGCTCCTAATTGGCAGAGGTAGGAGATAGTGGCAAGTCAGTTCAAACTTTAAGACTCCCAGGTTTTTCGGTCTAACCGTGTTTAGACAAAAGTGCCAAGCAAATTTTAGCAGGAACGTGACTGCATAGTCAATAGAAAGACACAATATGATGTGAAATGCCAGTGTGAGTTGAAAATGCTTCAACAAGAGCGAAAAATTCTCACTTTTTCCAGGGTTTTATGAATCTGATAATGAATCTTCATAAACGTACAGAGATGAAAACAAGGAGGCAGATTGAAGATGGACTGGAAATGATGACATAATATCAATATGAAGATAACTCAACAGCACTGATTGTTAGCTTCACCACAGTTTGCACAGCTTGGTCTCACCCCAGGGTGTCAAAGTACGCTGCTGAGACAGTGTCCCAACTATCATTATGTGATGCACCCTGCAGCATCTGTATGAGATGCCTGGGGCTTTCAACCAACTCCAGTGTAAACCTATCTGTGTCGTTATTACATGGTCAGAGCAACGGGCATAGTCTGAAGAGAGTGAAAGTCCACTTAGGGCAGGTGGGAGGTGGATGGGTCCAAAAAGTACAGGACTTTAACCCAGGAGACTGGTGTTCTTGTTTGGTGTAAAAGTAAAAGTCAACGTTGAGTCCTTCGTTGCATCAGTTAGCTACTTAGTCATGTCAACCACTATAATTTCCAAACCCTAACAAAGTAGTTCTGTTGGCTAAACCTAACAAGTTCCTTTTACCACCAACCCTCACTGCATGAAGATCCGTCAACCCTTCTGCATCAAGATATAATGTAATGGGCGAAAAAATAACAGCTAATAAAAAAGATATTAACACTATTGGTGTTTAGACTGGTTCCCTATAAGCTTTGCTTTCACTGCAATTATGTCTGCCACTGGTTGTGATCTCTCAGGAAAAACAGACGCTCGTTTCATGATACAAAGGAAGAGTGTCAACCAACCAAAACAAAAAGAAGGCCCTTGTTTTCCTCTGTAGCTGTCGGTAGCTACCCCCAGTTACTAAAAGCCCCTTTTACACTGACAGATTTTTGGCGAATGTTGGGCCGTTTTGCCGGCAAGCTGCGAGCATTTATACACACAGAGCCGGATTAGCAAGTTGATCCGAGGTGCCCAATTTTCCGCCTCGTGGGGTAGACATATTGGCGGAACCTTTTTTGATTAAACAGCAAGAGGCGGCCTTCCGCCACGGGAGGGGCTGTTGATGACTTGTGGGAGGGGCTGTTGATGACTTGTGGGAGGAGCTGTTGATGATGCCGCACGTGTGACCCACTGGCGGTGGATAAACAGGAAACAGCTGATAGCAGGAATTAGCAAGCAGCTAGTAGCAAGAGGGAAACACAAACCTGACAGACACTGTAAAGATAAGCAACTGGGGAGACAAGGAACTGTGCGCCCTCCTTGCCCTCGCAAATGAAGAGGCCATTAACCGTCAGATGACTGGAACGGTGAAGGACGGGCCGACTTATGAGAGAATCGCTGAAGGACTGACCAGCCGCGGCTTTCCTCCCACGTCACTGTTTACGTCACACGCTGACCTACACGTTTTGTTCCTTGCTCACACCCCCCATCGCCCCGAAAAAGGCACATTCTGTATGAACAAAAGTAGGTAGGCGGCATTTTGCTGCACTCCCCGATTTTGTTTTTATACTGCCAATGCTGAAAAAAGACTGATTGGGCTTTCCTGCAAATTTGCACAACTCCTATTTAAAATGGGCTAAAGAGTATCAGTGTTTCCAGTTACTATCTCCTGTAGTGGAAATGGTGGACGGTGGAACAAAGTTACTGTGAAAACTGTGGTAGTTGTTTGGCTCTGTGGAAAACAGAGGGAGATCTGGTTGTCTTTGCAACAGCAGCACCACTTGGAAACGTTAGGCGAGAGTTGAAAGTTGTCTATTTCCACTTTTATTAAATAATCACCAGCTGCAATAAATGCAGAACGTATCATGGCTATCATTGTATTTCAAAGTAAAGTTGATGCTACATGTAGAAACCTATCAAAGGACGAAGATTTGTTCAGTGAACTGGAAAAACATCATAGTATCAAAGTGCAGGTGGTGTTTAATACCTGATAGAATCCATTTGACAAGTCAACATTTCATTCTGCTTCATATATAAAATCTGTGACACAGTTTATAAAAGTTTGAGCATTGTATCAAACCAAGGTCCCTGTTCAGTTGTGTGGTATGTGTCCTTAGACAGGGCACAGTGAGGCCGCGAGAAACATTAAGTTTCAGAAGCCAAAGTATATCAGTATGCGATTCGTCAGCTCTCATACTGAATTGGTTTATTACTAGCCTGTACACTTAAGCAGTGGCCCCATCTGGCCACCCCTATGAAAAATTTCTGGGAGCCCCACTGGTGGTAAAAGCCAGGTGAACTCTGCTGGCCTCTCATCCTGCTCAGTAGAGAATAAATGGCTTCCCATTAAATTACACAAATACCTCTGGGAGCGGACTCTCATACAGTCCCCTCATGGGTTTTTTCCTACTTTCGAGAAAGATTGCCTTCCCAATCCCCAAAGTGGAAATTTGCTGGTCAGCAAAACTCATGACACATCAACTCTTCAATAAGTAGATCCCCCTCTCTATACTTTTTTCTCTCATCCCTGTGACAATGAATAATCTTTTTTCCCCTAAGGAGACTTCCATCCACCGATGTGTTTTATTAGCTGTTTTGATGGATACAGCGAGGAGGCATCAAAGTAGGGAAGAGTGCAAAGGGAAGCACAAAGTTTCTGCAGTTAACTGTATATAAAAAGTCTATAGGTCATCCTGGTGACCTAACACAATGATGTTCTACCATAAAAGACTATGGGCGGAGGATTAGATTAATAGATCACTACGTTAACTGACATTTAAAGGCATTTAAAGAGGGACTGGTCATCTCAGTATGTGATGAGAATATCACACGACAAAAGAAGAAGGCAGTTGTCTGTGGGCTCTAAAAGAGGTTTCAGGGAACATTTTTTAAAAAGCACAGTCAAAAACTAGCTTGAAATATCCTGATGTTTTAATCCCTACTATACAGTAGGTCAAGCTACAATCTCACCCTGTCCTACACGTCCCATAATACAATGGCAGTGCTTCCTACAGAATTGTAATTTATGTGTTGCAGTAGCTTCCGATTGTGGTAGTAGTGGTAGTTGTGATTTCTTGCTTCCCTGTGTGTGAGTTTGTGTTTCTTCTCTAAATTCTGAGGTTTTGTGGGTCTGTGAAGGCAACACAGGCAGAACTCTTCTTTTTCCCCCTCAGCAGCAGTTTGAGGAGTTTTTAGTTGAGGGGTGGATAATTGATCAGTCAGGGGGGCTTAGAACACCACTGCATCTCAGGTCTGTTACTAACTGCATGTTACAAAACCAGACATTTAGTAGTTAATACCAATACCAGTGAAATTCCCCAAGTCTGTGCGAATATGATACCGCAGTACAACAAAATGTACACTCCTTTATCAAAAACACTAAAATTAAGTTCAGATTTTATTAAAACATCTGATGAGCCGCTTTGAACTCAAAGTTCTACTGCATGTGGGTTCATTATTTTGATTCATTAATATATAGCCTACAGTATATTAACATATTTCTCCTCTGTTGTTGTTGTTATTGGTGCTTGAACATGCAAGACGTGACGGTTGGGTTTTGTGTTAGGCTAGTTGTCCTGCCCCTCCTCCACCAGGATTTGACGGCTGGGTAAAAAGTGTCAGTGAAGAGCGCAGCTTTTTACCCAGAATTAACATTTTTAAGCTCTCAGAGACCAGCAAGAAAAACCAAAAGACTTGTTAGCGATCCGTAACGCTGCTGGCGTTTGTAGCTGAGTGTAAATACCAGCATTCTCACTCCGATCTCGTCACGTTTGGTCACAGACTTTCCACGTCCAGATACGATGTGCAAGGTACCCTGGGTGTGTTGGTTGTTGACGTTCTGGGATGCCGTGTCAAGTTCTGCTTGTTACATTGCATTGTCTTTTTTTTAAAAATACACTTCCGTTTTTACAGGAAATTTAATGTTTACATACAGTTTCTTTCAAAATAAACGCACTGTATGTACAACATCGCAAACTGATGTTTTTTTATTTCTTCAACAACTAACGCACGTGGTTCGGTTTAGGCAAAGAGAACAGGGTTTGGATTAATAATCATACTGGACATGAACCCCACTCTCCTGGGTGAAAGTTCTGTCACCTTAACTTTCGTTGTTGTCCCTCTGCGTTTCCCTGACGCTGATGGGTGCCCTCAAACTATAACAGCAAACGGCTGCATATCATGCAAACTTCAATGTCTGAAACCGCAAGTCACTCCCCAAGCACCGGGTTTCGACAACTTCAGAGTGAGACCGGGTTGGAAATATGCAGCGCTCCCATTGCAAAGTATTAAAAAATACAGTCTTTAAAAAAAAAAAAAAAAGAAAGAAAGAAAAGAAACACTTTTCTTTTTGATGTATCAAGGCGATGCTAATGCTGCAGCTTCACTTGTCGCTATCTTCCACGTGTTTCTGTTGTTCTTCTGTGCTGGTAGGCGATCTTTTTCATTCGTTTTTTATTTGACAGCAGACTAGAACATTTGTACGTCAGGTCTGTAAAAAGTGCATCCCTGGGACCAGTGATACTGAAGAAAACTGACTGCCATCACATTTTCAGAATTTTGGCATTGACGCGATACCTAAGTATCGGGTCTCGTGACATTCCTCACAAGAACGAGCTGCTCTCAAGCCACACACTTAATCGACACCAGTTTGTGTCACCCTATAAACAGCATGGTGTCTCTAGTATCAGTGCTGTGCATAGACTTGTGATGTGACTCTGTTGTCATGTAGTGTACAAAATGTTCCAGCACAAAAACGTCCTGTTGCAACACCTTTAAAAAACTCCAGTGATTGTGAGCCGCAGCCGCCTTGTTGTCCAAGACAAATTTCCTCTCTGAGGACAATAAAGTTATTCTGATTCTGATTCTGATTCTGATTACCTTGGAGGAGTCAACATTTCGCCCATTTCCACCAATTATCACACACCACAACATGCATGTGAAAAGTACTTCATTGTATAAAGGAGCTTTGCAGATGCACTACATGTGGTCATGTGACCCACCACAAGTTAGTACACCACTTGAAGGTTCCTGCAGATAGATGAAATGTTTCAGGTAGACAGATGGATGGATGATACACACACAGTCCTGACAGTGTGACTAACCCGACAGACTGAAAAGTGCAGACAAACCTGGGGGTGGAGGGGGTTCCAGAGACTGGGTGGTGGCTGGAGGAGACGACGACTGGGTTTTGGGATGAATGGACAGATGATAGATGGAGGAAATGGGAGCCAAAGCATTTGGCAGCAGTTGAGCTGCGGGTATCGACGGGGCAATGCTTTATGGGAAAAGGTGCATCTCTAATGAAGCCAAGTGGAGAAGCACACAGACAGCCACTGCAATGAATGAACTGCTAATAATGAGGCTGGTTGATAATTATCATCATTTACAACCTCGCTCTTTCCTTAATGAGCCAGTGTTTGTTAGCACGAGCTAAAGGTCAGAGAAACGTCTAGAAATCTGGTTTTCTCACTATGCTTCCAATCACTTATCACCATTAACTGACAAATATTAAGTACATCTAACTTTGAACATGAGGCAGCTTTACTTATTAATGACATGGGAAACTAGTCGTGTTCAGAGGTGCATACTTTTTAAACTGCCTTCGTACATCCATTTATCACACCTTTTTAAACAAGCACACTTTGGTCAGACAGAATACAGTATGCCATTTTATTTCAGTGCAATTTATGGATAATTTATGGAGTATTTTTTTACTATTTTCATTTTCATTGTTATTTTTTGGGGTGGGTTAAACCATGTGGAACAGCAGAGCCAATAAGCTGGTTATCTCAGAAAAAAACAGCACAGCAGTCAGTGCTAAACAGATAATGACTGTAAACAGAGCTGTTACATGGAAATCAGCCAGTGATGATGTTATTAATGCAAATAACCTAAAATGCCTGGGGAGTGTGATTAGACTGCATAGGCAGTTATTTCAGGTTTTACATGGTTGTTCATTACATGCAAACACAGGGCTGACATGCATGTGATTGTGTGTGTGCGGGAAGGGTGGCATTAATTAGCTGGTTATCATTTTGACCGCAGAAGGTCAAACAGGGCAGGTAATGAAGCTGAACGTGCATGTCCTCTGCCGCAGAGTTACAGAGCTGCTGCTGCTGCTGCTGCTGCTGGGAAATGAGCCTGAACCAGTCAGAGTGTTTCTTCTGACACATGCTCCTTAAAACACTCGTTAACACCATCCTCCATCTTTCCTCCACTCTTTCTCTTCCTCAGAGGTGGTGAGCTTCCACAGAGAGAGTACTTAACTAAACCAAAGACTGAAACATGTCAAAAAGTACCAAACAGATTGTCGGAAAGTTCATCCCTGGTGCCAATAGGATGAATCCGAAATACTTTGGTGTTCCCCTCACTTTTCCTCCAGCACCTCCATGAGGTAATCATTCTCTTAACAAGTAGTGGGTGGATTTTGCTGGGCGATAACGACCATCATCATGTAGCCATCACAACCAAAAACCAAGATGGCTACAGCCGACGTGCCAAACTCAAGGCTTCAAAATGGAAGTCCACAAATTAATGTGTGACGTCACAGTAGCTACACCCGTTATTATTTACAGTCTGTGGTTAATACCAGGTCTAAACAGGCTCTATGTCATTGGACACAACACTCTCACCTGATACTTCTCAGATTCAAGTCCTGTCCAACTCCTTGGGTCCCTGGCTACAGGGACATTTGGCACATCGGGCTGGGATGTATTTCCTTATATGGAGAAATTAGGATGTGATTGCAAATGGCGGGCAGGCGCCTGCTAATTCAAAATAACTAGTCCATACTCACTGAGTGCACAGTTGCCCACGTACAGTTTCACATGGTGTGTGTTTGGGATACAGGTCATAGGAAATTGCAGATTAAATAGTCAACTGAACCCAGTAAGAAGAGCAATGTATTCAGACAGAGTTTTTGTGAATTTGATAGTACGATTGCTTTATTGAAAGTACAGTAGTACCATTGCCAGTAGTGGGATAGTTAGTGGACTAAAACTGTACATTAGTAGTTGAGGTAGCACGTTCAAAGGCACATAGTTAAAGTGTTTAAAACAACATTGGTCCACAGGGGGAGCCACAGCAATCGGTCGCATTTTAGCCATTTTTAAGCATTTTGCTGTTGTTATAGCGCCACCCAGTTGCCAATTAGAGTTAAATTTCTCCAGTCACCTTGAGGCGTCCTGTTCTACATATCTACCAAGTTTAGTAAAAATCCATATGGCGGTTAGGCCTAGATAAGAAATGAGCTCTCTAGCGCCCCCATTTTGTTTGATGGGGTCAATAATGGAGGGGTCCCCTCAGATTATGTGTGGTCATATGCCTACAAAGTTGCGTGGTGATGGGTGAAACCCTTGAGATGTTATACACCTTTATGTGATGAGCCACGCCCTCCGCAATATTCATTGCCTTATAGAAGCTCAGTTTTAGTAAGTTTTCCAACTTTTGCCAAGAGGGAACTTTAGATATTGGTCCCTAGATTATGTTCACCCAGTTTCATGCAGATCGCTCAAACTTCCTAGGAAGAGATCGATTTGAAGTGTTTTTCAAAAAATTCAAAATGGCGGAAAATCTATATAAGTGCAAGTCAGTGAGGAGAAAAACATGGAACAGACACACACACAGAGTTTTCATCATTATATAGTAAGATTCAGATTCACTAACATGCGCAGAGTGGAAAGAACAATTGGCCGGGGCACGTGTCATATATCTGACAGTGATCTTCCGGGTGTACTTATTATGTGCAGAAAGTATTAAGATTTCTGTGCTCATATTAATAAACAAGGCCCAATGCTCTCCATCTCCTCTCCCCACCTCTGTCAGCTCACCTCCTTTGCTCTCTCCACCTTCTCCAAACCTGTCCTTCCATCTCCTTGTCTCTACTCATGAACCTCTTCCTTTCATTGTCGCTCTTTTAACTCCTCTCCTTCGCTCCCTCGTCCTGTCTTTTCCATCAGCACCCTTCCACCGTTTACTTTTCTTGCTCTCCTCAGCTCCTGGTCTCCACCTCTCCCATGTCTTTCTTTCCATATTCCCCCATTTTCATGTCCTCTCCTTCCCTCTTCCCATCTCCTCCATTCAGTTTCCTCTTTATCTCCTGTCGTTCACTCCCTTTTCTTTATTTCTCATTGTCTATTCACCTCATCCATCATCCTTTTGTCCTTTCATCCATGATCCTCCTTTACCTTGTGTTTCTTCTGTCTTCACCTCCTTCTTTACCTCCCACCCTGTTATCCTTTAGTTTCCTCTTTTTCCTCCCCCTTCTCTTAATCTTCATCATCTTCCTCTGCGTCCTTCCTTTTCCTCACGCTACCTCTCTTTTGCTTCTCTCCTCCCTCCCTGCACCCTTTCATCCCTCTATCTTTCAGGTCATGTATGAGGTTGTTTGACTAATCTTTGAATGGCTTAGAAACATTTTCATGAAAATTTCACCTCGGCTGCATCTATAATTCAACGCCAGTCTCGCTTTATCAGTCATTAGACACGCACACCCGTGCAAACACACACTCAAATCTCTACAAGCTCTCCTCCTCGGCACTCCTCTTACACCTTTTCTGCTACCCCCTCTTCCCTGCCTTTCATCAGTACCTCTTTTCTTTCCTACCCTCTCCTTGTCTCCAGTCTTCGCTTCTCTGCTTTCACTATTTCTTCTTGTTACCACTCCTTTTGATCTCTCCTCCCCTCCTTTCCTTGGTTCCTCTCTTTCAACCCTCTCCCTCTTATATATTTTTTTTAATCATTTTTCATCTTTTTGTATTTATTCTTTCCCCGTCTTCTCTACTTTTCATTTGCCTGTTTTTTTCTTATCTGCCTTTTCTTCTGCCTCCCTGGATCCTTTCTGTTTTAAAACTTTAATTATTCAGCCCAGTCACCAGAACAAAGTGTTGGCATTGCACGCTTCTGCAAACCATGGATACATTTTATTTGTATGTTTTATATGTATCATATCAGTGTTGCTAGACTGTCGCAGTATATGAGCTGGCTTTGTCATTCGGGAGGTGGAGGGGATGATGCATGGTGTGTCACCTCAGTGAGACGCCTGCCAATCTGCAGACCACTGTTAGAGACCAACAAAAAACAAAAGTGGTTGTTTTTCAGCAAGTCATCGCCATTTCCTGGGGCAATTTAGCCATTGATATGGGTGTTTTTAGCAACTCATTGCTGTTTTTTCCACCAGGAACAGTGCTACAAAATGTGATTGTTTTTTAATGACATGTTGCTGTTGTTTTTTTTGTGTCTAAACCTAACCAGACATCCAACACATTCTCACTCTGATCTCTTCACATATTGACATTTGGTCATGGACTTTCCGTGTCCATATATGACGTGCAAGGTACCCTGGGTGCGTTGGTTGTTGATGTTCTGGGATGCTGTGTCAAGTTCTGCCTGGTATATGCATTCTCTTCTATATACCGACATTAACGGATGGTTTTTCACCGACGTCTGATGCCAGAAGTCACTGTCCAAGCACTGGAGAGTGAGACCAGGTTGGTACATCAACTTCAGCTTTGTTGAAACACAAAGAAACTTAAAGTTTCAACTAGTGTTGCACGGTCTACTGGTACACTGTGGTACTAAAACACCACGGTAAATATGATACCATAATGTTGGGGTACCGTAGTACTATGGTACCTCAGGTACCACTACTGTGGGATAAGTTCAAAGTCCAATTGCAAGAGGGTGAGTGTCCATGCACCGTCCAATAACGGCGCGCGCTGGCCACCTGGCACTCAATATGCTGCTGCAGTGGTTTGTATCCAGTGACATTTCAGGAATTAGCTGAGCTATTGAGTATCTTTAAGCAGTGAAAGTTATTATTAATTTATTTTTACTTGTAGGTTAGATTTGTTTATATATGCTACAGTGATTTGTTGTCCACAGAGCTCTACGGTGCGAGCATTTTACTCGCCTTTGCGACTAAAAATAGTTTTGTGCGAGCAAAACAAATCATTCAGGAGCACGCTGTGTGAGTACAGATTTCAACCAGCAGCAGAAACGAAAGGCGAATCCTGCCGGTTGTGGGTTGAACGGGGAACGCTATAGCCACTGCAAGATAACGGCTTACCAGCGACCGAGAAGCCCAGCTCCAGGTCCAATAATTTCCTCTTTGTTGATTTCATGACTGCACAGTAGTACCTGGACAGCTGGGCCGTGGTGGCACACAGGTATGTGGCGTGTCAGAGGAGAAACGAGCCGTTCACATTTCTCTCTTTGTGGCAGGTAACGGTCCACAAACCTCACCGCACTTTAGGGACTGTTCTTTACTTATGAAGGGACTGTTCTTAACTTGTCAGGGTAGGAGGGTGGCTGGTTGATTTTTTTTCATTTATTTATTTTATTTTGATCCCCCCTATTTTAATCACTTATTGATGCTGTTTTTGAAGTATGAATAAAGTCAATAAGAATTTATTCCATTGAAATATCATTGATGTATTATAGAAAAGTGATTTATCTTTTTATAAATGACAAAAGGCACATCTGCCTCATTTTCGCTGTGGTATCGTGATGCTACTCAGAACCGTGATACTTTCACTGGTATCGTACCGTGGGTCCCAATTTTGGTACCGTGACAACACTAGTTTCTCGTATTTGCTGCATAATAACGTACAAATGAAACATATCTGTGGTTTGCAGAAACGTACAATACAAACATTTATTTTTAGGTGGAATTATCTCCATAACTTCCACTAAACTCTGACTTGTCCTGTTGAGTGCTTTGCAAAAACAACACTGAGTGAGAGAAACAGCAGCTTAGCTCCTTTACATTTAATCAACCTGCATATATTTAGCCACCATTATATTTACGAGCACTGAGCTGCAGCAGATTTTTTTTTAATCACTGTTAGCTGCAGAACAATATTCTGTTCAGTGGTGGATCTCATAAACTAAAAACATGTAGTGAGCATTGTTTTAATTACTTAGAAGTTCATGATACAGCAAATGGAATGATGCAACGCGTGGGTTCTGGCAGAGCAGTGAAGTCACTCTTACATCAGCTGATCGGCATCAGGTTAAGTATTTGAGATTTCTCACTATTGCTCTGCTGTTAGGCTGTCTGCTGCTGCAGCTCAGTCCACCACCCTCACCTCCTCTAATGTGCCAAGCTTTACGTATTGTTGACTTGACTGACATTTAATGTTCATGTATGTTTCTATGGAGGGGGGAGGGGTTTGTTTTCTCAGCAGAATCATTGTTGCTGCTGTGATTCCTGTACGGCTCTCTCAAAGAGCAGCGGAGCCTGTTTCTTGGCGGAAACATCTGACTGACATAAAACATAAAAGCTGTAACAGGAATCCAAACACTTTTTTAATTTCAGGCCACTGTACTTTTCTCACATAATTGTATTATAAAGCTAACTAAAAAAAGGAAGAGAATGTATTTAATTTGGTAATCTACATGCAATAACACATGATGACAACATGAAAATATATTTAGTAATTATTTACATCATCAGTATAATAAAACTGTTATCAGTGACCTTGTTTATGGGAAACAGCTTTTGGAGTCACAGGGGATTTTTTTTCTGTTACAGATTTGCACAGAGCATGTGAGTGGAGGGATTTTGGATTGAAGGCAGAGGAATTTTGCTCCAGCACTGCTCACACCATGAGTCCGTAGCATGCCCAAACCAGGATGCATCCATGTAGTGCCAAACACACTATTTTCAAGAGAAGTAATTGATTTGAGTGGAGTGGGGTAAAATCTGAGTTGGGTGCAGCGTGATACTGGGTGGAGCGTTTTGAAGTGGGGGTGATTGAACCCTTGATCTTGGTCCAAGTGCATTTTCAAACCTCCATTGTTTAGTCCATGTGGATTGGACTCTTGTTCATTTCCCCCCCTTTGATACACTGTGTTTGGGCAGATGTGAAGACAACAATTGTACCCAGGTGTCAGAAAAAAATTCTGGAGCAGTTTGTTTATGGCGACCCAGCCTTGATCTGACCAAACCAACAAGGCGCTCTGTAAATTGGGATGACCAAAATTAAGAGTTGCCAGCAGCTCCCTGGAGAATGATACAAGGCCCAACCTGAATAGCAACGAAATATGTTACCCTCTTGATATTTGTGTAAATATATATATATATTATGGATATTATGGCAGCAGCTAAAGCAAAGGGGATTTTACCAATCAGCTAAACAGTGCTATGTTTCAGTCAAGTGGCAACTTCCAGGGCTGAAAAATCAAACCAACATGGCTCCTTGAATGGCCACTTGAGGCTGACTTCAAGAGCGAGTCAATACCCGTAGACCCCCATGTTAAAATACCCACCTTTACAGGGGGTGGGTGATTTTTTATTGAACTCACCTGTTTATATATTATTAAGGCTTAAAGTTATGCATAATTAGGGGCGTGGCTGCTTTGAGTGACAGGTGGATGCCATGTCACTCAAAAGTCGCTACCATGGCAACAGTGTCAGTTAGGTGACACAACCATGGCAAATCATGGATGCATAAAGAGACCTGGATACACCATTGGCAGCGGGACCCCCTTCATTCCCAGTAAAGTTGCTCAGTTGCACATGAAGCCAGCATTGCTCTAATTCCATGGTATGAAATTGCCCAGATGATCGGCGCAGCTTCTGCATCATTGGGCCCATAGAGCAGGCGCACTAGAGACTTATGGCCATCACGCACAGCCGAGCAGCCAACTTCCGCTGGCTGAGTGACTAACTTCTGGTTTAGCACTCTGCTCGCTTCGATGTGGATAAAATAATGTAGTCTTTTGACTCTTTTAGACTTTTGAAATGTTATCGGACCGAACAGATTAAATCTTGATAGTGGAACCATTTCATGGGGGTTGTGATACTCAAAAAAATGTATCCACTAATTCATGCATGTCTTTTTCCAAATATAAGTCTATGGGAAAACCTTTTTGAGCCCAATGACATGATGTGACGGACCCAGAGAGTTGCAGTACCACTGTTTGGCCATTATGAAAATTGGCTTCAAAGCCTGGTGCACTTCCTGGGGGCCTGGACGTTAGCCCAGATTCGTAGCCATAGCTGTCAACATTTGAGTGTGTTTTCAGTTCATGAACGTTTTGCTCGCCTAAAAAAAGTCTTGTTCAGTGTTTGGTCATACTAAAAGACCCTCTGAGGAGTTGATATTAAGTTTTTCAATAGCTGCAATTTGTTTTCATGTTTGGTTTAATTAAAGCCTGTTTTTTGCTAGCTAAGATTAGCTTTAGTAGTATCATTATCACAGTTAACACTGACCTAACCAAGCTAGCAGCTAGCATTAGGGTTAGCTCCATCCTCATCCAAATATGGTCACTTCTGACTTCAAAAGAAATCGAAGATGGCAACGGCCAAAATGCCAAACTTGAGGCTTCATAACTGGAGTCCACAAACCAGTGGGTGACGTCACGTTGGCGACGTCCATTATTATGTGCAGTCTGTGGTTTTAGTACAAAAAAGAAATGGTGCAGCAGTAAAAAAAAAAGGTGTGATGCATTTGGGTTTTGCTTGGATTTTCTTCTGCATGAAAAGAAACTGAACCAAGGGGTTAACGAAAACAAACAAACTCAAAAACTCATCCAGTGATTTGGACCAGAACAAATAAACTAAAGGTTTGTAAAAATGCCCTACAGTGTTCTTCAGCTGAACATCTCTGTCGCACCAACAAAGGCTGAATTTAAAGTGAACTGACAGCGACATTAAGTGAAATAAATTACAAATGATACAGTACAGATGGAGAGAGGTACGAAGAGAGGGAGACAGAGAGGGGATGAAAGAAAGAAAGCAGATGATGGAGAGAGGAGGAGGAGGAGAGGCCTCCATCTGTTTCTGTGTTTCTGCTGAATCAGGGAGGTGGCTGACTTTCTAAATGTCAGGACTCCTCTTGACTCCTGACTGCACACACACACACACACACACACACACACACACACACACACACAAAGGAGGGCTGTGAATGTTGGAGCACAGAGAGAGCACAGGCAATTTGCATTAATGAGAGTTTAGTTGAAAATTTTGGCAAAGCCAGAGAGAGATCAAGAACAGAGGAGAGTGGAGAGCAAGAGAGTTGCTGACAAAGACAGTGAGCGGAAGAGAGGAGGCAGACAAGTCAGTCAGTCGACAAGTCAGTAAACAACCAGTCAGCCAAGTACATCAGCAGTCAGTCAAGTGGCTGCACAAAAAGCATATCTATGAGCTCTGTTGTCTGGAAATCAAACTCAGGAGACAAACAGGCAAACAAAGAAGGAGGCAGCATTGTTAAAGAGGAAGCTGTGAACGTGGTAGTTTTCTAGCATCATTACGCTTTGTTGTCAGGCGGCTGACAGAGAAACATCCAGCTTTAAATGCACCACCAGAGTGTTTCCAGAACACTCCCTGCTTCCAATTGCACTCTCATAGAGCAATAACATAACTGCATACATTATAACATTTCTTCATCTCGGGTAAAGAAGGGAAAAAGTCGTTCATGCTTGACGACTGTAACTCCCTCCTCTCTGGCATCAACCGAAAGTCAATCTCTCTTCTCCATCTAGTTCAGAATGCAGCTGCTAAGCATCTCACTGGTGACATCACATCACCCTCATACTGGTTTCTCTCCAGTGGCTCCCTGTTTGATTTAGAATTTAAGATTTTACTGATCACTTTTAAAGCTCATTGGGGTCTGGCCCCAAGCTACATATTGGAAATGTTGAGCTGTGGCTCAGAGGTAGAGCAGGTCATCCACTAATCGGAGGATTGGCGGTTTGATCCCCGGCTCCTCCAGTCTGCATGTCAAAGTATCCTTGGGCAAGACACTGAACCCCAAACTGCTCCTGATGGCTGTTCCATCGGTGTGTGAGGGCGTGTGAATGGTCACTGAGTAGCAGGTGGCACCATGTATGATAGCCTCGGCCACCAGCATGTGAATGTGTGTTAATGGGTGAATGTGACGTAGAGTAAAAGCGCTAGCGTAGTTATCATATGAGCCAGTTCGGAACCTTAGGCCGTACACGTGCCACATTTTTTTGTGCCCTCAAATCCATTGTTTTCAATGCAGCAGGTGTGCTCAAACAGAAGAGCGATGCCAGAGCATTTCCGAGAGCCTATTTTGCAGCAGCGCACACTGCATGTTATGTGTCAAGGAACAACCGACATCCGACAAATATCTTTCCCTGTCTGTGATAAATACGGACAAGAAGTTGACCATTTCAGTGCAGGTCTACTCAGAGCTATACGTCTGTCCCACGGAAAATATTTTAGGCCTTCGAACCTAAAACACAACACCTGCAATAAGATCAGTTCTGCAGTTATGATTTCAGATAAGTAGGCTAGGCGGCAATGCTTGTTATGGTTGCTTAGTAACCTCAGATGCAACCTGCCTCCACGCTCTTGAGAGTTGGCACAGAGCAACCAGAAGAGTTGCACCCAGCACCAACCTTGCTTTTTCTAGATGGTTAAAGACGGGGCATGTGTAGAGACCTTGAGGCGCGGCCCCTCTGGCTGTTCCAAAGTCGAGGCTTAAATCTAACGGTGTTCGTGGCTTTGCCATCAGGGCCCCTCGGCTTTGAAATGACCTGCCTGAGGAGATAAGCCTCACAGAATCAGTGACATCTTTAAAACCCATCTTATTAGACTTTTTTTATTGTTTTTATTGTTTATTGTTTTCATTATCTTGCTGTGTTTTTGTTTTTATTGACATGTTTTATTTAGCTTTCATTTGTCCTCAAACCCTCGATGCCCGTTTCCACCAATAGACAACCTTTTTGACGCTCCAGGAACACCTCAGATACCTGTATAATCCAGCCAGTGTGCTGTCGTCGGCTTTGGGGAATGAACGGCCTGTTAGCCAAGTGGGTTGCTTGTTGATTTAAAGATTGGTGAATGAAGTTGTTGGAAAACAAAGCTACAAATGATGGACTTTTTGGCTCATTGTCAGGTAGTTGGCAAGCTAACGAATATCAGGACTGTGCCTCTTCCACTCCAGAAGCGCAGCTGCAGGCTACTGCTAAGCTAGGCGGGGATGGAGAGGATATAAAGGGAGAATGGCTAAAACGGTGGTAACATTCTTATTTAGACAAACAAGCATGTATGAAAATATTGAGGTCAGCAAAATGATCTAATTCATGTCTGTATATCGTACGGTAAGTTGACAGGCCTGAGTGATGTTCATCATGAGACGATAAAACTTTGTCTACCCATGCACTATTACGATATAATTAGAAATCATAATATATAAACTACTCACACTGTGATAGGTTTGATCCAAATCAGCCACTTTTAATAATCAGTAAGTTCTGCCTGAAGCAGAGATACTCAACCGGCTGCACAACGACACTATTGCACAACGACAGGAGGTAGGGGCCCGTCGCAGCAGCGCCGCTCAGGTCAGGTGTACGGAGGGGTGTTTTTAATATTTGATGACATTCAGGGCATAACCCAGACCTTTGTCAGGGGGACCAGGGGATCCCCCCAGCACTTTCTTTTTTTTTTTAAATCAACAAGCTGTATATTGATGTTTTTCATGCACTCTGGCTCCTTATTGACATTCAAAGTACAAGACAATTATCATGAGCCAGATTTGGCCCACGGGCTGCAGGTTTGCAGGAGTGTTACGAGCCTAAAGTCACTGACAAGGAGACATGTTTGCGTGCCACACCTTCACCACCAGTTCTGCACTGTGTGTGTGTGTGTGTGTGTGTGTGTTTCTGTTGTACACGTAGGTGTGAGTCTTTCTGGGCAAGTAAATGCCGAGCATATGTGTGTGAGTGTGTCCCTGTTAACCCCCATCTGCTCTCAAGTGATGTTCAGCTGCTGGCTGCTGGCTTCACTCTGTGTGTGTAAGTGCGTGTGTGTGTTAGTAGGTCATGGTTGGTTTCCCTAGTGCAGGGAGGTTGTGGTTAGTGTTCTGGGTGTGATATGGTGCTTACTGCAGTGTGTGTGTGTGTGTGTGTGTGTGTGTGTGTGTTATACTGCAGAAGGTAACAGAGGGAATATGTGGAGCCACAGAGAGAAATCCTTTGATTACTCATCTCTTTGAATTGTCAGATAAAATCTTTGTAACACAGATGCAATAGTTAGTTTATATCATGAAGTCAAGAACTTGTATGAGCCGACAGGATGAACTTCAAAACTGCTGTGTGCCGTTTTATTTGAACAACATAGACATGATTTTTAATCAAGGTCTGGAGTTCCTGCAGAACAAATCTACCGGTGGACGAGGGGTAAATGCGCCGACCATGGCTTTTCCCACACCGGACCCTCCCTAATGTCACTCTGTCATGGAGTGTAACTCTGTTTCTAGGCACCTTCACAGCTGAATGAAGCCCCCTTTATTAAGGTGTGAGGTATAAATACATCAGAAAGCTCCAGGAGGAACGCTCTCTCAGGCGGACACACAGGAACTGTTGTAACTTATAACCATGGACAAAAATAAAACTTACTCAACTTACTTTACCAGGATTTTGCACATTATCCTTTTGTCACTAAAATAATAAATCAAAAGAAATAAAAGTAACTCCCAGCCTTCTTTGGTTCCATTTCTTTTCTTTTTTTTTTAATGTAAAATTCTTCTCATTTTTTAATTCTCATGACTATAAGCTGCTTATTATTTGAAACGGTCATGAAAGTTTCAGTGTGTAGGAATCAGGGGACAGATTGGCAGAAAGACAATATAATAAGTGTGTTTTCTTCAGTGAAAATTAACCTGAAAATATGTGTTTTCATTGCCTTAGAACGAGCCGTTTATATTTACATAAGGAGTGTGTCCTCGTTTATGGACGTCGCAATATTCACCGCCATGTTTCTACAGTAGCCCAGAACAGACAAACTAAACTCTGAATGTAGATAGTGCATTTTGCATTGTTGCATTTGCCACCACAGTTGGCAGCCCCTTCACAATGAGCAGCACCAGAAAAAACACTGATTTGAAATGTAAGTCTGCTTTATTCAGTGTTTTTACCGGTTTAAATCACCTTGTCCATATATTTTGGAGAGGAAGAGACCTCTGCACATAATTTGGCTCCTGGTGGTGAAAACCTCCAGAACAGTGAACAATGAAGGAATTCTAACCAGGAGAAGTTTTAGCTGGTTACAATCAGCAATCCTCGCTGGAGGATCCTATCCCAGCTGACACTGGGCGAGAGGCAGGGTTCACCCTGGACAGGTCACCAGACTATCGCAGGGCTGACACATAGAGACAGACAACCATTCACACTCACATTCACACCGACGGACAATTTAGTTATCAATTAACCTGCATGTCTTTGGACTGTGGGAGGAAGCTGGAACACCACGTTGACATGGGGAGAACATACAAACTCCACACAGAAGGGCTCCCCCACCCTGGGGTTCAAACCCCAACCTCTTGCTGTGAGGCGACAATGCTAACCACTGCACCACCGTGACTGACATGATGACGACATTCATAGAAAAATACGTCGAGTCCCATCTGAGATGTTTCCAATATCTTGTACTCTATACATTTTCTCTTTTGCTTTGTTGGATTATTGATGCCATGCTATTTAATTATTCTGTTTAAAGTTATTAAAATTCATCTACCTGCCATTTGTGGCGGCTACTTTCAACCACAGGTCAGTTCATTTTGATGATATGCTGAACTTTCTAGAAATACTGTTTTTTTCCCCTCCAAATTTCTTCTTTTTAGACTCTGACTGCATTAATATAAATTGCTCGGGCCTCAGTGAAACCACGGACTGTCTTTACAATCAGAAATATTGATGAGTTCAGTCTCTGTATTCTCCTCTGTGTGCTCAAAATGCTTGTGGGAAGATCCACAAAACAGAGATTAAGCATGTCAGCCAGATAGTCTGTGCTGATGACTATATTTCATGTATTTGTAATAGCTTTTAAATTATTTGTAGCTGTAATATCTTTGAAGTAATGACCCCATGCTGACTCCGTAGCCACAGATGTAATATTTCTTGCAGATATTCAGTTTCTCCTGCAGAGATTTCTAAATTATTTTGCTTTTCACATGCTGATTGTCTTTGTGGGACTAATTCAGGGAATGTTAACTGTTTAAAAATGGCTCCTATCTGAATGGTTAGATTATGATATATGGGCTGTTGTGGTAAATCTTCAGTGTGTGTGTGTGTGTGTGTGTGTGTGTGTGTGTGTATATATCTGGCAACGAGACCAGATAATGATTTTGTGCTGTATTTACATTTTTCAAGCCATGGGGGCAATTTTCTAGCTTTCAGAGCCCACAGCTCAATGAATCTACAGGAAACCATAATATAGATCATTTAAAAGGCTGTTACACAGGATTTGTGTTGAAACAGCTGCAATTTGTTTCCATGTGATAAATGACTCAAATGAAATTGCTTCATTCTTATTAACTGCAAGAGCTTCCTGTTTATAACGGAGTACAGAAAAAGTTGGGAAATAACTTCAGGTTTGAAGGTGTTCTTTTGAGTTTAATAGAGGTGAGCTGGTCCAATCTAAAGCCGTCTGTACACTGTGCGATTTGGGCTGTCCCAGATGAAAGATGACCAACGTGAAAGAAACTACATCTTTGGTCGTGGCTCTAAAACGGTGGTCCTACGTTGCACAGTGAGAGAGGTTCAAGGATGGTCGTTATCACGGTCTTGCGATTGAAGACAGCCTGGGATAAAATCCTGACAGTGTCAGAAATCTGGGATGACCATCTCACAATGTGACTGCTGTTACAATCTACGCCTACTAATCAACTAATAGAAATGCAGCACCAAATGACGCACTAGTACTAAACCCACACAGACAGCTCACCATGGAGACAAAACATGCTTAAAGAAATGTGTGGGATTCCAGTAGAGAGGAAAACCTTGTGGAGTTGTGGCAGCAGAAGCTCTGCCTGTATGATGTGTCCTCCAGCTCTGACCATGATCACGTAAAGACGGATGAAAGGAAATAGCAGCAGCCAGATGAGCAACCTAGCAGCTAGCAAACACACACACAGACACACTGCAGTATATAGTGCCCACAAAACTTTAAGTTATGTAATATTGTGACCCTCTTTGTTGTGCTCCACAGTTGGAGAAGTAATAACCTGTGCAGCATCTTTGTGCACTCAGTATGGGAAGCTGTTGCATCACACATTGTAGCCTGTGATTCAGTAGGCGCTGTCGACGTACATCACACTTGATGTCGTACCCAAGTTTATTAGATCCATGTCACACAGAGTAGCTGCACTAAACCTACAGGACTGCTAAAATCTTACTGTGCATTCCCACCAAAAGCTTCATGAGCATCATAAGCTGCCGGCAGCCTTCATTTTCAATGTATGCTGTCGACGAAGGGCGTCAGGGGCGTCGGCTGCAGTGAGGGGCGCGGTGCCAGCGGCCAGAGCGTCAAGTTGAAGTTGAGAGAAGTTGAACTTTATGTGCAGCGCCAATTGCAGACCGGGATTCTCAAGCCTAGATGGACACATCTACAGCGCCCGGCCCCGTCTCTTTGGCCACTGCAAGCGCCTGCTAGAGCTGGCAGTGTGAGCGATGTCAGCGACCAGAGCGACCGCAGGCAACCATGAAGCTTTTGGTGGGAATGCGCAGTTAGTCTGTAGGAGGCTTAATGTGTAATATGTGGAATATATATGTATGCAATTAAAAAGAGAGAGTGGATAAAGATTACCATGGGGTGCATTCAAATACCCATACTACTAAACTATTTAGCATGCTGGAAAAACACCTAGTATGTCCCAATACATAGTGTGTCAAATGCAGTATGCCAAAAATACCAGGATGCTGTACAGCATCCGTTCGCATTTTGCAGTATTCAATCCAGCTATCCTGACCCACAATCCTCTGCGCAACAGATGACACGTCACATCGACTGAGCCGCAGACAGATGACAGCTCAGTGACAGCTGACAGAAGCCGCAGAGATGGATCACAGTACAACAGCAATGATCTGATGAGGCACTGTCAAACATCATAGTTTTGCAAAAATGTGTATGTAAGCGGAATAGCAAGTAGGTTACACTACAGATAAAACGATGTTAAATGTACGGCTGCTTCACGTGCAGGGCCAGCAGCTGCATCTCTGCATGGAAATATATTCAACAACAAAACACATCTGCCAGCAACAGAGAGCTATGTGTGGAAGGAGAAAACATGCCTGCTGATGACCAAACAGGATAGTAATAATACGAATAGTTTAAGTTACGATTGAGCAAAATTTATACCATGTTTTATGGCTGTTTGGAGAAGTTTGCCTTCAGGGCTTTAAGCCAGAGAGCCCTGAATTTTTGGCAAAAAGATCATGGGTTAGGTTAAAATGAAAAGATTTCTTCCATAAAAGTCTTTGTGACAGAAAGCCTTATCCTACTGTATGTGCTGTTTTATGTGTGTCAGTGAAGTCAGTTTAAAGTGAAGTTTACTCCACTGGTTGCAATTATTTACATGACTAATGTGTTGTTTTTACTTTAATGGACAAAAGCACAAAAGAAAGGGCTGGCAGCTTCTTCTGTAACCAATTGTGTTAAATGTGCATATGGTATTGTCTCATATTGATCACAGGCCCCTGAATTGAAATAAATCGAAGTAGTATCATGGCAGAATTTGTGATATCAGCAAATATTGTATTGTAGTCCAAATAATCGATATACATCATATTGTGATGTAACTAGTGATTTACACCCCTAATGGGCAGCATCAAAACTGTACACAATGCACAACTGTTCTTCATGCTTTATATCACAGATGTTTCATCCATTTTGCTGTCATCATGTGGTGTCTAAAGGCCGATTCATGCTCAACGTTAAATACGGATCCAGATACGGACGGAGCCTTCTGTCCGTGCTCCGCGTTCATTTCGTCCGCATTTCTGCAGGTTTCCATAAAGCTTACGGATACGGGCCAAACAGAGCAGTACCACCAGAAACCGTGGGGGCAGTGTTGCTGTCACTACCCGATACGTAGCTCTAGTGAGACACGAAGAAGAAATAACAATGGCGGAACTTTTTGAGGAAAGGTTGTGCGAGTTAGTTAGAAACTATAAACATCTCTATGATGTTACTTCTCCTGGACACTAGGGATGTCCTGATCCAGCTTTTTCACTTCCGATCCGATACCAATATTACAGCCTTGAGTTTTGGCCGATACCGATACCGATCTGATCCAAGCGCGTATTATACATATTCACTTATTTTGTTGTCAGTCATGTTAGAAAAGGTTTGATCGA
Source organism: Epinephelus moara (assembly GCF_006386435.1). Lineage (NCBI taxonomy): Eukaryota > Metazoa > Chordata > Actinopteri > Perciformes > Serranidae > Epinephelus > Epinephelus moara. The sequence continues at coordinate 45,556,840 of NC_065529.1, read as the reverse complement.
GCAATATTACACTAACAAGAACAACTACTTAATCGGGTTAGTTAGAATGATCCACAACAGTTGGTATGAGAAACTGACCTGTTTATTGTTAACAGGGTTAAATAAACAAACTTTAAACTTGAACATTAACATTAAATAAAAAAATCTAGCTGGTTTGCTTTGGCTGCTTTGGCCCCTTAATAAATAGAAAATAGATCAACACAAGAAATCTTTAAAATGTCTAACAATGAAATTAAAATAGCAGCAAGACTCCACACACTTGTGCTTTGGCCCCCTAATAAATAAAAAAAAGATTAACACCACAAGACATTGTTGACATTTAACAAACAATGCAGCCTTTCCTTTTCAGATATTTTAGTAGTATTTTAGTAGTGTTTTTGTAGTCCATCCATGGCTCCAGTTTCACTAATTGTGCCCAAAACAGTGCCCTCAGTGCTCTTTCCTTAAACAGTAAGAATGTAAACCAAATAAAAATATCACTCTCAAAAAACCAGAGCAGAAAACAAATAGTCAGTTAACTAAGTTGACCGCTACTCTTCCTATCCTCCGTGTGTGTCTGCATGCTGGCCTGGTGGATTGATAGTAAGAGCTGGAGCGGATCACTGGAATGGACTGCTTGACTCGCGGAGCGCTGGGCTGGAGCGGATTCCGTGAAAAACTGGATCGGAGTTCTTGGATCGGCATTTTTCCATGCAGTCCGATCTGATGCCGATGCCCGTTTTTTGCTAGTATCAGCAGCTGATATCGATCCGAATATCGGATCGGGACATCCCTACTGGACACCGGGATAAACACATGCTACAGAACAGCTGGGAGGAGATTGGAAGGGAAGTAAATGTGAGTTGGTCGGTAGCGAAGGAGAAGTGGAGGTCTGTGCGAGACAGATTTGTTGGAGCCCACAACAAGTCCATGAGCAAACGGAGTGGGGATGCTGCTGATGGGGTACATTATCAATATCTCCTCCACTGCTGCCATGTTTGTTTTTGAGTTTGTTGTTGTCATAAACTTTTGACTCTGGGCTGCCCCCTGGTGGATATATTGGTTAACATCCATGCCAACGTAAAGGACGCATGGAAGTATGTGGGCAGTGACGGTAACATCGTTTGAAACGGACGTATATATTTTCGTACGTAAAGGGAGCATAAATGGGCCTTAAGGAGGGTCATTACTCGGGAAGATTTCATTGGTCACTTAAAAACTCTATTAGGAGCTGCGCCTTGTCAAAATAAATCAAAACTATATGACTGGACCATGTGGGAATTTAATTTGAAAGGACAGACACAGGAAGTGTCCACGCTCAGCAGTCAGACAGGAGTCAGGTTAATTTCCAGGGCTGGTACCTGCGGTTATTCCACAGGCTAGTTAATAACATGTCGGGCAGGAAATCCAAAGTGTGGGATCATTTTGAGAAGGTGAAGGACGAACCCAAGGTGATATGTAAACTCATCTTCATTGGTCGACTACAAACATGACGTATCATCTGAAACATGGAAGTAGCTACATGCCCATTAGCCCACAGCGTCATTAACAGGCGGCTCGCTCAGTGTGTGACGTGCACTTGGAGATAAAATATAGGCCTATATTAATGAAGGTTCATTAGTACGGTTTTGTATTTCTCTGTAATGTAGCACAGTGTTAACAATGTTACTGATACTATTCTTTCTCACACCTTCAACTCAAACCACCAAAATATATCATTTAACAATTACATTCATATCAAAACATGCAGGCAACTTCCTTACATACAGTCCATCATCAAAAGGTGAATGATAAAGAATGGTGTACTGGAGAAAATCTGTTGAATTCTGATGGACTTTCAGCATTGAGGCTCACACTGATGCTCTTGAAGTTAGAAAAGTGCCATGGGCGGCAAACATGCAAAACCACTGGTACAGTTCTCGAAGGAATTAAACTTATCTGTATGGATGAGATGTAAAACTCAGAAGCAGATTTGTTCGAGAATGTTCACAGTTTCCTTAGAAGTGTTGAGAACAAGAGCCCTTTGCTTTGTTGCAGCCCAACAAATTGTCCTACTGTAAACTGCATTAAGCTCCTCTGATGAGGTTTTGTCATCAGTCAATGCAAATGCACACATTAGCATTGTAGAACATCGTAAACTGTAAACATGTGGTTCTGGATTAACATTTAAATCTCTACCAAATCAACATAATCATAAACATTGTATATTTGTTGTTTATAATACAAACTGTGCCTTTTCGTATAAGTAGATGCATAAACAGATGCAACACAGCACAGCAATGATTCTGTTTTTTTCTTCAAAGAGACCACCTGGTGTTTCCTTCATTATTCATTCTGCATTGTTGCTCCACAAGGAAATTACCACCACTGCTGCTGAGGACAGGAAGGTGAAATGAAAGAATGTCAAATCTCCCACTTGCAAAAGGACCGCAAGCCCAAGTTTTACAATCCACGTTTCTATTACAGGATCCCCCCCTGAGAGGAACATTTGGAGTGACCCAACCTGCACTAGAAAGAGAGAGAAGCCCACTGAACCACAACGAATTCACCCTGCAGCTGTATTGAGAATCAGAGGAGACGCTGGACTCGCAGTGACACATCTGTAGTCTGCGCAGGAAACACCTCCTCAATGCAACGTTCAATCATTTACAACAGTATGAGGTAAACCAGCAGCGGAATATTCTCGGCACAAAGTGCGTCAGGTTTGAGGGAAAACGCTTGTTTGATGAACTGTGAATTGAATCAAGGACTCGCTGAGCCACAACATAAACGTTCAGTAAATCAGTTGCTGTATATTGTGATGGCGTGACCTTGAGCGAGACACACACACACACACACACAAAGCATGTCACTTCAGGTAAAAGCATCTGCTGAAGGCTGAAGGACGAACATGGAAATGTCTAAACGTTCTGATGTACTCCAGGAGGTACAGACACACTGTGTTCCACACATTCAGTCACACATGAAGGCCAGATTTACAGCTGCACATTAGTGGTGGGAATCACCAGAGGATCCACGATACAGTATTACAATAATAACAATACGCTGCAAAAGCTGAGTATTCCGATGAAATATATTGTGATTTAATACCTTTTTTCAACTGTAAATTGTGTCCCAAAAGGAAAACATTGTCAGCAGCTGCTACTTCATCTAATAAGATAAAGTTTTCAATCTGTTCATCTCACTTCATGGCCTGGAAATCCAGACCCAAATCTAGACAGATTTAGGGTCTGGCTATGAGTAATGCAAATGGCCCAACTCGAGGGGCGGCACCAAGCATGCATTTGTAAATATCACTGCATGCAATTGGATAACACTACGACCAATCAGAACAATACACGGGGTGACGTATATGCTTAGCTACCAGCGGAGCTAACTGGTAGATTAGACTCTTGCCATATCCGGTCGGCAAAACAGCAAAAACGTCCTTCTTGCAAAGGAAAGACTCGAGCGCCGTCTTCTGTTCCTCTTTTAGAGAAAAAGCCAAGTCTAACTCGTTCATTGTAGCGGCCAAAGCCGTTTCAAACAACTGGTGTTCATCCGTAGCCATCTTGCAATGTTTACTGACTGATTCCGGACTTCGTCGTCGCAGCGCTGACGTCATCTGTTTAGCTCGCCTCTGGCCCGCCTATATCAGATACACCGATGTGATTGGTGCAGCTCGGCTCCAAGGGCATAGGTAATGAGCATCATTACTGATTGCCAGAGTGACTCGCTGAGCAAATTCAAATTGTGCTCTCGCGAGAACTCTGGATTTCCAGGGTACAAAATAATTTCAAAAAATAAAATACAACTAGTTCTTTGTCCCTTTAGATGACAACGACATTTTTTATGAGTCAAACACATTTGAAGGATATTTAAAACTGCTATGCAAAAAGAAACGGCTACATCCTTGAAGTTCGATTCCGACCTACAACCCTTTGCATGTCACCCCCCCTCTCTCTCCCCCTTTCACACTAACCCTAACCCTATCAAGTCAATGGGCCTCCATTTCTGCATTTTGGGCTTCAAACTGTGCCACAAATTTCCAATGGGAGACAGATCTGCACTGCAGGCAGGACAGTCTAGCACCTGCACTCTTTTACCACAAAGCCACATTGTTGGAACACGTGCTTGGCATTGTCTTGCTGGAATCAGCAGGAACATCCCTGAAAAAGACGTTGTCTTGATGGCAGCATATGTTGCTCCAAAACCTGTATGTACCTTTCAGCGTTCATGTTGCCTTCACAGATGTGCAGGTTACCCATGATGCCATGGGCACTGACACACCCCCATACCATCACGGGTCCATGTCATTGGTCCGACAGCTCATTAGTCCGATGTCCCGTTATTCCGATATGTGATTATACTAGGCTATACTGTATTTGTGTACCATAGAGGATCAGCAAACGCAACAAAAGTAGGCTGCTGGTCGAGATACAAGTGTCATAGAGAGGAGAGAGTGAAACACCATAACCTCCTGTTACTAACTCTGGGGTTAGGGTTGTGTGGGGAGCTCTCCGCGGTGCTGAACGGCTCCCGGTGGGCGTATTTCTGCCTTGATGGTGCGCCGCGACCGGCTCTGGGTCAGTTGGGAAAGGCTTGAGGCGGAGCAGGCTCACAGCTTATGTTTGTCACTTTCTTTTTCATTTTAACCCACACCATGATCTTTTCCTGACCCTAACCAAGTGGTTTTTGTGCCTAAACCTAACCAGACCTTAACCACAGGGCATCATGATGATTTCGGAACAACGGGACTTCGGAACAATGGGTTTAATATGGTCGGAACAATGGGAGGTTGGACCAATGGGCAGACCTCACCATCACAGATGCTGGCTTTGAACTTTGAGGTGTAACAATCTGGATGGTCCTTTTCCTCTTTGGCACGGAGGACATGACGTGATAATTTAATCTGGGGCTGGGCGCCGTTAAACAATAACAGCGACCGGCCACGTAACATGCTGGCGTTAAAGGACAGCTTTTTTCATCTGTGTCTGAAATCAGAAGTCACTGACCAAGTGTGGAATTTCAACGACTTTGGAATGAGACCAGGTTGGGATTTCATGTAATATTACTACATTTACTTCAAGCAGTGTGCCAGTGATCAGCACATCAGATACCAAATCAATACATTTTGTAAATAGTACTGTAACAAATCATTTAATCATTTTAGCAAAAGAAGCAGAAGTTCTCAAATGCTAAATTTTGCCTCAACAACCAGCTGCACAACAAACAAGAAAATGCCTACTATCGAAAATGTGATTGAAATCAGGAGATATAAAATCAAAGAATGTGAATCAAATGATGAATCTGAGCAGACATTAAACATCAACATGACACATTTTACGTTGTTATAAAATGAGATTTGATTCTCAGCACTAAATGTGATCATTTTCCAAACACACGCACCACTGATACTGATTTACCATCTGTTACTGTGAGTATAAGTGAAATTTATATGGCCTTGAGTAAACTTCACTCTTTGTAGAAAGCTATAAATATGTAACAGAAATCAATATGAGAATCAATTTTCTCCAACTTCGGATCGACATGTTCAACAACAGTGCCTCGCTGGCCTCAGCGTGCACAGCCAAACTAAATCACACACACAAGGCTGCAGAGCACAAACACTAATGAGCTTCTACACATGGAGTCAAAGTGCAGCAGCATCCATTCATTATCAGCACAGAGGCGCTAAATAATTAACAAGACCAAGTTTAAATGTGAGTCATTATTTATTTATCCTTGTTTTCATTTTTCTTTTTTTCTATCAATACAGCAGCTTCTGGAGTGAACAGAGAGCGCAGCGTCTCTTTTCCACAGCGCTGTGGTTCTCACTGAGGCAGTATTTATCGTCACCCAGCTGTGCATCTGCTTCTACTGTGCTCCCACCACATATTACATTATCACTGTTGGCATCTCCAGGTTTCTCGCTTGTAAAAGACTTAAAGGTTCGCATGCAACTCCATGGGCTGAATTTTTCAGCTCAGCTATCACTCCGCCCATCTTCTAAACGAGCAGAGGCTTATAATACAGAAAATATCAGGTAGTGGGGCTTTAAAGAAACACGTCATCGCCCAGTTGACCATTTGTATATCAGTTACACACCCAGTGTTACATTAAATTCCTGAAGAAAACCTCCTTTTTCTAGCACGCCTGCAGTGAACGAAAAATCCAAAAACTGGGAAAATTGTTGATGTACTGAATTCATAGGGGTCCATGTGTTCATTTTACGAGTCGTATACTCGGAACTTCATCTAGAACATGAAAACCACTGACATGTGAAGTGAATAACTTTGATTATTTTGTTCCAATGCATTGTTCTGCTGGGAAATGTTCCACCCACTTAAACACCGTTGCAGACCAAGTACCCCCCCTCATGGCAACAGTACTCCCCAATGGCAGTGGCCCCCCAGCAGGATAATGCACCATGCCACACTGCAAAAACTGTTTAGAAATGGCCTGTGGAGCGTGACAAAAAGCTCAAGGTGTCGACCTGGCTTCTAAATTTCCCAGGTCCCAATCTGCTCAAGGATTCTTGTGATGTGCCGGTACCCCAGATGTACCCCTAATCCAAGGTGGGGCCTCCTTGGATCGGACTTGGCTCTGACCTGTGGAGGCATGGACACAGGATCTCTGGGAGTGTCCTGCGGTGTCTGGCACCAGTGCGTTGGCGGCAGATCCATTTAGTCCAGTGGGTTGTGAGGTGGGTTAATGGCACGTGCCACAGATGCTCATTCAGATTGGGATCTGGGGAATTTGGAGGCCAGGTTGACACTTTGAGGTCTTTGTCACATTCCTTGGGCCATTCCTGAGCCATGTTTGCAGTGTGGCATGGTGCATTATCCTGCTGGGGGGCCACTGCCATTGGGGAGTACTGTTGCCATGAGGGGGGGTACTTGGTCTGCAACGGTGTTTGAGTGGGTGGAACATGTCAGGGTGTATCCACATGAATGCCAGAACCAAAGGTTTCCCAGCAGAACAATGCACTGGAACAAAATAATCACAGTTATTCACTAATATAGAAATGGTCAGCTGGGGTTGAAGTGTTCTGTTAAGCAGTGGAATATGTGGGTAAGCTATATGTGCAACTAGAGTGTGGAAAACTAGAGGAATAAAAATATCTGTGTTTTCCAAATTACTGGTTTTGGCAACATCTGTAATCGAAACATATTTTATAATTAAGCTTTGTTCCACCACAAACATCACATCTACTTCTGAACACAGCACATATTTCTCATCAGCAACAGGCGGACTGATCCACACACACAGTCATGAACAAACACAGCAGGCTCATAAATCCTCTACACAGGCTTTGTAGGAATAATATAGACGAAACACCTTCACAGAGTCAAGTAACCAACAGTCCACAGCAGCAGCCTGCAGCTTCACTGATCTTATCCTGCAGACTCTTCTCCTCCCCTGAGCTTTGCCGTCCTGCCTGTAGCTGCATCGTACTGCGCACCACCAGCTCCACGCCACAGAGTGCATTTCACACGATAGTACGGTGCCGTTTGAGGCAGAGAGGGGCAATCATCTTTTCATTCACATGCCCTTTTTTAATACCACATTCTGCTTTTTTGAAAACATTTTCCCACAAGCTAAGACCTTCCATTATTCTGACAGTTGTACTCACATAAATCACCAGCTCTCATGTGACTTGACTGTTTGAAATGTAATTTATTCATGGGGAATGGTAAACTTCTTGTTCATTCATTAAGTCCAGCCTGAGGCTTTAAATGAACATTGTTTGTATGGAGGAGGATTTCCCTCCGAGCAGTCAAGATAAATTCTGTCACATTTTAAAGACACATTTCATCTGTTGTTTTTAAGCTTCACCACATGTCACACATGACTCTGCTGCAAAACATCACTGTATTAGCTGCATATAAGAAATTAATTGGCACTTAAATGCATCAGTTTTCACTCAAACTTTGCGTTCCTTTAAATTTTGATCCCTGATTTGGTCTAAAATCAGACTTTCAATCTGATTTTTAGGTCTGCTCGATGAAATGCCAAAACAAATCTTGACATAGTAAGACACAGTTCATGCAGGTTCTGAAGACATGTCATGAAAATATTCTCAGCATGCAGTGAGCTTCAGATCTGCAAGGGGCAACAGCCAGTCTGCTGCTATTACACATCAGGGATGCAGAACAGGACATGACAGAGTAACAAACCCGACCTGTCAGCTCCTCCTGGTCTGCTTCATGAGGACCGACAGTGAAACAGGCTGCTGAAGTGTGTGTGTGGCTGTAAACACAGACCGAGCTTCACAACTTAGATCAACGTTCAGGCAAAAAACAGTCCCAACAGAAACGCACGCAGCTCCGTGGATGGGGGTCAGCTGTCCGTGCAACAGCTGCCCATCATGATCACCACCATCACCATCACCATCCTCATCCTCGATGCGTTCAGGCATTCTGCATGCGCAGCGTTCAAGTTAAAGAGAAATGTAAATCCCGTTTGGCTTCAATGAAACAAAAAGAAAAAGAAAGAAACTGCAAGAATGAGATAAAAGAGGGCAAACTGAAGAATTAAATACATGAAAATGAAATAAATCTCTTAAGATCACAGAGAGAAAAGACATATTTGCAATATGAGAAGAGAAGGAAGCGAGAAAATATCACAAAAAATAAACAAAAGAACTCAAAATAAGCACAAAAAGGCAGAAGATGAGCTGCATCCAGCAACAAGCAGCGGGAAAAAGCTCCGGTAAATATTCGCAGGACAACAGAAAGACAGAGAGAAATCCAACCAGCCGCTGAAATTCGGCGAAAAAAAAAGAATGAAAAAAAAAAAATAGGAAGGAGGGAACCAAATCAGCAACAAAGAAAGAAAGAGAAGAAGAGGAAGAGAGCACTGACCTTCCAGCGGAGGAGGCAAAAACGCTCAAAGAGACTGAAGTGAGAGGAGAAGAGCGGGCAGGCGGTGAGGCTCAGTGTGCGCTCGGTTACCGGGCTGAAGCTCCGACTGCGCTCCGGCCAGTGGGGCGGTGATTAACAGCAGCAGAACGCCGACTGGAGCGAACCACTGAGCGCTGACAGGCAGGGGGAGGCCGGGCAGCACAGCGGCCGCTGGGAGCTCCGTGCGTAATTTGGCACCTGGCTAAAGAGCGAACACACAGAGCCAGAAAGGCTCTTAAAGGGGCATCCCATCCAAAAATGACTTTAATGAACAAGCCTGATTGTTGTAGCTGGTATTTAGGAGAGGTAATTGACTGCAGGTACACACGTGTACACCTGTGCGCAATACAGCCTGCTGCTGTTCATGGAGTCTATATAAAACTACGCTATTATATATTTTGGTGTCACAACAGAAATTGAGCCTGATATAATTAATTCTGCTTCTGAAGCAGCAGTGTGATCACTGCGCACACACCTACACTCACACACACACACACACACACACACACACACACTTAAAGCGCACATTCTCGGTCACCTTTCGCACCCCGCTTGTTAATTTCATCGTTACTCGCCGCCCTTAATCAAACAGTTTCGTGGATCACTGTCAGCAGCAGGCTGCAGGTCTGCATTATGCTCGATAAACTCCATGTTAACTCACCTGTGTGTCTGTTGGCGGGTTCCTCCATTCAAACAGAGGCGCTGCCCAATCAGCTGTTAAGAACAACGCTCATCCAGGTGATGTAACAGTCACGTGATCCAAAGAGATAATGTCAATAATTTTCATGTGTAAAACATATTTCACTGCAGATCAGTTTATATAAATGTTGGAAAAAGATGTTTTAAAAAATATATGTTTATTCTTTGTATAAATGTAAGAAATGCATTTGTAAAAGTATGTGGTTAATTCCAGAAACAGTGCACAATGGGCTTTTCCAGGAAAAGGTGGAAGGTGTTACCCAATCAGCAGTGCCATGTATTCAAAAAACAAATTCTTACATGTTGTACATTGAATGTTTGTTTTTATTTCACACTTGCTTTGGCAATGTCAATGTGTGTTTATGCCAGGAAACAGTGGATTGCCCCTCCGGGTTGAGAGTGAGTTGCGGCCTCAAGCGAGGGAGTTCAAGTGTCTCAGGGTCTTGTTCACAAGTGAGGGTAGAATGGAGCATAAGATGGATTGGCAGTTTAGCCCAATGTCTGCAGGCGCTGTGCCGGACCGCCATGGTGAAGAGGGAGCTGAGCCAGAAGTCGAAGCTTTCAATTTACTGGTCCATCTACGTCCCAACCCTCACCTATGGTCATGAGCTCTGGGTAGTGACTGAAAGAATGAGATCACGGATACAAGCAGGCGAACTGAGTTTCCTCCAAAGGGTGTCTGGGCTCAGCCTTAGAGATAGGGTGAGGAGCTTAGACATCTGGAGGGAGCTCGGAGTAGAGCCACTGCTCCTACTGTCGAAAGGGGTCAGTTGAGGTGGTTCAGGCATCTGATCAGGATGCTTCCTGGGCATCTCCTATGTTTGAGGTGCTCTGGGCACATCCAACTGGTAGGAGGCCCCGGGGCAGACCCAGAACACACTGGAGGGATTATATATCTCATCTGGCCTGGGAATGCCTTGAGGTCCCCCAGGAGGAGCTGGAAAGCGTTGCTGGAGAGAGGGGCATTTGGAATACTTTGCTCAGCCTGCTGCCCCTGCGACCTGGCTTTGGATAAGCAGTTGAAAATGGATGGATGGATGGATGGATGTTTCCCATGCCAGTAAAGCCACTTGGAATTAAAATTAAATTAAATTAAATTAAATTAAATCAAAATCATACAGCATGTTTAAGCCCTTGGACTCAAAAAGTCTTCTGTTTCCACTCAACAGTAATAGTTGCATTAAATATTGTTTCCTCATACATGCACATGATACAGAAGAGCCCTGCTGGCGTCTCGTCATCACTGAGTGAGAAAAATGACGAGTACAAAAGCCCAGTTCAGACCAATAATCTGAGACAAGACTAAACTGTTTTAGAACATTACAGAGAAAAGTTGCAGCAGTGTGAACTGGCCAGTTTGAGCTCGACTCAAGCCGGTTGATGGTGTCACCTGCAGCTCAGCTGGTCAGATTGCCAGCTGCTGGTTTTAAAGCACGTCACCTGTTTCTACAGCCAATTGGCCCATAGTGAAGTCCGCTAGTCAAGTTAAAATGGCCGAAGATGGTGTGCTAACTTGCTGCTGCAGGTGCTCCGGCCCTGCTGAGTCCACTGTTTCTGTCCTCACGGTGTGCCGGTGTCGGATGGTGGGTCACTGCTGTTGCTCGCTGCCTGAAAAGCTGGAAATCAGAACAGACGTACAGAGTTGTTGCATAGAGATGATACACCATCTCATGTAGTTGCAGTTGTGTGAACCGGCAGGTTTTCAGAATGTTGCAGAACGGTGCACTGCAAGTTTCAACTCGTCTCATCACAAATCTTTGGTCTGAACTGGGCCTAAGAGAAAGAAATACTAAAGCAAATTTCAGACATCCTGGAAAGAAGAATTCCTGCTTGCTATAGAAAGTTTTAAAGGATAGGGACCTGCACTTTGCAAAATCAGCAATGTTGATTGTCCGTTGTGACTTGGTGGAAGATATACATTAAATAAAGTAACTTCTTTGTGATCTATCTTCTTTGACTATCCTCTCTTATGTTGATGCTAGCTTTAGTCTCAAGTCCATCATAGCTAGGTGGGTTAGCATCTTTTCCTCTGATCTTGTGTGGTCACTTCATCTTTAGCTTTTCTAGGTTTATCCCCCTCCATATTTCTGACAGCATCCTATCGAGTTAAAACAGCTGAATCTGGAGAATTAATACAGTGGAGTGGGAGAGAGTTCTGTCAGCCTGCCATTCTTTACAGCGTGCCAACCGGGAGTCATTAAGGGGAATTCTCAGTGGAGTCAGTGTTACTCCAGGATATTTTCATGCTGCTTGCTCAGAATTGAGAATATGTCATGTTGAATTTCCGTGGGTGCCAGGACAGAAGTTGGGTAAATTGCTGAAGAGTCTCTAGCAAAGGGTGCTTCAGTGTTGGTGAGGAAAAATGAGATACAGAGAAGCAGAAAGAGTGGAGAGAGGAGATAAAGAATATAGGCTCTACTTCCTCTGCAAGTCACTGCTAAGAGGAAGAAGTTATATATGAGTGGTGTGAGGAGGAATTTCTGCTAATAAGCTGTGGCTTGGCTTGCCATAGCAACTGTATAACTACACAGATAGATAGATATGAAAATCACAGGCAAACACACTGAAGGACTTTGCCAGTGTGGTGATAAACAGTCAATTAAGTTTCATTTCCTGTGGTAAATACAACAGGAAGAGACAACAACTGTTCGTCTGTCTTCTCTTTGATTTCCAGCATTTTAAAAAGAGCTATTTTCAGTTATTTACCCATTATGTATAAAAATAATAATAATATATTAGATATAAAAAACTGAGAAAGGCTCATTGCTGCCTTCACAGATTGGCTGAGAAGCACTCCATCATCAGCACAGACCATAGTATCATGCTAAGTACAAGACCCTCCCTAGTTAGTTTGATTTGTGATCTCATTGACAGCTGTGTGGACTTTCTCCAGAATCCAGTAATACGTTCTTAGAGCGGATTTATGTGCATTTTTTCCCTTGAAGATAAAGTGAGTGACCTAATATTCACAGTGTAGTTTTCATATTATCCAATCTTGTAATAATTGATCTGAGATGTTAAATTAAACTTCGGCACGTGTTGCTAAATCACTTAGGCAGGAACGGCTAAAGAAAGTGTATCATAAAGAATGTGGTGACAGAGACGTGCATTATATGTTGTATTTGTTATATTTTAAATGTGTTTTGATTGGCTTCTCCCTCGGCCAGGTCTCTCTTGTAAAAGAGATTTTCCATTTCAATGAGACTTCCTGGTTAAATAAAGGTTAAATCAAATAACAAAAACAGTATTTGTTTATCCTTATACATTTTTATGCCTCCGTGCCAGCGACAGCAGTGGCTGGCTTTATTTGTTCTCTGTCCATCCATCCCATTCTCGTGAATGCAATATCTCAAGAACGCCTTAAGGGAATTTGACACAATTAGATTTTGGTGGTCAAAGGTCAAGGTCACTGTGACCTTGCATACGTCTCATTCTCATGAACACAATATCTCAGGAACACCTTGAGGGAATTTCCTCAAATTTGGCACAAAGGTCCACTTGGACTCAACGATGACCTGATTAGATTTAGATGGTCAAAGGTCAAAAGTCAAAAGTCACTGTGTCCTCACAAAACATGCTTTTGGCAATAACTTAAGAATTCATTTGCCATGTATGACAACATTTCATACAAATGCCTACTGTGATAAAATGATGAAGTGATGACATTTTATATTCAAAAGGTCAACGGTCAACTTCACTGTGACGTCATGATGTTCTGCATGAAGCACTTTTCTGGCCATTACTTGATGTCATAACTCAGGAACTGAAGGGGACACATTTGGTCAGATACTGAATTGGTGATACTAATCTTTGGAGTCCACCTTGAAACTGTGCTGATTGTATAGATCTTATGTGTGTGAAGCATCCATGTAAACTGTGGGCGCAACTTGACTAACGCATGAAGGCATACAATCGCAAGGTGGTAATTCTGGTATTTTTTGCACAGTAGTGCTTCTTTCTATAGTAGGAGAGGGAGCTGAGTAATGAGCCACTGTAATAGTTTCAAATGTTTTTCCAGAGGACAGTAGGGACGTTACATGATGAACTTTGTTGAGGAAGTTGGCAGTAAGGGTTTGTCACATGTGTACAATTGAACATTTTGTCTGATGCATTGAAATAAAACATAAATATATGAGAAAATTCGTATAACGTTTTCACAGTTTTCCTCCAAAATGTTAATAAAAACAGGTGAGCTTATTACAAATAATTCATTATTCATCACTGTAATTTATCCACCTGTCATACATTGCATGTATTATACTGTTTCCTTTAACAGTTTGATTTCTCTGAAACTTGCTGATATATCGTTTTATTGTTCTCTTTTTTGAAGAATATTTTCTTCAAGAGTGTATTTCTTCCATTTTCTGTAACTGCTTATCCTCTTGAGGGTCGTGGGAGGGCTAGAGCTGATTCTAGCTGACACTGGGCGAGAGGCAGAGTAAACACTGGACAGATAGCCAGACTATGACATGTGGCATAGTCTGGCATTGGGCAGACAACCATCAACCGAACCTGCGTGTCTTTGGATTGTGGGTGGAAGCCGGAGAACCTGGAGATGCAGGGAGAACATGCAAACTCCACCCTGCCGGCCTGTGGCTGCAGACCCAGGGCCTTCTTGCTGTGAAGAGACAGTCCTAACCACTTCACCACTTTATTAAACTTATTCTGTTTCATATACCATTTTCTACAAATACATTATTACTAGTCCATACCCATTGGTAGCTTTGTCACCTTCTACCTATGCCAATCCTCAATGCCTATGTGCAGTTTCACATAGATTGACCACGTCAGTGAGTAGAAAAACGTGGGACAGACAGAATGACTGACTGACAGAATGACACACTGACAGTTTCCATGATTATGTACAGCATACCATACCATGACTTAGTCATACCAAAAATGAAAAACAAAACAAAAACAACAACATTGGTCCACAGGGGGAGCCACAGCGATCGGTCGCGTTTTAGCCATTTTTAAGCATTTTTCTGTTGTCATAGCGCCACCCAGTTGCCAATTAGAGTTAAATTTCTCCAGTCACCTTGAGGCGTCCTGTTCTACATATCTACCAAGTTTAGTAAAAATCCATATGGCGGTTAGGCCTAGATAAGAAATGAGCTCTCTAGCGCCCCCATTTTGTTTGATGGGGTCAATAATGGAGGGGTCCCCTCAGATTATGTGTGGTCATATGCCTACAAAGTTGCGTGGTGATGGGTGAAACCCTTGAGATGTTATACACCTTTATGTGATGAGCCACGCCCTCCGCAATATTCATTGCCTTATAGAAGCTCAGTTTTAGTAAGTTTTCCAACTTTTGCCAAGAGGGAACTTTAGATATTGGTCCCTAGATTATGTTCACCCAGTTTCATGCAGATCGCTCAAACTTCCTAGGAAGAGATCCATTTGAAGTGTTTTTCAAAAAATTCAAAATGGCGGAAAATCTATATAAGCGGAAGTTATGGGTTCTTGAGGCAAATGTGTTCCTCATGAGGAGAGGCATCTCTGTGCAAAGTTTCATGTCTCTACGACATACGGGGCATGAGATATGCCCATTCAAAGTTTGCAATTTCAGTCGGTTGCTATAGCGCCCCCCTTTGGCCAATTGATGTAATATTGCTTCATTCACATCCTCCCATGACCCTCTACCACTGTGCCAAATTTCACATGGATTGACCAAGTCAGTGAGGAGAAAAACGTGGAACAGACACACACACAGAGTTTTCATCATTATATAGTATGAGAAGATCTGTGTCTGTATCTGCCCAACCAGCTACATTACCTGTATCCATATCTGTACTCAGAAGGGGCAGGGTTGATCCAGACATGGGTGAGGTTGTAACTGGAGATGGATGGATCCTATTCAGAGTTACGGGTTGATCCGTTAAACTATAACAGCGAATGGTTGCGTATCATGCCGACGTGAAAGGACGACTTCTTTTGTTGGTGTCTGACGCTGGAAGTCACTGCCCAAGCACTGGATTTCAATGACTTTGGAGTTATACAGGGTTGACAATTGTAACATATACCTTGTTCGCAGAAATGTGTAATGCCAATATTTATTCTGGCAATTGGTTGATTGTGCACGTGACACATTAACATAATTAGATTTTAAATTAGGGTAAAAAAGCCAGGTTTCTTCACATGTATCGTCACATGTTAAGACCTTTTTTAATGTAGCTCAAAGCTACCAGATACCAGTTAACATATACAAAGCAAACACAAAGTGAGCACCAGAGAGAGGGAATAAAATGATCATCTAGAGACCAGTTTGTTCGAGAAAGAGCAGTAAAAATAGCTGACACACAACAGTGATACCTCCCATCAACAACCAGTGCTCTGACCATGTACAGTAAGCATCCTCATGCTTGTATTGTTACAGATTTTTACCTCTCACAGCAGCGATAAAGTTGTGGTAAGACTTTATGAACTTAGAGCATCAAGTTGTTTGTTTCTGAAGTTTGAAACTCTTGACACTCTTTAAAAGCCAAGGGCCAATCTTGTGCAGACACACACACACACACACACACACACAATATCACACACACAGTTATCTATGAAAACGGTTCAAAAGAGACAGTATGCGAAGAGAGAGGAGCAAGGTTGTTTATTTTGTTGTGCTGCTTGTTTCTCTGTTTTCTCCTTCAAGGGCAGAAAGACGAGCCGAGAAAACGAGGGTGAGCAAGGAAGAAACAAACAAAGAGAAAGAAAGACAGAGAAAGATTCCAGAGTCTCTGATCAGACAGACAGAGAAGAAGAAAAACACAAGTACAAAAGATAAGAATCCCCTGTGGTTTACACAATCAGGTTCATGTAGAGAATAAAAGCAGACAGTTGTAATTGGACTGATGAAATACGAATACAACCTAACGTCCAGTCAGTTGCCTCTGTACTGCAGGGGTATGATGAAAACGTCCCATTTTAAGGAACAATAGAATGTATGTTTTTCATACTGTATAAGTTAAATGTTTGTCATTTGAGTCAATGAGATGTCACAGGCACTAAAGAGACAGAGAAGAAGGTTTTAACTTTTGAAGTCTCCCAGAATTTGTAACTTACTCCTTTTCCTTACATTATTTTCCTTCCCTCAGTGCTGCAGTGAAACAGCGGGAGCGAGCGCGGAAGAGAGTTATTTGATTTTCTTCAGTCAGAAGTCTGATGTTAAAGCACAAAAGAAAAAGAGAGCTGCTCATCTGAAGCTGTTCCCCTTTTGGGGTGAGAGGAAATACTGGAGGAGTGACAGAGAGAGAGTTTCTGGATAAAACAGCTTACTTTAAAAGAGGGATTGAAAGTGAAGTCATATGGAGGCAGAGAGAGAGCAGAGAGATCTGAATGTCACTGTTCTTAAAAAATGTCTCACTTTAAAACTCTGATCAAGTGTCACCCAAACTGAAAACAACTTTGACACACAGACACATTGGAAGGGTTGTTTTATGAAGCGATAATTCACCAGACATGGGTACTGATTTCATAACACGATTTATTGACATGAATAAAAAGACTCAGGCGCTGGGTCTTTCAAAACAAGAATCTACATCTCCACATCTCTGTCTATCAAGCTGCTTGTATCACTACCCTTCTCTACAGTTGTGAAGCCTGGGTCACCTACAGTCGCCATGTGAAGAAGTGCACACTGTTACAAGAGTTTCGAATCACAGTGCGTCCTCTGCCTCACTCCCTGCTGCTATAGACCACCTTGCCAGGAGAAGAGCAGGCAGCAGCTCTGGAGATGGACCCCTAGTGAGCAGCTGCTGCAACTTGAATTCAACCAACGCGAACCCTAGCTCCAAGGAACTGGACAGCCTCGATTCCACGGCGGATCACCAAACTTTCTGTTGCTGCCATTACGCAAGTAAGTCCTGGCACTGCCACTGGTCACCAGCCTGCTGCTACAGCCGCCGACCAAAGGTTCATCTCCAAAGCTGCTGCCTGCTCTTCTCCCGGGGAAGCAGTCCACAGTGGGCTGGCCAGCAACTAATTCTTGTCTCATTTGTGATCTGATCGTTGTGATGCAACATTGGGAAAATCTAAACTACGATTTTATGCGTGGCTGTTACTGCCCCATTAGACCACACATGAGGAACATGAACTAAATGTTAAAGCTACTGTGGAACTGCCCTCAGACACAGATTCTCCAAAGGCCACTATCAGATTACAAAAACTTGAAATGAATATGAAAATCCCCACCTTGTCTGCATAAATACAAAACCAATACAAGATTTTTAAAAACAAGTTTGTGTTCCAAATATTAATCTGACTTCTTGTGTATCTTGCTGGTGACTTTCAAATGTATTGTTCAATTATGAAGACAGTGAGGTTTAAATGTTTGGGGAATGTTTGTGAATTTGCTTATTTGACAGGTGTTTCCAACAGTTTGTAACTGCCGTCCAGAAACTACATATGGAAAAGTTTTCTGATTTGACGCCCCAATCAGCAGTTACACCCTTTTACTGACGTGACAGTGTGGTGATTAAAGGGATAGTGCACCCAAAAATGAAAATTCAGCCATTATATACTCATCCATATGCTGATGGAGGCTCAGGTGAAGTTTTAGAGTCCTCACATCACATGTGGAGATCCAAGGGGAGAGTGGGTAGCAGCACAACTCCACCTAATGGCTTACGGCGCCCCAAATTCAAACGTCCAAAAAAAACCACATCATTGAAACCACAAAATATCTCCATACTGCTCGTCCATAGTGATCCAAGTGTCCTGAAGCCCCCACATAAAAAGTTGTTTGGAAAAACGTTTGAATCTGGGGCGCCTTAAGCCTCCATTAGGTTGAGTTGTGTTGCTACCTCCTCTCCCCTTGGATCTCCGCAAGTGATGTGAGGACTCTAAAACTTCACCTGAGCCTCCCTCGGCATATGGGTGAGTAGATAATGGCTGAATTTTCATTTTTGGGTGCCCTATCCCTTTAAGGTTTGGTTGAGTTTAGCAACAAACACGACTTGGTTATGGAAACATGGTTTAGGAGCAACAAACACGACTTGGTTATGGAAACATGGTTTAGGTGTAGTTCATTTATAATGAGTAGTAGGTTTACAGATGGTCTGGATTCTCTGCATATTAATAAAAAACTTTAAGCAATAATTTCTTTTAAACTGGTTCTGCCACTCTTTAAAAAACAACCTCTCTAAAATTACATTTACTGAAGGCAAATCTGGGTGAAAAACAACAATGGGCTCCATCAATCTCAAGTAAAACCACTGTGGGTCTGTTTTTTGCCAGCAGCTGCTAACGCCTGTCTGTCAAGGCACATCTGTCCGGAAACGTGAAGAAATGAAAAGTAATTTCAAGTTTTGTTGAAAAACAGATATTCTTCATGAAGAAAGATGCCTCTTCCTGTCCTCCGCCTGCTTTAAATGACACTTTACTGCATGAAGCAGCAGATGGGGCAGGTGTTGCGTTGTAGTCCTGTGAGACAACTGTACATTTCACTGTCCAACTTAACAGCTGTGGGTGTCAGTTAAATTTGTAGTTTCTGCAGGTGTACATGAAAATTGGCAAAATATCACATTTTCTGCCAGTTGGGTGGAATGATCTCGTGTAATTTTGGCTATGACGGCTCAAACACTGCAACTCAAGAAAGCACATGCAAACAGACAAAACACATGGACAGCATAAAAAACCCCATTGCAAAGAAAAAAACATGACAATTAGTAAGAGAGTTCCTTGTTCGTTATCTGGTTGGGGGGTTCAAACTCCAGGGTGGGGGAGCCTTTCTGTGTGAAGTTTGCATGTTCTCCCTGTGTCAGTGTGGGTTTTCTCTGGGTGCTCCGGCTTCCTCCCACAGTCCAAACACATGCAGGTTAATCGGTGACACTAAATTGTCCGTAGGTGTGAATGTGAGTGTGAATGGTTGTCTGTCTCTATGTGTCAGCCCTGTGATAGTCTGGTGACCTGTCCAGGGTGTACCCCGCCTCTCGCCCAATGTCAGCTGGGATAGGTTCCAGCCCCTCCAACCTTTAACCAATTTAACACAAGCACAATAAAATAAAACATGCTGCCAAAACAGACAACATAACCAAATACAGAAGAAAAATCAAATCCAGGAAGGCACTGAAAAGTCAGACAACAGCAAAGGTGTCCAGAAAGCAGTATTGGTCCCCTCCACTTTTAACAGTCCAGAAACTACTGTTATATTAGTTGAAATTGTGTTTCTATCTCATAAATTGTTGGACACTTGATGAATGAGTGGAGAGTGTGGAAATGAGAAATAGTTGAAAACTTCAAAGAATTTCAAAAGCCTGTAGAAAATCTTTCATAGTGGTAACAGTATCTATCATGGTGGAGCCTGGACTGTCTGGATTAATCACTGCAAGTGGAGATACATTTCAAATCATGAGCTGTACAGGGTTTAATGGCTTCTACAAAAACAGTTTGTTACATATTAACATGCAAAAAAACAAGCATTTCACTTTTCACTTTACACATTTTGCTTTACTATACTACCTTTATTGTTTTTAATCAACACACATCATATATCACTTTAAGTAAAAGCAACATAAAGTTTCTGCCTATGACATTGTATTTAAAAACCTCTAGCCTCTAATTTTATAATGAATAATCTACATATTTAATAGTCATATTGCTGTGAGGTGTGAGGCAGATATCAGGGCAAATTTGAACTAAACCAAGCACTAGAGGAAATCACATGTGATTAAGCAAGTAGTGCTCTTTCCAGAGTGGTATATTCTGCTGCTACCAGCAGTTCTACTGTATAGCTCACTCTGTCAGTCGGTTAGTCGGTTGGTCAGTCCGCAAAAATCCCCCCAGTGTCGGTGGCCACAATTTTTTCCCTGGGAGGCTGAAATTTGTCATTGAAGTTGTAGCTTTTGCAAATTTACTCTTGTTATGCACTTTTTCACGTAATGATGGAATCAACATGAAGCGGCAACCTCCAAGGCTGAAAAATAAAGCCAATGCAGAAGTGCCTAAAACAGTTCATCGAATGGCCAGTTGAGGCTGGCTCCAGGACAGAGCAAATCCCCATAGACCCCTAAATTAAAATGCCAAACTTTATAGCATGTTTACAGCCTGATATGAAAAATGCTTTTGGCCTCTAACAGGAGGCACCAAGGAGGCATCCTGATCAGATGCCTGACCCTCAACTCCTCAACCTCTTTTGAAGCGAAGGAGCAGCGGCTCTACTCCGAGCTCCCTCCAGATGTCCGAGCTACTTACCCTATCTCTAAGGCCGAACCCAGTCACCCTTCAGAGGACTCTGTTCGGCCACTTGTATCCTCTGCCTTATTTGTTTAGTCATTACCCAGAGCTCATGACCATAGGTGAGGATTGGGTTGGGAGTAAATCAAAAGGTTTGCCTTTGAAGTTGTGGTTTTTGCGAATTTTCTCTTGTTATGCACTTTTCACCTAATGAGTGAGTCAATATGAAGCGGCAACCTCCAAGGCTGAAAAATAAAGCCAATGCATAAGTGCTAAAAACAGTTCCTCTAATGGCCACTTGAGGCTGGCTTCAGGATAGAGTAAATCCCCATAGTCCCCCATGTTAAAATACCAAACTTTATAGCAGAAATAAACATCTTTACAGCCTGATATGAAAAATGGTTTTGGCCTCTGTAGCTGAATTCAACATTCATAACAACTGTACAGGGGGTGAATGTTTTTATCACTCATCCTGTAACTTTTTAACAAGGCTTAAGGTTATGCATATTTAAGGGTTGGGCAGTTTGAGTGACATCCAAATATGGCTCCAAAAAACTAAGATGGTGACGGCCAAAATGCCAAACTCATGGCTTCAAACTAATGGGTGACGTCATGGAAACTACAACCATTATAATAAACAGCCTATCATCAATATATCAGTCACTTTCATTACTATTCGCTGCATTTTGCTGTATGAAATATTTTTGTTATGCCCATCGATTTCATGAAGGGGAAATACCAAAATTATGAAAAAACATGGAGGTGTATCATTCTACCTCAGGTCGGGGTATCTGAAAAACTAAAGCCCTTTTGTTTGAGGATTTGTGCCTTTACTAAACGTGTCCCTCCACCTTTGAAATCAAAACTCTAAGAAAGTAGAAAAAAGAAAAAAGTTTTTGTTTACCCTTCATATGCAATAAATGGTCTCAACCTAAATTACCCCTTGGTTCCCCAAACACCTAGTTTCATACTTCATCTTAAATCTGTACTTTTTTTTTTACTTCTTCACCCAAACTGAAGTTTTTTTTTAACACTCTTTGTGCTTTTGAGAGGAATATCAAATATTTCATACTCAAAATTGTGATTTTTCACTTTAAACCAGCAGTCTTGTGTTATAAGATTCTTTACTTACCATACCTTATCTAACCCCAGCACTAGCTACACAACAGATCTCGCAGTCACACCACAACAGATTTGGGAAGAGAAATAATTACCTTCTCTCCTTAGTTTGCCCCAATTAGCAAATTTTAAACAGACTGTGAAGATCAGGAAGGAAATCCTACATCTTAGTTTTCGCCCCCGAAAAGCTTCTTAACAAGTTGCTGCTCCAGAAATTATGGCTGGGACGGCAACTTTGGTGCTTAATGAGCTGAGGATGTGTTGTGTAAGCAAGTGGGCTTTGTCTGGTGTGGGGATAGTTTCTGTCTTTATGACTTTAATCCACCTTAATACCCTACTGTCAATTTCTTCTGCTAGTTGTAACAGGTGTGGGAGGTACTTAAGATTCTCAGCCAGGAGGAAAAGAGTAATATATTAAGGCATAAACAAAGTGCTAGATGGGAAAATAAATTGGTGGGAACATGTGTGCTGGTCAGGGGGAGTGGGATTGTGACCAGCGGGATGTTGATGCAGAACTGAACATGGAAGATTTAGTGGTTGTTTTAGTTTACTTGATTAGGCTATATAAGCACACAGAAAGTAAAACCATTAAAATTATGTAAGATAAATGTGTCAGGTCATGTGAGTCATACTGTAATGACCACCAGATGAAATGTGTGAAATATGTGTGCCTGTCAACTTCTGCCATTTAGGTCAGCAAATGATGGAAACAAACGTATCTACTATCCAGCCTCAGATTTTTAACCCAGCTTCAGACAGAACCAGGCCCTGATTTGAAAATAGTCTCTCCTATTTGCACAAGCATATCTTACAATATTACAATAAGAAACCTCCCTATTTTCTGATCTGGTGGTTTTAATGCTCCATGTTTTTCCTGTTCACCTGTTTTATTTATGGACTGTACAAAATAATGGATGTAGCCACTCTGACTTCATCCATTGGTTTGTGGACACTGTTTTAAAGCCTTTAGTTTGGCAATTTGGACGTCGCCAT
Organism: Epinephelus moara; assembly: GCF_006386435.1. Classification (NCBI taxonomy): domain Eukaryota; kingdom Metazoa; phylum Chordata; class Actinopteri; order Perciformes; family Serranidae; genus Epinephelus; species Epinephelus moara. The sequence continues at coordinate 45,534,002 of NC_065529.1, read as the reverse complement.
CTTGGATTTTTGGAGCCAGAAGTGACTTTATTTGAATGGGGGGTTTGAGCTAACCTTAATGCTAGCTGTTAGCTTGGTTAGCACAGTGTGTTTACAGCTATGGTTAACTATGATAATGCTAATGCTAATTTTCATGAGTGAAAAGCAGGTAAAAATCATTCAAACAAAATGATCTTACAGAACAACTGAGTGTCAGACTTCTTTGAGGTCTTTTAGCAAAACCGAATGCTGGGCAAGATATTTTTAGGCATCCAAAATGTTACAAATAGTGACAGCTACTTTTATACCAATACTCTGTGAATCTGGGGTTACACCATGGTTACCTTACCTAACCAACACTGTCGTAGTGGTAACGACTTGTCAACAGGTGACACCCACCTGTCCTTCAAAGCACCAATGCCTTTAATTATACATAGCTTTAATGTCCATCCATTTTCAACTGCTTATCCGAAGCCAGGTCGTGGGAACAGCAGGCTGAGCAAAGTATTCCAGATGTCCCTCTCCTCAGCAACATTTTCCATCTCCTCCTGGGGTACCCCGAAGCATTCCCAGGCCAGATGAGATACATAATCCCTCCAGCATGTTCTGGGTCTGCCCCGGGGCCTCCTACCAGTTGGATGTGCCTGGAACACCTCCAACAGGAGGCACCCAGGAGGATCCTGATCAGATGCCTGACTCTCAACTCAACTAACCCCTTTTGACGCGAAGGAGCAGCGGCTCTACTCCAAGCTCCCTCCAGATGTCTGCACTCTTTACCCTATCTCTAAGGCCGAACCCAGCCACCCTTCGAAGGAAACTGTTCAGCCGCTTGTATCCTCTGCCTTATTTGTTTGGTCATTGGGGGCGGCAGTAGCTCAATCCATAGGGACTTGGTGTTACGCCCCGGTCTAGGGGTGTGGGTGCGTAACATAAGGACACACAGAAACACGAGAGTAAATGTACAAGTGAGCAATTTATTGCTACACACTCCAAAAACACACTGTACAATATCGCACACAAAA
>NC_065529.1:45531137-45531279 GCF_006386435.1 Epinephelus moara | reverse complement strand
TATATGTTTAATAAAATATAATGGAAATGAATTCAGCTCTTTCTTATTACAAATGCACTGTTTTTAAAAATTGCAAGTGTTGAATGCTTATTCAGTGAGACAAAAAGAAATGTGTGTTGTGAAAAAGTGCATCAATATACAT
>NC_065529.1:45482516-45531105 GCF_006386435.1 Epinephelus moara | reverse complement strand
TTTTAAAAATTGCAAGTGTTGAATGCTTATTCAGTGAGACAAAAAGAAATGTGTGTTGTGAAAAAGTGCATCAATATACATAAATTAAAGATGCATCAATAATCGTTTTATAATCGAATCGTAGCCCCTGAATCATAATCGTAATCGAATCGTGAGGTGCCCAAAGATTCCCACCCCTACTCATGACCATAGGTGAGGTTGGACCAGTAAATCAAAAGGTTTGCCTTCTGGCTCAACTCTTTACCACAACAGTCTGGCATTGCGCCTGCATCACTGCAGATGCAACGCCAAACCGCTGATCCATTTAAAGCTCCATTCTGCCCTCACTCGTGAACAAGAGCCCGAGATACTTGAACTCCCATGCTTGGGGCGTTGGGTAAAATATATAAAAATTCACCCCCATACAACTGACTAAAATACACTTCCTTTTTCACAGGAAATATAAAGGCATACAGTCTCTTGCAACTACTATGACGATATGACACGGCGAATTGATGTTTTTTCCTTAAACAACACACACACATGGTTAGGTACAGGCAACAAGAGCATGTAGTTAGGTTAAAAAAAACAAAACAAAAAAAAAGGATTTGGCTTTACAGTCAAGTCAACACCGGCCTCTTGAGTGAAAGTCCCTGATTATTAGACCCATCCAACCCTCCTGTCCGCCCTACTCGGACTTTTTGCCCCCTTACCTGACATTGTTGTCTTCCCCATGATGCCATCATGGGTTCGTTACACACTGAAAACACCCACTTGCATATCATGCTGACATGAAAGGACGTCTTTTTTCGTCGGTGTCTGACACGGAAGTCACTTCCCTAGCACCAGTATTTGATGAGTTCGGAACGAGACCGAGTTACCATGAGGACTGATTTGCTCTTGGAGCCAGCCTCAAGTGGTCATTCAAGGAACTGCAGTGTATATCGCTTTTGTTTTGGCTTCATTTTTCAGCCCTGGAGGCTGCAGCTTGGTTTTATTTCGCAAATACAAATACTATTTCTATGAAAACTGGTGTCTTCCTGTGAGACATTCAAAGGAAAGAAAAACTGTGATTGCTGAATAGTATTTGTGCTGCTTCATGAGACCATAAAAAGACCACTTAGACTAAACCAACAACTGATCAAACACAGTGGTTCTGTTTTATGGTTTTATCTGTGAATGTCTTTGAATACATCACTGCAGTAGAGAGCATGGAAATCCACACATACTTTCACACAGAGAGAAGGAACAAATTATACACATGTCAGCATGCATGGCATGTGAGCGAGATTTTCATTGTCTTGGCGTGTAGCTGAGCCTCACCTCCGCTGAACATGACAGTTTAATTTTCTCGAGATGACCTTTTCATATGACACATTTACTGATAAGCTCTGGTATAAAATCCACAAACACGCTTCCTTTCTCAGCCTTTACTCTATCTTCTTTTCAGTCGTCCCACTTCAATAAATACACCACCCCCATACACAAATACACAACTGCACATATAAAACATTCCATGGACACACAAAGTGATAGCAAACAAATCATTCTACATTTAAAAAAAGCATTTAAAGTCTACTGTCAAAAAAAAAAGTTTTATAAACCTGCATGTGTTTTTTGGGTCACGTTTCCTGTCTCTCATTTTAATGAAAGGTATAATAAAACTAAATAAAAGGTTTAAAGAGGGGGAAAAAATCAGTGTAGCCAAAATGTTCATCAATATATTTGGATGTAAAGGTAATTCATCATATGTACATGTGGAGTTATATAAATGAATAGTAGACGTAAAGAAAGAGAGAAGACAGGGCAACAGGGAGATCCTTCACTGGCTTCCCACAAACTCACACAGGTTTTGGAATGCATGATCAAGTTGGAGGTGTCGCTGCTGGGAATCAAAGCCTCAGTCACGGCAGAGTTTTAACTCCTCCACCCCTGAGGGAACCAATCAGTCAGTCTGCTGATTGGTTCCCTCAGGCTTCCAGCTGGCCAATCATCATTTGGAATCCTCAATAAAAGGAGCACGCCTGAAGAGTTCCCTCTCTCTGATCGTCAGCTCTCAGACTGCCTGAGCTGCTGCTGCTCTGTTTAAGAAACTTGTTAAGAATAATAAAGGTATGTGGAGGGAGGTCGAGGACAAAAGGTGAGTTCGGGTACCCTGTGCACTTTTCACTCATGGAGTTCATTTGTGTCTAGAAACAGTTGGCTATTGGTTAATGTCAGGCCAGGGGCATTATGCTTTCAGGTTGCCTGTCTGTCCATCTGTCTTTTCTGTCTGTCCCATTCTTGTGAATGCGGTGTCTCAAGAACACCTTAAGGGAATTTCACTAAATTTAGCACAAGGATAAACTCAAGACTCAAGGATAAACTTATGTGTCAACCAACTGACTTTCTGTGACTCATTGGTTGACTCTACTTGGTATGGTCCCATCCTATCTCGGAATTCACCTTGTTAGGAATCGTGGACATTACAGCCTACGATGCACTGGCTTCTTTACTCTGACTGTCCCTTGTGTTTTCACAGAACTGGGGAAAAAGGCATTTCGTTTTGCTGCTCCCTCTGCGTGAAACTCTCTGCAAGATGAATTAAAATTGTTGGACCTGATCCCTCTGGAGAGCTTTGTTAAAATTCTTAAAACTAAGGAACTCAAAAGCATTGGGGTTTGTCACTGTTTTTTAAATCAGATGTTACACTTCTTTTAATCTATCCCTGATAATTTTATTTTTATTTATTGTACGATTGTTATTTATTTGTATTACTGTTTGTACTATAAAATTCTGCTGCCTCTTGGCCAGGTCGCTTTTGAAAAAGAGATTCTATATCTCAATAAGCTTTACCTGGTTAAATAAAGGTTAATAAATAAGTAAATAAGATTTTGGAGGTCAAAGGTCAAGGTCACAGTGACCTTGCATCCATCTCATTCTCGTGAACATGATATCTAAAAACACCTTGAAGGAACCTCCTCAAATTTGGCACAAACATCCACTTGGACTAAACAATGAATTGCGTAGATTTTTTGGTCAAAGGTCAAGGTCACCGTGACCTTGCATCCATCTCATTCTCATGGACGCAGTATCTCAAGAACACGTTGAGGGAATTTTTTTTAAATTTAGCACAAATGTTCACATAAACTCAGAGAAACTGATTAGATTTCAGTGGTCAAAGGTCAAGGTCACTGTGACCTTAATTCCGTCTCATTCTTGTGAGCGTGATATCTCAAAAACACCTTGAGGGAAATTCCTCAAATTTGGTACAGACGTCCACTTGGACTCAGTGATGAACTGAATAGAATTTGATGGTTTAGGACCAAAGGTTAAGGTCACCTTTTGAATTTTTTTTTGACAGTGTTACTCGTAGTTTGCTTTCTTTCCCATTCCTTTCTTTCTTTTCTTTTCTGTAACCCTGATTTTTGTTTCTTGGAGAATGATATGACAGTGTATGTCCCTGCTCCAACAGCACAAACAGTCATTCACTGAGCTCTGAGTTTAAAGATGATTCCTTGACTAGCTGGACTAAACCATTTTGCACCTTGACTTTGAATTTACTATGTATTATAGATAGTAATTATTAAGAGTAACCCAACATTTTACAACGTGGTTTGTGGCTAATTTAAAGACACTGCTGCTGAAATTTCAAATGTAATTTTTAATTCTTGAAGAACGCAAATCAAAATCTCAGCAGACATCTAAAACTGTGGACAAATTAAAGCAAAAATATTTGTAATTTTGGTAAATTTAACCTTTAAACCATAAAAAAAGTTATACTGAAGGTTCAAGGTTCATTTTATTGTTGAAGAAGTCAAGGCCAGCAAAATTGACTACGTGTGGTTTCGAAAACTGTTGTCACTGGCAGGGATGAATTTCAAATTGGCCCTCACAAAAATGTAAATTCAACAGTACACACACACACACACACACACACACACACACTAGGTGTTTTAAAGTCCTCAAATGTCAGCTCTTAGTATTTATGATATAAACCTTGGAGAAGACTTGGCCAGTACAAATGGAACAGACCTTGCTTGTGTATGAAAATGTATGAGTGAGTCAGACTGACAAACACACACACACAGACACACACACATAGGTATAAAAGGCAAAGCATTTGTACATGTTGCAGTGTGTGTCTGTGTCGTTCCCTTTTGCATCAGATTTCAGGATCTACTTAACAAACAGCATATAACCATTTTAAAGCATAATCATGGGGCATTTTCAGTACGTGTCAGGATTTTAAAATGTACTTGATGGTGCTAACCTGCAGCTGTCTGAATAAATCACTGATGGAGGATTAAACATTCTTTATTACTGGTGTCAGTGCATGGCTGTCACTTATTCTACTGACTGGTCATGAACATCAAAAAGTCAAGTCTTACCAAACATGAGCCTGTCAGAGGAAAGAGTGAGAGGAGAAGGAAGGAAACTGATCTGAAAGAAAGTTGGTGGCTTAAATATTATTTCTCAGCAGTGATTTGCTACAATTTTAGAAGTCACAGAAAAAAGATGTTCAGAGAAATGCTTTCATGTGTTGTTCTGAAGGACACATTATGTAGTTGTTTATTTTGAGGGACTTGTTGGTGCATGCAAAGTGAGGGCAGAAGACAGACAGCCGAAAAACTATCTCAACAACTTTCTCAAGTGCTTAAAATCTTTATAAAGCAGCACAGAAGTTAGTGCATACAGAGAAAGGGTTCTGTTTTGCAATTATAATTTTGCCTTGAAGTTTGATGTGTAGATGCATAAATGCTTCAGTTTATTTTGCGGTTGTTCAGTAAGTATTGTTGATAATAAACTCCATGCATATGACGGATTGTGCTTCCTAATATATATATGTATGTATGTATACTTGTCCTTGTTCCTTGCTGTTATGTCCATTTGAAAGTACAATCATATTTCTTGTATATGTTCACATAGTCGGCAAGTAAAGGTCATTCTGATTCTGATAAGGGTGTGCGTGTGTGTGTGTGTGTGTGTACTTGTACATGCAACACAGTGAGGACCAAACATGTATTTTAGCAACAGAGTGAGGACATTTTTGCAAAGTGAGGACATTTTGGCCAGTCCTCACTTGGTCCTCAAAAGTCTGTTTGAGGGTTAAGACTTGGTTTTAGGGTTCAGGTTAGAACTAGGTTTAGGTTTCGGTAAGGGGCTAGGAAATACATTATGTCAGTGAGGGTCCTCACAAAAATAGAAGTACAAGAATGTGTGTGTGTGTGAGAGAGAGAAAGTATTTGGTCCTTTTTTCCATCTCTCACACTGATAAATGTCTCTTAAAATAGACAGATGACAGCATGCTGTACAGTGATTGATCACACACACACAAACACACACAGACACACACAGACACGCACAGACACACACACACTTGGCAAAGAGCTATTATGATTGTTTTTATGATCTTCAGTGTAATGGCTCAAGCTTCAATAATGACACTAAATCACCTCAGACAGTTGGAGAAAAAGTTTTTTAGAGCACCCGCACTTCCTCAGATCTTCACTTAGAGCTACATAATTCAATTTTTCTGCAGCTTGTGTCAGGGGTTTTGGTTTTCTTCAAAAATAAAATCTAAACACCTTTCCATCCTCAGATTTACAGATTATTTGTGGTTGTCAGTTGTGGTATTTGTGATATATTTGGTATTTTGGTCACACCTTTTTCTTGTACAAGGAGAAACTATAACCAACATGTTGGTTGTGCTCACCTTCGTACATTTAAATAAAGTGGTTTTGAAAATCTGGATAAACTACTGGTTTGTTGACAGCCTGTCTAATCATCCGACTGCTAGTGTTCAAGCTGGAGATTGTAATTTTTTATAAAAAAAAAAAACTTTTTGTCATATTTGCTGAAACTGTCACAATATTCACACTGTGGTACATGATCTGTGAAAAAATGTTCCTCTGCCTCTTTGTATTGCTTCTAATAATACCACACATGAACGAAAACAATCAGAGCCAATGAGTCTCTACACAGCTGTCAATCACGTCAATCACTGCTCGTGAACTGCAGTCAATCCAGGCAGCCCTGACCAAATATGAAAATATGAATTGAGATTCTGTTTCTGGTTCTGTTTTTCCTATCCCTCGCCTCAAATGTTCTCATAAACAGTGTTTAGTGTACTGTTTATCTGTATAATGAGAGAGTTTGTGCCCCATTCACCATGTTTAGCCAGGTGTGTGGAGGTTACTCTCTATAACAGATATCTGCATATTAGAGCTTAGATCTGGCCCAAAAAATCCAGCCCGACCGCACCCGAGTCCATACATGTTCTGTCCGAGCCCGTCCCATCCCTTTAACTGTAATTATGAGCCCGAGCCCGGTTTAAACCCGACATTGAAGGCTGACTCATCTTTTTTTCCATGGCAAGCCTTCGTCATGTACCTCTTAAGTGTCGAGGTCCCAGTCTTTTTGCTGTCATATACCAGCATCGTGCTGCACTTGGTACACTCGAAGAAGCCGACACACACGTTGTCACCGTCAACAACTCACATGTACGCGGCCAGTGGCGCCGTCAAGGTGTGATAAGTAGTTGGTTCCATAGCCTAGGTCTATTATGAGGAGCCCGACCCGTCCGAGCCTGAGGATAGAGGTGGGAAATTACGGCCCGACCCGGCCCATGGGTCGGGTCAGGTCCGGGTCAGGTTCGGGCTCGGGCAGAGAATCTAAGCTCTATTGCATATATGTAAAGGATCTGTAGGCAGCGGTACAAGAAGCATTCTAGTTTCTTTTGGCACTCTGAGTATTATAGACCAGTCATGTTTGAGTGGCAGGTAAACAGTCCGTATGAAGAGGAGAAGAAGCAGGGCCCATTGGCCGAAATGCAATAAGCATTTTATAGCTTTTTGAAATTATTTATCTGCATTCATGTGCAGGTATCTGTTCATGAGATTAACTAAAATAGCCAGTGCATGGAAGAGGAAGTCTTGGCTACATCAGCTGGCTACATCAGAACCCACAAAATATTGGCCGTTGCCCCCAGAAGCTTATCGTCATCAGACTGATGGTTCTGAGACTATGTGGTGGTGAGAACAATGCCAGGGGTTGAACTTTTCCTTTGAGCTTTTGTTTTCCATTCTTCACACACCTATTGTCATTCATTTTGGTGTGTGTGTGAATGCTATACCATGAAAGTCTTTAAGGAGAGATAGTCTGACAATGTGTGCTATCATCCCTATATCACTTTTTATCGCTTTTTATTCTACTTCCAGTGTGGCCATTGGGCACAACTAAACTCCTTCTTATGCCAAAAACACACCAAGCAGCAACAATTCAGCTACTTGCTGCAATAATTAAATTTTTTCTTTGGCTGGGAGGTGTGTTCAAAAAATTCTTTGTAACATAGGTTGTCATGGACCAAGCAGTCAAAGCGCAAAGAACACGGGTTTAAAGTTCAAAAAGAGAAAACAGAAACCAGGAACGTGGAAGCAGAACTCTTGGTCAGGGACAGAAGGCTGAGTGGTTTACCGGGTAGCAGGCAAAACAGGAGAGTCAGAGGCAGGTGGGGTCAACAACAAGAAAGCAGTCCAAGAACACACACTGGAAAGTTTTGTATTGAATGACAAAGAATAATCTGGTGACAAGAGACAAGAGAATAATAGTGGCAGAGAGTATGGCAGGTTGGAAGTGCACACTGTGACACATGTCACAGGAGTCACAGGACTCTGTTGACTGATTGGCTGCGAGTATTCTCCAACCACATTTCTCAACTGTTAGTTTGGCTGCACTTCGCAGCAGAATCCAACACCCGCAGCTCAAAGCAGCCACTGCATTTTTCCACAGACACTGCATGGCAGCTCACAATCAGCCGCACTTTGCCGCAGCTTGGTGTGTTTTCAGCATCATGAACCATGAGCCAGCCCTTAATGTAACTAATGTATGCTACTGTAGATTATAAACAAATATGTAGTGTCAATGCTACTCTTTGACTCTCATCATTCATATCCCCATAATCTTCATTTAACGCTGTTCACATCTTTTGTGACACTATTGTCTGATTAAAGACTCTTAGTTAAACAAGGTTACAGTATTTTAAAGTTCCTTATCTTCGATATCCTCCAGCACTCTACACTGTTAACCTCCTGTGTATTATATAATCACTGTATTTCACCGAATAGTGTTTCAAAGAGGTCCTTTGCCATTCAGCAAATTACATTTTCTATATTCCATTCACAGCAGAGACTGTGTGCCTCAACAGCCAACATAATACTCTACTTCCGTAACTCAACAATGGGGCATTAAAAAGACTAAATGCTATATCCATTCTATAATTTCACTTTCTAATTGAATTCCTAAACATGTGCAGCTGCACTAAGCCCCATACGAAGCACTAATCCAGGCTCCTTTCATTCACTGTGAAATAAATGTTGTCTTAGTGGTAAATATCTATCAAGCTTAATCCTGTCAGGGGCAGGAAAATGTTGCAACAAAGTCTTTTAACCTTCATTTACCCAGAGAAGTGATGTGCTGAAGGAAGTCTCAGGCTGATTTGAATGCTTTGTAAAACTTTATTTATTGTTTGTTGGACTAGGTATTCCCGCTGAGATGACAGGCCTCCTTTTCAGAGCCGACTTGGCCTAGAAAGCAACATCAAGACAAATACAAAATGGTGCAGATAAACATGCACCAAAATAATCACAGCCGGTAACGACAGGCAGTTGTGAACAAGGCCTGCCTGGTACACAGAAAGAGATCTAAAATAAAGAAATTTAAAAAAGGATGAGAAAGATGTTTAAAGGTGCATGAGTCTGTGTCATGTTTTTGAAACTGCACTGTGGCTTAAACCTCTGGAAGTTTGGTGCTGGTGGTTTAAACCATTGTACCAACATCTACTAACATTATACCAACATCTACTAACATTGTACCGACATTGCCCAACACTGTACCAACCTATATGAGCCTGAACTGTCACACTGTAACTGACAGAAGTTGGTGTATGAATGCAGTCTGTCAGCCTCTTAAATCAGAGTTTGTTGGTTGGTTGGAGAAAAGAAAGAAGTATTATAAAAGTCACGAGTTTACATTATGCAAAATATTTATATTAAAAAATGTATAGGATGGATTATGTAAAAATATTGACTAAAGAACGTACAAATATTCACAAATATTCCATATTCAAATATTCATTTATGGACATAAAAGCATTAAAAGCTGTCCACCCTCTCCACCAAAGAGCTGTTTACTTCCACTATCCACTAGTCCACTATCATCTCCTTAGTTTAGCTGACATTCAAGAGTATGTTGTCGTCATGAGGACAGGTCAGGTCCTCTACTTCCTTCAGGTAAGCCTCTCATTTATATAGTGCCTTTCTAGTGTTTAGCTACCAAAGATATTATGAGCTGATAATGTCCTTGGTATGTGTTTTTATCTTGTTGATGGGTTCTTTTTACCCTGAAGTTAATATAGCAGCTTTAATTCATAGCCTCAGTTTAATAATGAGAAATCACTATCTTCAAATTCTTGTTTCCTGCTGGTTATGCGAGATACGAGCATGCTTTAGGGCAGCTGTAGGTAAGGAGGTAGAGGGAGTCGTCCAATAATCAGGAGATTGGCTGTGTGATCCCGAACTCCTCCAGTCCGCATGTCAAAGTATCCTTGGGCAAGATACTGAACCCAAAGTTGTGCCATCATGTGCCAGTGCATGTGAGTGTTTAAGGGATGAGCAGGTGGCAACATGTACGGTAGCCACCAGTGTATGAATGTGTGTGTGAATGGGTGAATGTGAAGCCCTTTGAATGATCCAAGACATAAATGCAAGTTCAAGTCCACTTACCATGCCACAAGTTCTCCAGCATCTTGAAGCTGAGATTTCATGACATAGATGAAGTGCACTACATGTTTATACACAAAAACTTCAAGTGCAATATATTAACAGAGGATATGAGTTGATGCATCCTATGGTAATGGCGAATTTATGTAATTTAAGGATAGATTTACAAAGCCTACCATAAATTACAAGGACCACATAATACTCATGATGTAAATGGGCACAGCTGTTCCGAGGATTATTTCAATGAGCTGTCACAAATTGAGCCCCGATAGACGAGATCTGAGAATGTCTGGAAAGCAGTCAGGAACAAAAAGAAAGTGTTCTCTGCTTTGGTTGAAGAGGCAACAAACATTGCAGAAATGCAATCATGCCATCCTCTTCTGACAGGCAGTGAAAGCTGTCATCTCAACGAAAAAGGTCAGTGGTTGGATTTAAAAAAAATCCTGGAAAGACATCAAGAACTGCATGAAAGAAAATTGGCTTGTAAGAGAAGATCTGCTTTCCAAACAGGTGGTGGTTTTGTGAATGAATTCCCCCGAGCCAGCCTGAGGAGCAAGTCCAACTTATGCATAAATGTCGAGCAGGTGGAGGGGTTTCAGAGAATCGACTACTTTGAGCGGCAGATCAGCAACAAACAGGAATTCTCTGGAGGTAATGCTGTGAGGGCGAATATGATCAGTTTTAGATCTACAGTATGTTGATATGCATTACTTTTGTTTTAATGAGAACACACAGAGTGAAGTTATATGGTCATCAGTGGAAAGGACTGAGGAACCAGACACCAATAAACTGCAGTAACTGGGGTGATTTTACTCAACCCAATCACCAGAAACAGATGTTGGCATTGTACATTTCTGCAAACCAGGGATACCTTACATTTGTACGTTGTTGTGTAGCAGATATACCCTGGAAATCCAGAGTTCTCGCGAGAGCACAATTTGAATTTGCTCAGCGAGTCACTCTGGCAATCAGTAATGATGCTCATTACCTATGCCCATGAAACCGAGCTGCACCAATCACATCGGTGACGACAGATGACAAACAGATGACGACAGCGCTGCGACGACGAAGTCTGGAAACAGTCAGTAAACATTGCAAGATGGCTACGGATGAACACCAGTTGTTTGAAACGGCTTTGGCCGCTACAATGAACGAGTTAGACTTGGCTTTTTCTCTAAAAGAGGAACAGAAGACGGCGCTCGAGTCTTTCCTTTGCAAGAAGGACGTTTTTGCTGTTTTGCCGACCAGATACTGCAAGAGTCTAATCTACCAGTTAGCTCCGCTGGTAGCTCTGGATACGTCACCCCGTGTATTGTTCTGATTGGTCGTAGTGCTATCCAATCGTGTGCAGTGATATTTACAAATGCATGCTTGGTGCCGCCCCTCGAGTTGGGCCATTTGCATTACTCATAGCCAGACCCTAAATCTTTCTAGATTTGGGTCTGGATTTCCAGGCTATAGCAGATATGTTGAAACTCAACATTTCAACAATAATGTCGTTAGCGTGTGGTTAGGATGAGCACAAAAACCACTTGGTTTAGGTTAGGAACTAATCATGTTTTGAAATACCCAGTTTTGGTGGCACAATTCTGGCTTGAAGTGCAGTGATGGGTCAATAAAAAAACTTCATTTCATGGCACTATCCCTGGTGGAAAAACAGCACTGGGTTGCTATCAGACACTCACGTTTGGAGCCTAAAAGAGCCACTGGAACCACAGCGTTTTCTCTACTAAAACACAAGCAGTTTTGTGGTTTGCTGGTCTTAAACAGTGGTCTGCAGCTTGGCAGGCGTCTCACTAAGCTACCACACCATCCACCGTCCCCTCCACCTCGGCATACCAAAGTCGATCCATATACCATGTCACTTTAGAAATATGAATACGTATGAAACAAACTAATGTGACATATTAGTGGTTGGAATTTTGGTCCCTTCATCAGATATTACAAATATCTATGTAGGCAACTGGGTCGTTTACCAAGTCACCAGTCACAACAGCTGAATATAAGTCAGAAGTTTTTACATACAGATGGCAGCAAACAACAATTCAAGGCACTGACCTAACCATCAAGTCCAAGTTGGGTTCAGAATCTCTCTCAAGGATACTTAGGCATGTCGACAGGCAACACATTCTCACTCCAACCTCACCACATATTGACGTTTGGTCATGGACCTTCCACATCCACATACGATGTGAAAAGTACCGTGGGTTTGTTCATTGTTGACGATCTGGGACGCTGTTTCAAGTTCTGCCTGTTACATGCATTGTCTTCCAAAATTCACTGCCTTTTTCACAGGAAATTCAACGTTTGCATAGTCTCTTTCAAAATAAACACACTACGTCGGTACAACAGCGCAAATTGACTTCATTTTTTCCTCCAGTAGCAAAAATGCATGGTTAAATTTAGGAAAAAGGAACAGGGTTTGGCTTTATACTCTCACGGGATGCGAACACCGCTCTCTCAGGTGATAGTCAGTTTGTTGGACCTACTCACCACCACTCGGACTTTTGCAATGTTAACTTTCATTCTTTTGTTCTTCTTCACGCTGTTAAACTATAACGATGACTGGCCACATATCATGGCAACATTAAAGGATGTTTGTTTCCGTCAGTGTCTGACACCACAAGTCACTGCCCAAGCGTCGGATTTTGACAGTTGAAGTGAGACCAGGTTGTGTCAGGAGCTGGGAATCAACCACCAACTCTGCAACTGATGGATGACCCACTGTACCTGCTGAGCCACAGTTTGTTTTGTGGTTTCTTTTTCATGTGCTGCTGTCACATTACAGGACTTAAAGCTCCACCAGCCTGTTCTCAACTCATCAAATACTGCCGCATTATCAGTAATTTCGGCGCTAGACATTGATGCAGAAAGGCACCTTTCACGGAAGAATGCTGCAGGTGGTGTCAGTTTGTAACCTTTGTGATAGAGGGAGCTGGAAAGTCTCTACAGGGTTGTGGGAGGGGAGGTGGATGAGTCCAACAAACCTTGAATTTTCATCCAGGAGGCTGCTGCTCACTTCCTGTGTGAATGTTGACCCAAACCATGATGTGTTTCTCTAAAACTAACCATGTACTTTTGTTGCGCAAGGACCTATATGTAAAAAACGTAAAAGACTGTATGCCTATGACAGGCAGAAACTGTACATTTCCTGTGACAACTGAAGTGTATTTTGGAGGTTACAATGCATGTATCAAGTATAAATTTAAACACCCTCTCAGAACAGATGCAGGAGGCGACCTGGTGCATCATATTTAGATGTGAAAGTCCACTGACAATGCAGCGATATTTGATGAGTTGGGAGGAGCACGCATTGGCTTCACACTGCAAAGCTCTTCTTTTTACGTTTGGATCTCTTTTGAGACTAGACTGTTAGCGAAGCAGAACAGGTAATCAGAAATAGCAATTTGGGGATGTCAGTTATTGGCAGCGGCCAACCCTGACAAACAGACACCTGCTCATAAAGAGGTGGCATTCATCAAGTTAACAAAGGAATTAATAGTGACTTCATACAGTAAAGTTCTGGTGAGTAAAAGCCTTGCAGCACAAGTCACTGAAGGGTGAGTATATGAAAATGTTCCTGCACGAGGCCCAGCATGAAGTTGTTGATTTTCTTCCTGCCATAATTACTCATAGACAAATGCTGTTTGTTTGTTAATACATGTAAACCTGGAGCCTTGTATGATTGCACAAGTTGGGACAACATGTCGGTAATGAGCACTGGTGAACGTCCAAATTTAATTAACATGGGAGTGTGGAAAGTGTGTGTGATCCACAGCCAATCTGAGAAGATTTAATTAGGTTAATCATACTATTGTTGTTGTTCTGACATTTTAACAAAACCTCATGGTACTGTACGACTGTGCTTTGCCAAGTCCACTTCAACAGACATGAAATCCAAACAATCTTGATGGAGTTGGCGAAGTATCAGGTGGTGTTTAATAGTTGATCATGTTCACACAGGTCCTGCATAGCTTATAGGGAGAAACTCAGAAGTTAATGATGTTACTCACTGGGCCCTGGTGATAGAAATGTACGGTTGGTTTTAATTGTGTGAATGTGAAATATTATTTTGGCGCACCTCGAGCAACTCTGTGTTTAAACACTGATGCTGGCAGATACATATTAAATCATCATTTACATAAATGTAAGCCTATGTAGACAGGCCACACAATATTTAATGACTCATATTGTGTTAGTAGGACTACATTGTTTTACATTACCTTCCAAAACCATGACAGGAATATGTCAAACGAGCAATAATCTGATCCGTCACTTCTGTGGTTTCGACAGAATGAGTTTCATTTGTTGGTTGTGGTTTGTAAACACAACATCCTTCCCAGCTCACGGATCCTCTTGAATTCCTGTTAATGATCTGGCACCTGGTTGCTACATTTTAATACAGTCCCACCCTCACTCCCTGTAACTTACCACTGCTCTAAGTTTGACACCCAGAAATGTCCCGAACAAAGCAAAACACGAAAATACAGACAGAGTGCAGGGTTTCTGCAGATACATTCATTCATTCATCTTCCGTAACCGCTTAACTTGTTGGGGGTTGCGGGGGGCTGGAGCCTATCCCAGCTGACACTGGACGAGAGGTAAACCCTGGGCAGGTTGCCAGACTATCACAGGGCTGACACATAGAGACAGACAACCATTCACACCTACGGCCAATTACAGTCACCAATTAATAACCTGCATGTCTTTGGACTGTGGGAGGAAGTCTGAGCACCTGGAGAAAACCCACGCTGACCCACCCATGCAAACTCCACACAGAAGGGCTTCGAACAAGGAACCCTCTCACTGTGAGGTGACAATGCCAGCCACTGCACCACCATGCCGCCCTCTGCAGATACGGACACTGCCAAACAACTTCCCATGCATTCATTTGTTTGTGGCAGTCCACCATGATATCAGCATTCACCACTTCATATTGATTTTCTAATTTTAGAGCTGGACTGTTAACCTGGAGCGCTGTTTGAATATATACACCATCTGGTTATTCAGAGCGACACACTCTCTGTCTGCAGAGGCACAGATGGAACAGCAGAACGCCAGGGGTAGTGAAAGTGCAACTTAATCGTTTGTTAATTCATATAGAAATCAAATTCTTTATTTGTTAGAATGAAAAAGACAATAAAGAATCTTTTTCAAGAGTTGTCCATTGGTTTTCCAACCTGATGAAGTCGGCTGTGTTCAGTTGTTGTTGGGTCAAACCTGTGTAACTGCAGCTCTCACTCACCTCTGCAGCAGCTGCTCCTCTAATCCATCTGATTGATCCCACTACAATAAACTGGTCTCTCTTCTCCGCAACTCAAAATCAACAAACTGCTGCTGACCTGCTCCCTGATAGAATGCAATAACATCATGCTACTTCCTAACAGACCACAGTCATCATTCACACAACACAAATGTTGAATGCTTTAGACGGCCCCAACCCTCTATACACGTACATGCATACAGTATGGTACTGCATGTTCACTGTATACAGTATGTATCTATATCAAAAAGTTCAAGAAGTCTGTTATCAACATGTCAATGTTTAAACACTTGTCAGTTGAATTAAATGCCTGTTTCACTTGGCAGGAATCAGATGTTTCTCTGCTGTTCTCCTGTGAAGAAAACAAAACTTTTGCTTCTAAAACTTGTTTGAAAAAAAAGGAAAACTCCAAAATGCTGAATTCTCTGGAGGCAAGCCTGGAGAGATACCTTTCACTGGAAACCTGTCTTGTCTGTCGAACATCTTTGATGCATATTTTTCGGTTAAAAGCTGTTTGAATTCCCTCATTGACTGATTATTGTCAGAAAATGTGGAACAAAATCTAGGCCAGATCTGCTCTTGTCAAACAAATCACTACAGGCATTTCTCCTGCTGTACATCAGCTGCCAAATCAACAGATCCTCTGTTGTAACGCTGAAAGTTTCAGACCAGAGATTAACGACCTTCAATTGGCAGGTCCAACCTCCTGTGCTCCCAAACAGCTAAATGGTATCACCTCCTAACACATATGAACACATGCACATTGACTTCTTTTATTAACATCAATGTACACTTCAATCCCCAGGAGGACTGATCTCTTTCAAACCTCCCCATGAGTCCCATATTTAGAGAAATACAATCATGTAATGGCAGATACCATTATTGTTAACATCCCATTTTTTTGTCTTATCAAAGCAACTTTCACTGCTGTCAGTCTGTAGAAATGTGTAGTAGTACTGATATTTAACAACACAGCAGTAATATAAAGCAGTTATGCATCTATTCCGCATAAATTATGCTGAATATATGTACATGGAACAGTTCAGCATAAAATATGTTAAATGATTTGTGCCAGCAGTTTTGGGAGGACATTGATTGATTGATTGATGTACAGCAATAATGTAGGGTTGTACTGTTGGGTGTCCACAAACTTTTGGCCAGCATTCATATAGCAACATTTCAAAAGATAACTGAAAACTTGATCTCCTCTGGAATACCATTTGAATAATATTTTATTCCAAATTTACTACTGTTTTTTTTTCCAAAATGCTAAACTTTGTGATGATTTCACGACTTGTTCTTTTTATGACATTGAAAATTTGCCAAAACATTTTGAGGCCTGAAAAAGTAATTTTCCAGTCCTGCACTTTTTCAGTATCTCTACGTCTGCAGGAACCTTCGGTAATGAAATGTTTACCGTCTGTAAATACTTGAAGAGTGCACAGATATGTAACAGCCATTCATTCATATCCTGTCTTGATTGTTCATAGAATACCAAACTGGAGCTGGCAGGAACACATGGACATGGACCTTGGAGCGCCATTGTGTCTGTTGTTGTATAAATAAATGAATGAATGAACTTTATTTATACAACATCTTTCATGCACAGAATGCAGCACCAAGTGCTTTACAGCTCACGGACAGAGACAAACAGTAAAGAAATAAAAAAAAAACATTTGTACAACACTCATTCAAGGAGAAATGAGAAGAATAGATACATTTATTAATCAAGCATTCAATTAATTAATAAGAAATAAAATAAATATATTAAAAACAAATAGCTGTGAGATGTAGGCTATATTAAAAAGATATTTTATAAGTCATTGTTTAAAACTGTCCACTGAGCCAGCAGGCAGGGTGTTTTTGTGGTGACTTTATAACTGACTGACATTATAGACAGTCAAAAGAGCAGCAGTGGAGGATCTCAGGGTTTGTGGAGGCACAAGATGATAGGGAGTCTAAGATACAAGAGGGGGCGATGCCACTGAGCCTTAAAAACCAAAAGAAGGATTTTAAAATCACTTCTGAAAGATAATGGGAGCCAGTGTAGGTTACATAAAATGGGAGTTAAAGCAACTCTTACCTTTCTTGCATTTCACACAGCACTTAGAAAAAATTTGAACATCCACAACTCCCGCCTCCCTCCAAAGTCCCATCCTCCTCCTCCTCCTGCAACTCCACTTCCCTCCATTACGTCCTCATTATGTCTATGATAGACGTAGGCGTTGGCAAGGTAACGTTAGATACACGGAAGAGGAGAGCGAGTGTAATGTTACAACCAAGACAGTCAAACGCAACCCCAGAGTTTTAAAACTCAACCTGAGTCAGTGATGACTGATGAGTTTTAGAATAAGGTTACAGTGCTAACGTTAGATAGTAGCATTAACGTTACTAGTAAGTGAACACGCACAAGGAAGATAATGTTAATATTTCAGAGGCTATGCTACAGTAGGCTAACATTAGCCATTAGCAACTGGATGCTGTGTTGTCATATATAACGTTATAGCCTCTGTTACATTAGAGGCAAACTAAAAATACCTGTCCAGCAGAAACTCGACCATCTCGTCCCTTTTTAGCTCAGGATGCAAGAGCTGATGTTGATCTGAGTTTTGGCTAGCGAGCGCTTAGGTCAGTTGGAGGCCTCCACGTGGGGAAAACAGACAGGACGCTCGGCCAATCATTGGTCGGAGTTTTCTTAGAACCATATGAGAATGGTATTATTATGAGTTTGTATCTCTGGTGGAATTCACTTACATTTTAGTGTGCCATCAGCTTATTAGTAGCATTCTAACCGAAACAAAGAAAGGCGTAAAATTTCCAGAAAGGTAAGTGTTTCTTTAAATGGTCTCTCTTTTTAGTTTTTGTTAAAACCCTGGCAGCAGCATTCTGAGTGGTCTGTAATTTTGCAAAAGCAGTTTCAGGTAGGCCAGTGTATGGGGCAGTACAATAAACAAGATGAGGTCCTACCTCGCTATATCGTCTAAATGATAAAATGCAGATTTGGTTAATGAATTAAAATGAGCTTTAAAACTGAGATCAAAATCAAAGGTTACACCAAGGTTTCTACTTTGGGTCGTGTCTGTGTGGCCAGAGACCAGATCCCTCTTATTTTTGGGCCATCTAGGAGGTGCTAAGAGTCATTGTTTGTCTGTCTTTGTCAGAACCAAGCTAAGTTGAAAGTGAGGACATTTTTGGAAAGTGATGATCTTTTGTCCAGTCATCACCTTTGGATAGACCTTGAGAAGGCCTGCTTGATTTTGGGTTATCGTTAGGCATTTAGTTGTGATGGCTAAGGTCAGGGTGAGGGGCTAGGAATGCAGTATGTCCATGAGAGTCCTCACAAGTCTAGAAGTACAGGGTTGTGTGTGTGTGCGTGTATGTGTGTGTGTGTGTGTGTCCTGCCAACAGTAAAGGATACTTTATTGGAGGATACCTTCCAGGGTTGATATTAAGAGTGAAGGTGAGGAAAATTGAGTTAAGGTGAGGAGCAGTGAGGGGTGAAGTTAAAGGTCAGGGGCTACTGTAACAGACTGCTGCCAGCCAACCTCATTCATCCTTTACCTCTCTGTCTGTCTCTGTCTCTTCGCACTGCTCTCAATCACTGTCTTCATCAGTCCGACACGCATACACACAGTGTACTACACCTTCAACCTCTCTACCTCTTTCAATCACAAACACACACACAAATACACACTTTTAAGTGAGTGTGCGTCAGCTACTCTCCCTACCAGCCGAAAGCTCTGAGATAAACACTTCATCCTTGAGGCTGAGGAGCAAATCAACAGTGGTTTACTTCAGGTCAGAATGAAAACATTTTGATTTCCTTCCTTGCAAATCTGTGTGTTGCCACGTCTTTCAAAAGGAAAGTTGCTCAGCTAGCCATAAGATTCGAACTAGACACCTCCTATTGACAACAGCTGAATTGTGAATTAAATACAATGACATCCGTCTGATGTTTGAAATATTACATGCCAAGACTCCTCCACCACTTAGCGCTGTTATTGAACAGCAAATCTCTAACAGCAGATCCACAAGGTCTGCACTGAAAGGGGATTGTGTAATTCCTTACAGGTCCAGCTCCTTCAGCCAGTCATGCTTATCTGTCAGAGCCTCTAAACTATGGAACGATCTCCAATCTAAGATAAGAAACTGTAACATCTGTCACACCTTCAAACAAAGGCTCAAGACTTGCTTTTTGGACAATCAGAGGTGAACATTTCTAATCGACACAGTACATTGCTCACCAAAACACTGTCGTTATTTCCGGCTAACATGCTGCTAACTTGATTTATGTCCTTGCCCATTACCAGGCAGCCAACTCTGCATGAGAATGTATGCAGTATCTATTTTATCAACAGCATAGCTAACTTTCTGTCGCATGGCTTGTGTGTTAGTGCACATGACCATACTAATGACAATTGTGTTTTATCTATTTTTACTTTCTATTGCTGCTCTGCATGTCTGACTGTAATGCTAAGCTGTGTGTTGTTGCTTGTATGTCTGTTTGTGCTAACATGCCGCTTGTTGTTGCATTATTGTATTGTACTGGTGAATGAATTGTCCTGTGAATTTTATCCTTTAATTGGTTTCAAAACATCTTGCCAAAGGACTGCAGTTGAAAATTAGCCAGCTGGCTAACACTGAACACATTTACAGAAATGTTGATTAATGTGAGTTGTCCTCATAAATAAAATAAAATGAAATAAAATAAATGATATGATCTATACAGGCATTTAAAATGAGTGATCACAGAGAAACTTAGACACAGTGGTTTCTAAACTTTGCTGCCACACAGCCTCTAAGCCAACCTGGTCTCCCTCCAAAGTCGTTGAATACTAGAGTCAGACACCGACCCTTTCACGGCGGCCTGATATGCAGCCGGTCATTGTTATTGTTTAACCGCGGCAGACAGCATTAAACGCGGCAGGACATAAAAGTAAGTTAAGGGGGCAGAAGTCTGAGTGGGCAGGAGGGGTGGTGGATGTGTCCAACAACCACCGACTTTCATGTCAGTGCCCGGTGTTCGCTTCCCATAAGATTGTAAAGCCAAACGCTGTTTTTTTTTCCCAAACCCAACCATGTTCAGGTGCTGGCTAAATGTAACCACATGCGTTTGTTGTTGAAGGAAAAAACATGTATATTGACGGTGTTATACCAAAGTTTAAAAGAGACTGTATGCAAACTGCAAACATTGACATGGCGTCCCAGACTGTCAACAACCAACGCATCCAAGGTACTTTGCATGTCATTTCTTGACGTAGAAAACCCATGATCAAACATCAATATATGGCAAAGTAAGAGCGAGAAGAGTGTTGTCTAAACAGGTTTTACAAAGGTTTGTTTTCCCTGTCCTCATTCAAACATGAGGCCGACGTTTTCAGATTGATCGATTATTCTTTCTCTACCTCTCCTTTAACCACGATCCAGTAGATACAGTCGGCCATGTCGGGAATGCCCACAAACGTCACATCCGGTTAGAGCCGAGGGGGAAAACAAACTGGTCTCTGCCATTAGCCACAATGCCGAAGAGTTGCTGTGTGCCCTTTTGCACCACAAATAAACAAAAAAAATCACCAATTTAAGTTTTACATTTTACCAAATAATAAAACGGAACCTTAAAGGAGGACAAAATGGCTTCAAGCTATCAGAAGAGAGGACGAGTTTGGCAGATTATGGGACCCAGCAACAAAACATGTGTATGTCTGCAGTCAGCACTTCATTTCAGGTAAGTTTAATGTAATGTTAACCATTTCCAAACAATCGTAGACTATGTCAGGGGTATCAGGAATATTAGATTAATTGTTTAAACGCTAGTGAACTTTGTACTACATTTGTAATTTGTGTAGATTTCCTCACAACACGTAAAAAAGTACACATTCAGTACCTAAGTAGAAGTACAGATACTTGTGTACAAAAGTCTGGTAAAAGTAGTACTGATTAAAGTTCTTTACTGAGTACGGTATATGTAAAAAAAAAAAAAAGTGCTAGCTCTGAAATGTACTCCAAGCATAAAATGAAACATAGCCCTCTGAAGGACATTTCTATTGCCTGTTTCTGTGCAAAGCTAAAAGCTCTCTTCTGATAGCTTGAAGCCATTTTGTCCTCCTTTGTGGTTCCGTTTTATTATTTGGTAAAATGTAAAACTTTAATTGGTGTTTTTTTTGTTTATTTGCGGTGCAAAAGGGCACACAGCAACTCTTCGGCATTGTGGCTAATGGCAGTTTTCCCCCTCGGCTCTAACCAGATGTGACGTTTGTGGGCGTTCCCGTCATTGCCGACTGTATCTATACCAACATGGTCTCACAAAAATATGTGAAATGACTATGACCACTTAACATGAAGTGGTGGCACATAATGTGTTTAAATTACATGCTGGCACCATAGAAACAATGCAGATGGAAAGTCAATCAGGATCCTTTGTCATGGTGGACTTATGAATTCACTGGTCCACCAACATCATGCAATGAGCGGTGGTTAATGTTACGAACCCGTAGGAAGTATAAAGAGCGAGGGAGGGAGGAGACCGGGGTGGTGGATGGGTCAGGCAAACACCACATTTTCAGCCAGGACACTGCTGTTCAAGTCCCATGTGAAACTATAAGTCAGTGTTGACTTATTTTAACTTTACTACTTAGGTCCTTACGTCATGTTATTTGATGTACTTAATGTCACTTTGCGATGTACGATGTCCCATATCCCCCTGTGATTGAAACCAGCAATAACACTGAATAAAGCAGTTTCATGTTACAAATCAGTGCTTCTCTGACGCCGTTGGCATGCTAGAGACATGTGGCTCACCAACCACATACCTTTTTTCACTGATAACTTACAATCCAGACATTAAAGAGGTTTTCTTAGGGAGCTGAATTGTCCACAGAAGTTTCCTCCTCTTCAAAACAAAAGGACCCAGTGATTAAAACCAGGACTGAATAAAGCAGTTTCACGTTAAAAATCTCAGTGTTTTCCGATGGTCTTGTAGTGGAGGGGCTGCTAAATATGGTGGCTGATGTGAAATGCGAATGGCCTTGTCTCAAGCCAGTGTTTGGTTTGTCCATTCTGGGCTACTGTAGAAACATGGAGGTGCAACATGGTAATCTCTGCGAATGAGGACCTGGTGCCTATGTAGATATAAACAGCTTATTCTAAGGTAACAAAGACACAGCAATTCTTATTTTCAGAAGATTATACACATACTGCACACACATTATATAATATTCCATTTCTGTCAATATATCCCCCTGAATCCTGCATTCTGGACTTTTAACCGAGACCAAATCTTTCCTTTGGTGCCAAAACCCAGCCACACTGCCCTGTATGTAACAAACATAGTTATTTTAACGGAAATCACAGTCGTTTTCTCAAACTAACCAAGCAGTTTTGGTGCCTAAACCCAATGTGCAACCACTACGTACTTTAACAAAGTACATGCCACCACCATGTTATGTGGTGTCAAGGGGTTGTGGTCATGTATTTCCATGAGATCATGTTGTCCTTTACTCGATCACTTTGTCTGTGTGAAAGAATGAAGGAGAAATTTATGATATTGCATGTTCCTGACATAAAAAGTTGAGCACAACACTGTCTTGATAACACCATCCGGTCTGACCAAACTGTCATCGCCATCTGCTGCATCAAGGTGAAGCTGAGTGTGTTGTTTGTTTTGTTTGTTTTGTTTGTCAGACTCGGCAGGCCTCCAGTCACAGCAATAAGAGCAGAAATCAGCCTTCTCCATTTCAAAGCTGAGGATGTCTTTCATACACAGAGATTAGTACGTTTATGTCGTTGTAAACTGAGAGTTCTGCTGCTGACAGGTACAAGCAATCAGGTGATTACAACCTCAACTGAGACAACACGTTCACTGTAAGTGAAACCAACGTAAGGTGAAATGTGTGACTTACGTTTGTGTATCAATGCATGAAAAGAGTAAATCCAAGACATGCAGCAAATGCATCTGCACAGGACCAATGAGCCTGTTC
This sequence comes from Epinephelus moara, assembly GCF_006386435.1. Taxonomy (NCBI): domain Eukaryota; kingdom Metazoa; phylum Chordata; class Actinopteri; order Perciformes; family Serranidae; genus Epinephelus; species Epinephelus moara. The sequence continues at coordinate 45,508,129 of NC_065529.1, read as the reverse complement.
AGATTTGGTAGTATCATGTGTCTTGAGTTGAAAACACTTCAACTCAGAGCGAGAGAGTGCCCCCCATCTCTGCTTTTTTCTCCATTGTCCAGTCGGATGGTTTGAGAGGTGGGCCTTTTGTGGTGGTCACAACAACAAGTTTACAGTTGGTAAACAATGAAAGAGAAACTATTGGTAGCAGTTGCTGGATACCCAGAGCTATATAACAGCTTGGCCCACTACTTTGAGTCATCCTAAAATATGCCTGGAAACAGCCATCATGGAGGAGAAGCTCCTGGACCAGCTGGTGGTACTCCCCACGATCCACCCTCTTTTTTAGGGTCTCATGTACCCACACAGATCTCTGTTTATCTGTGCCCAACAAACTATCTGCTGACAGCCTCTCAACCTCAACCAGAGCTACAGCAAGTACCCTCTGCCTCAACATTTTAGGAACTCACATTTTGGAACCTGCAAAACACTTTCTGCATGATCGGGCCTTTAATATCCAGTGGGGAGTTGGATAAGCAAGGAGATCAGCTGAGTGGGTGGTCCTTCAGAGTGGCTAAGGACACATTAGTGTACACACGGCTAAAAGAATGTAGCCATATGCGGCCCAACAACCTCTGAATGTGATCTGAGTGAACGGATCTCAAGACCCATTGAGTATAATTGGGTGCATCATAACTGTCCACTTGTGATTCGATCAGACACACGCTAATACGAGGTAAACAGCACCAATGCAGCATTGATGGATTCTCTTTGAAAAGAAGTACCCTTCACCTCGGAGTAACCTCTTCCAATTTGTTTAGTGTAATTAGCCGGTCAGCAGTCATGCAAAGGTGAACAGCTCTGAGTCTTCTGTCTTTGAAACAGTGGTGCATTTGTTTCTGTTTGTAATTAAAAATTCACCATTTCAATACAACTGAATAGAACATTTTGATTTGAAATTAAAACAAGTTTTGAAATTGTTTCAGCCATGAATGGCCTTGTCAGCGTTAATAATACAAGGAAAATTATTTATTTTTTAATCCCACGTGAGCTTTCTCTCATTTGTAACGCTGCCATGAACCAGAAAAATCAGTATCCACAAAGAATTCTACTGCTGATTGGGTCCCAAATGTTCACCATTAAAGGCTCCCACACACCAAATAATAGACACGTTCGAGGTAAAACTATGTTTAATTAACACACAGGTGATTTAAGCAACTTTAATATCACATGTGAGCACTTAGTCAGGTGTCCTGTATCTCCCCAGCTCTTTTTTATTTGTCACAGAAATATTCTGTAACTTTTCATGTGTACAAATCAGTGCAATACTTTGAATGCTTGTCTGAACATGTGTGCTTTTGCATCTGTATTTAAGGAAGTTATTATTGTATTGGCTGGCTTTTCACCCTGTCTGCTAGTGGGACAATTTGGAACAACCATTAACACATATGCCCAAACACATGGTGAGATTGTGTATTGTACGAACTCTCTTTTTTCTAGTGTTTCTGATGTGTGCAAAGGAAAACTGACACCCATCAAGAATTTGCTTGATTAAAACTTTCCTAAACCTCATTGCCATCCAGACCTTACTCTACAATCTTATTTCAGTGAACTTCTGCCCGTGTTATCCAAGGAGATACTAAAGGCCTGCCAAAGACTCTCAAAGAGTCTAAAGCTCTTCCAAAGAACTTTTGTAAATCTTGGCTTCTCAGAACCTTCCTCTCTACAAGCTACACACAACCTTTTTAAGGACCACCTGACAAACTTGTCACAACCTTTCTCAAACATTTCTAGAACCGTCCCATAGTCTCCCTCAAGAGTTTGCAGGACCGACTGTAAAGCACTCTCAAATTCTTACCTGAACCTTCCCAGCACCTCTCTACATAGTGCCCACCCTCATACAAACACACACGCACACACACACACACGCACACACAGCTTTTCCCATGGAGTGATTAGTAGCTGAAAGTCCCCCAGAGCTCGCCTGGGCTCGTTAACATCTCGTTTTCTCCTCGTTAGGCTGAGATCAAAGACAGGGGGTAATTAACGAGGTTCACATCACTGTAGGCTATTGTACAGCCCCAATCCCTGCTCTGCTACAAAAATGGCTTAGACTAACACACACACACACACACACACACACACACACACACGGAGCACCTGCTCACACATCACCTGGCTTACATGCTCACACTACCCCACACACACTCGTACACATAAACACACAGAAACCAAACAGTGAATTCAGGATGTGTAACAGTTGCATGAGTTCTACGGAAACAATGTGTTATGTAACCCAAATGCCAAAAAAAATGGGACGCTGCGTAAAATGTAAATAAAAACCAAATGCGATGATTTGCAAATCTGCTTTTGACCGATACTCAAGATATTCAATTTTCAAACTTTATAGTTATTTTGTAAATATACGCTCATTTTGAATTTGGAGCCTGCAACATGTTCCCAAAAAGTTGAGACAGGGGCAACAAAAGATTGGGGAAGTTGTGGAATGCTTAAAAAACATCTGTTGGGAACGTTTCACAGGTAAACAGGTTCATTGGTAACAGATTAAAGTATCATGACTGGGTTTAAAAGAAGCATCCTTGAAAGGCTCTGTCATTCACAAACAAATACGGCATACGGTTCACCACTTTGTGAAAAACTGCGAAGGCAAGTAGTCCAACAAAGTTTCTCCCAGTTGTGATGAATTCAGTGATTTTACCATCTACAATCATGATGAAGTGCGAAATACGTCAATAGTGGCCTCGGACTGCAATGGAAAGAATTCACTTCAAAAACTTCAACAATCAGTGTCCTCAGTTCCCAAACACTTACTGAGTATTGGTGACAGAGTGCTAAACATGCCTCTGTCCCAACTTTTTCAAAATGTGTTACAGGCATCAAATTCAGATTAAGCATATATTTACTAAAAACAAAGTCTGTCAGTTTGAACATATCTTGTCTTTGCACTGTGGTCAATGGAATATGGGTGAAAAGAGATTTGCAAATCACTGCATTCTGTTTTTATCTGTGTTTTGCCCAGCGTCCCAACTTTTTTGGAAGCGGCATGTACTTTGGGTGTGATGAATATACAAAGTTACACCTGCCACATTTTCTTTTCTATACCACAAGAGTCCTTCAAATATAATGTATAATTGTACACTGACAGTATATTTTGATGCACTAAAGTCATTAAAGTTGTTCCTTACCCATATGGATCAGAGGCCCCCGGAGGACTTCTAATATAAAGTTACTTTATCTTAAAGTTACCTTTTTTTCCTTAATGAAAATAAAATATACCCTCAAAATCACTTGTTAAACTGCTCATAACTAATTCAGTTTAATCCAATTTTACTTATAAAGCTCAATGTCACAAATCACAATTTGCCTCAAGAGGGCTTTACAGCACACGACATCCCTCTGTCCTTTTCCCTATTGTCGATACTTCGACCATAACCTGGGATGAAGTGTCACAACTACACCACCAACTGTGGTTTAAGACACAGGTATCGACTGACTTTTGGTAAATTTGCTAACCTTGACATTATATAGCCTTTGTTAACACCTTATTTTGAAAACTGGATGTAGCCACATGTCTATTTTTCTGCTGACTTTGTCAAGTCCATCCAGGCTCTCCCCATCAGCTCACTCTGGGACATTTGACTGCATTAATATGAGTGTCAGTATATGGGTTCACTACAGTTGTAGCATTGGCTGATTTGAATACGAGATGCTGGTAATGGCTGGCTTGACCGCAGTTATTTTTAGAACGTGACCTGTGGGCATCTCACTGGCTCCCTGCAGGCTACCAGGCACATGGGGCACTGTGTTGGCCACCCCTAAGGCGCATAATATTTGATAGGAGGCCCAGCTATGAAAATTATTTGGTATGTAGTCAGTGTTAATATAGTGTGCCCTGTTGAAAGAGTCTGCTGGTTCTAATTAAAGCTTCAGTGCCACACACTGTGATGACGCACAGCTGGATGAACCTCGGCAGAGTTTCCCTTTATATTCATTGTCTTGTGTGGCGATCAGCAGTGATGTGGTGGTTCACTTTTACACTGTGATCTGTAGCCTATAGTTCGGCTTTAGCTTCTAACTATCTTTGTCTTTTTAACCTGTTGTTGCTGCTGAGTCAGTTTAACATCCTGGATATATCCTTCAAACGCAGACTGTAGACCCCTCTGTCTGCTTCTCTCTGGAATCACTCTTTCATTTTTACAAAACATGATAATATTTCTTCAGGGAGTGCAGTTAGTTACAGTGTGGGCTGCATGCTTACTGCGACAGCTTGACAGACCATCACCAAGGCGCAGGGCTTAGCAAAGGGTCTATTTGCGTCCACTTGACAGCAGTCTGCCCCTGCTTTGCTCAATGATATTAAATTATTGCTCAACAGTTTTCAGGATTTGGACTCAAACTCAGGAGTGTAGTGAATACTTTTACTTTACCGAATCAGAATATAAAGGTCAGCTTTCTCCTCTCCCCTCACCTCATCATCCCTTTTTCTTCCTTCATATTCAGACCAGCAGTAGCCCTGCTTAAAAAAAGCAAAGCACACTTTTTTATTTCAACGAAGCCAGTTCGCGTGCCAGTGGGCTCCGGCAAAACAACGCAGGGTCAGCAAAAAGAGTTGAGCTTGGCTAAACTTTTGCCAGAATTAAATTCAGTGTCATTCATCAAGATGCTGTTGTGGTCACTGAAATTTATGCAAGTGCCCATTCCCTGTAGATTACTGAAGAATAATGCTGTATTATAAATCAGAGAAGTAAATATATAAATCATATTATTAGTGTTTTTTGCACCTGGAAATGATTCAAACTTATGGATCTGTCACTCAGACTCAACCTTTTACTATCAAAAGAGCTATTTTTGGGGAAAAGAACAACTGTCTGAAGTTGCAAAACATATTTGAGCCTTATTAAGAGGGTAAAACAGCCTATAAGGTCTAAATTAGCTTATCAATATTAATAATAGGTCTACATGAGTATTCATTACTTTTTTCCACAAGGTGGCTACAGTACATTGGGCTATACACCCATCAGCCAAAACATTAAAACCATTGCAGACCAAGTAATCCTCTCATGGCAACAGTACTCCCCAATGGCAGTGGCCCCCCAGCAGGATAATGCAGCATGCCACACTACAAAAACTGTTTAGAAATGGCCTGTGGAGTGTGACAGAAAGTTCAAGGTGTCGACCTGGCTTCTAAATTTCCCAGGTCCCAATCTGCTCAAGGATTCTTGTGATGTGCCGGTACCCCAGATGTACCCCTAATCCAAGGTGGGGCCTCCTTGGATCGGACTTGGCTCTGACCTGTGGAGGCATGGACACAGGATCTCTGGGAGTGTCCTGCGGTGTCTGGCACCAGTGCGTTGGCGGCAGATCCATTTAGTCCAGTGGGTTCTGACGAGGGGTTAATGGCACGTGCCACAGATGCTCTTTCACATTGGGATCTGGGGAATTTGGAGGCCAGGTTGACACTTTGTCACACAAAACAGAAGAAAAGTCACGAGCAGTTGTAGGAGGCTCTACAGACGCACATGTCTGCATTACCTGACTGCAAAGTTGTTGATGAGGTCACTATATGATTGATGTTGATGACAGAAAGACCACCAGATGTTCCTGTCCCACTGTTGAACGCAGGTTTGTTTTAATGAGCATAAGATTAAAAAGAAATCACTCAGCAGAGGCAACAGACAGTATTAATGACTGTAAAACTGACCTATAAGCATGAGTGCAGCAACTCAAATTGTGATGTGAACTAGGAGAGTTAATGCAATACCTATAATTATGACTGATAACGATCATATTGGGGTGTTTTGGTGCCCCCTCTGGCACTGATGCCCTACGCACAGCATGGTGTTGACTGATTCACAGTGTGAACTTATGCATTTAGTAACATGCAAGAAAACAATCCACCTTAAAAGTTGCTGCTAGCTGCTGATAGCCTTAGAACTGTATGGTGAATTAAAATATTTTTTCTCAATCTGTACCTGCTAACCGTTACCTAGTAAAGATGGAAAGGCAACAAAACATTGTTTCATTTTACAGTTTACTTATGTATGTACACTCACCACCATAGCAACAGTGGTTACATAACCTTTGAAATGAGCCACATGCCCGCATGCATGCTTGTCATAGGTGCTTAAATAGCACCAGACCCCTTATCTCTTGCATGACATACGACTCAGTAATGATTGGATCGAGTGCTTAAAAATGTAAATGCATTTGACCAGATCACGTGAACTGTGACTTTCTCCACTTGGAGAAAAAGAAATGGCGGTGTCGTTCTGGTGCACTGCAGCAGCACTACTGCACACCTACAGCATGTATGCAGGGCTGCTTTTAGTCTAAACGCCCACTCACTATGTTATGCACTGTCTTGCTCTCGAGACCTCTCTCGCTCATTAAGCAGCCTGTCATGCATTGTTAATTTCCTGTCACACTTTAATTTATTTCAGCATGATGGTAACATGCAATAAGCTTTGAGTGTGTAGGTGAGTCACTGTTGGGTGAGTCAATAGGAAGAGGTGATAAACATTAATGTAGACATCCAAATAAAAACAGCAGTGATATAAGCATCTACCAATAAAAAAGTTAGATGACTGATCTACTTGAGCAGAAATTACCTGGGGAATTTCATTCATCTCAGTTGTAATAGAGGCAGGTAAAGTTACAGAGAGTTTTCTCAAATTTGAGTTTAAGTAATCAGGTTTACTTTTCTTCAATGGGCAAGAAGTCAGAAGAGGTAAACAAATCCCAGAAACAAGAATGAACAGGCAGGCACAGAATTCAGGCAGATAACAGGTAAATCTGTTTCAGCCAGGAATGGCTTGACAAAATGGCATAAGGCAACATTGATAATCTGGCAACTAACAAAGGAAACCTGGGCAATATACGCACAGAGGGACAATGAGCTGTTGAAAACAGGTGTGCAGGCAGGTTGCTGATCAGGTGCTGGGCAGAGGAAGGGAAACAGTGAAGGGGGGAAAGTGAGGAGTCAAGGAAACAAAGAAAGTTTCTATGTTACACAAGACCTTAGGAGAGAGAGAGAACCTAATGCCAGGATCAGACGACAAGATTCACCAGTTTGATCCAACAGATGAAGGCTTTGCAAACTTGTTTTATCTCATGTAGTGTGTCATATTGAAGAACAGCTGATTCTGAATTTATTTTTTAGGACGCTTCGTGAATAACAGAAAGATCAGCATGTCAGTTTCTTAACATGTCACTCAGTTTAACATTTATAGCAAGCAATGTGATACTTTTCAATACCATGCACACCTTCCTGATCCCAAGAGTTCGTCTCTGATCCCTGCTGCCTGGACAATAGTGTGCTTTCAACTGTGTGGAAACAGTTTGGGTAGGGCTTGTAAATAAGGAGGCCCCTCCAGCAATACCAATCCGCCTGATTGTGGTATGTGTGTAATATGTTCAGATTTTCCTGGTGACTCCTAATTTAATGACACAACTGGCCGAAAATAACTGGATCTGGTGCAGAAAATTTTCACCCATGAAATGTTGCCATGCAGATTGGACGTGTTTATATCAGTAAAAATTAGCTTGGGGAGGCTGAAAAGTTTTTTTTTTTTTTGTTTGTTTTTTTCAATTTATTCTTTTTTGGCTAATGACATCTGTGAACCAACTTGGCAACACTGCAGTGGGCTCAGCTGCCAGCTTTTACTGTAGCTAGTTGCTACAAGCTGGTCTGAGGGATGTCAGATTACAGGATTGTCTGCAGCAATATCAGGTCACAACCTTCAGGGCTGAAAAACAAAGCTAACGCAGGAGTGCCAGAGACTGCAGTTCCTCTAATGGCCACTTGAGGCTGGCTCCAGAAGCGAGTCATTTTAAAACTTTACAACAGAAATAATCATGTTGACAGCCTGGTACAAAACACAGTTTTGGTCTCTGAAGCTAGCCAGGGCATGGCTGCTTTGAATGACAGGCTGTCTACGAGGCATTACCACAGTCTATGACTCAGATCCACCCCTCACTCCTCCACAGCCCCACCCACTCATCTAAAAATGGTCACTTCTGGTTCCAAAAAACCAAGATACCGATGAATTGAACTCGAGGCTTCAAAATGGGAGTCCACAAACCAATATGTGACTTCATGGGAGCTGCATCCATTATTTTAATCAGTCTATGAGTAATATCCTACATATTGGTGAATTTGGGTACATTTTATGAACATTAAAAAATATGGTAATCATCTACTCCCGGACTATGGGGACTTCCATGCTGCCACCGTAACCTTTTACCAGGAATCAGCAGCACATGCATGATGCTTCTCCAAGTCAAGGAAGCATCTTTTAATGACTGAATTTCAAGGAGACTATGTCATGCGTTGTTCCAATATCAAGGATCCTTGAAATTCTACCAAGCACTGAGGACTTCCTTCAGAGAATTTTCAAGGATGCATGTGAGCCTCCTCAGTGGGCGTGACGTACCTATAATTCTTTCCACACAATTTGCTGGAATTGACGGCGGGGCCTCTTCAGTGACGCACATCTAGGCACTCACTAGCCTGTTCCAATGTGTGTTCACCAAATGCTAGGAAGGAGTCTTGCCTAGCCTCTGTAGGATCCAACTTGGAAGGGTCGGTTCTTCCAAGGAAGCATCCCTGACTTTGAAGGGAGCTTCAGATAGCCAGTGATGGGAGCAGGTGAGTGGGCAGGTGTCAGATCTGTGCAGAGTACCGGAATAAAAAACCAACACATCCCTGACAGTATGGCAACAGTCCAAATGTTTGTAGAAAAACTTTGGCACACTGTCTAACTTGCAAAAATAGTGATTTTAAAGCTGCAGTGTTTCAGTAACTAGACCTTCATCAGGTGTTCTGCCCGTCCCTCTCCTACGCACCTGTTTGGAAATAGATGTGCAAAGCATTCCTTTGTTCTGAAAATACTAATGTTTAAAAATACAAAAACAGCCAAAATACACTCAGCGCTACCTACTGGGTTGTAGTCCCACCTAGTGAAAAAGTCCTGCTATGCTACTGGCCCTGACCTCAACCCTGTCACCTTTGGGATGAAGTGGTCAACATATTTTCGGCTACATAGTGTAAATGTGTCTGACATGTCTCATCCTGGAGTCAGAATGAGCAGAGGGACGGAGATCATTTTCCCTGAGGTGATGAAAACAAAATGACCAATGCAGTGAAGTGAACGAGGCAAATCAAACACACTAATCAGCAATTAAAGAAATTATTAAAGAGAATCTTGTTCTAATCTCTCTTTCTATCTCTCTTTATTGCTGTGACAAAGGTGGAGGACAAAGAGTGACCCTCTACTTTTTTAAAACATGAAAGAAAAAAAGATTAAAGCTTTATATAAACTCACTCTCCCCCTCTTTAACAAACCATTCTCTGTTAATTAAAACACCAACTGTTGTTGATTTACTTGCTTTTTTTTAATCCTCTTAATGTAAGCGCTGGGCTGCTGGAACATTATCTGGACTCTGTTCAGCATTTAATTTACACACAAACACACACGCAGCTGCTTACTGTGTTTGTTTCTGTAGACATTTGTGTCTTATATTTCAGCGGCTCAGCCTCTGACAGTATGTGGCAGTGTGCAACAGCTGAACATGAATTTTATATGAATTATCTGTCTGGAAAATAAAATAACTGAACGCGGGTGTAAACACTAAAACAAAATGCAGCTGTATTAACAATGGCATCTGAGAGCAAATCTACTCCTCTCCAAACTAAAACTGTGGGTGTATTTAATCGACCAATAACACAGTGAGTATGTAAGGTGAGGCTGTTAATGACCCCACCACAGGCATTGTGGTTAAACAACAACTCCAGAGGAGGTGTCGCCACTTGGCAACCCACATTTATACCTTGCAGACAGGTGTCACATGAAAATATGTAATGTAGTAGATAGATGGTAAAATATTGACCAAGTAACCTCCACTAGCATTACAATTCACAACTGTTAGTAAAATCACAGCCCAGTTTTATACATGTCATAAGGGTTCTAAAACCCCTTTTTCCACACTCAGCATTCAGCAGATCCACGGCTGAAGTCCGACAGGTAAAAGAAGTTTTAGTATTAGAGAACTTTTTTTTTTCTTAAAGAAAAGCAGCCAAGAAAGTTCCACTAATTCCGTGATAAACACATTTCATTTCCTATAGATTCTTCCCAATAAAAGTACCCCGATAAAAGCTTTTATTGTGAAGGGGCAAAATAAGGGAATGTTAGGATCAAGGCACGTTAACTTACCTCCTGCATGCTGTGGCTGACCTTATACCAACCCCAAGCAATTTATAGATCTGAGGCAAGGAGGAAGACCCATCATGCAAGCAGTGTGGAGCGACCCTTTGCATAATGAATGACATCTTGTCTGGATGTCCCAAAGCAATGGCAGAAGGCTGATACAGGTGTAGATAAGAAATCGCCTAATGGGTGGATCAGCCGAGGGTCAAAGCCAACAAGAACCAAGCATCACCACCCCAAGCTATAAATTTTCTAAGTGAAGGCGATAAGGCAAGATGGCCAAGAACCGGCCTTACAGTTTGCAGTGTACTTCCCAACTGGGAAATGCAAGTGGACCTAAAGAGAAAACTTGTCTTCCCGCAAGACGTGGCAATAACCTTCCTCCGGCCCGACATGGTTCTGCTATCCAGGAGCACTAAAACCATCTTAATAGTCAAACTTACTGTGCCCTGGGGAAACAGGCTAGCCACTTCTTACCAACTGAAAAAAGCCAAGTACAATGATTTGATTGATTAGGCTCTCATCAAAGGATGGCACAGAACCATTTTCCCCATCAAAGTAGGCTGCCGTGGGTTCCCAGCAACATCTGTGTACTACTTCCTCCAGAAAGTCAGCCTGGAGCCCAGACATTTGAAGAAAGCCACCAGAGAGATAGCCCTGGCATCTGAGACCAGCTCGAGATGGTTGTGGTTGATGAGAACCCACAGTTGAAACCCTTCTACAGGTGAAGGCTAATGGGTCTTCACTGCTCCTACTCAGGTGAGGCGTACAGGCTAAGGGGCAAAATGCTGTGACCCTGAGACACCTGCTGATGATACAGAAGGGTTTCCAGCAATGTGGATGCTCCAACCACCAAAGAATACCTCCAAACTGCAAAACCATACCTTGTGTAGCTCCTGCAGTTCCTGCTTGTACCAAAGCATCTGTGATGTTTACTTCACCTTGGGTTTTCATCAGCAGTAACTTAATGAGACTTATATGGCTCAGAGCAAACATGAAACAGAAAAAGCAGATATCTGAAAGTTCAAACAGGGACGCAGGAGAGAAACTAAGCTACAAAAACACCACAAAAGCTACAAAGTGCCGTTCTCTGCAATGCCACAGAGTCTTCAGACTGATAAAATATGATGGCTGTTCAGGAAATATGGCTCTATGACATATCCACAGCACCTACTTTCATTATATTTTCATGTAGACTGGTGATTTGGGGGCCAGTGATCACCTAAGTAATTCCCAGAGTTCTCTGACTGGTCCTGCTTCTAGCACCGAGACTCAAATGATTCATCAAAATTCTTCTTTCAAACTGCAACTTGACAGAAACAAAACTGAGCTTCAGAGTGAGGCTGGCTTTGCAAGGATAATAACCTCAATGCTCAGTATAAAATCCCATTAAATCCCATCAAAGAATGCATGAAATCAGTGTATTGGATGTAACCAGCATTACAGAAAGACTTCTCAGAACTAAATTTGTTATATTATTCTGACAAAACAAATTTGAGTCACTGTGTTCCTATGAAAAGGTATACTCCCTACCGAAGACGCCTTTTTGTGTTGTGTATATGTATATATCTTTTATGCATTTCTTCCTCCGTGCTCTGTTAAGTAGCCCATACATCCATGACAGAACACTGTGATGCAAATACCACATGCATATTCAATGTAACGTGCTAAATACCCTCCTGAATGCACATGCAGCATTCCCTGCATGGCACCAATGTGATGTACTCTCCTGTGGTAGTGCGTGTAGGCATGTTGGAAACACGAGAGGTGTTCTTCAAGTGTGTAAGCGGGCTAATCCTCAGCAGCATGCTGTTAGGTAGCTGCCCTGAAGCTACAAGAGCTCAGTGAGACAGCAGCTGTGCACTGATCAGCATGTTGGAGGTTTAATATAGCAGCAGAGCTACTTGTGTGCACACACACACACACACACACACACACACACACATTAATGCATGTGTTACAATAAAGCAGTTGTTCATAAATCATGGCTCTTTAAAGAGGTTTCACAGGTTCTTGTGTTAGTAGTCACTAAAGAGGTGCCAGGGATCCTAAGAGGGTGCCAGGGGCTCTTCGAGTGGCAATTGGAAAGGTAACAGAAGTCCCTGGGGCGCAGTCAAGGGTTCAGGAGGGTCCTTCATGGATTTGATAGATCACTTGGGGATTCAGTGGTCCTTTATAGGGTTCCAATCACTAAAGAAAGCCCAGGGCTTCCTCAGGGAATGTGAGGTTTCTTGAGAAGCTTCCAGTGTCTCTCAAGAAAGATTGTAGCAGTTTATCCAGTTACACTCCACGACAGTCGAAAGGTGTCCGTGAAATTGCAAATTTCAACTGACTTCTGAGTAACCAAAGACAAATCAAGTTTAAAGCTAGTGCTTGAAGTGGGCCTGTACTCACTGGAACAGAATACACTTCTACATTTTACTGTCTGGTGCACAATGACTTTTTCTTGTGCACCTGCATTTCTCACAGGCTTGTGGTACTCTGTCCTGCCCTCTCCATATCATGTTCTCTGGGCCAGGGGTTGCCAACACAGTTCCCACAAGCTCCTGGTCACCCGCAGGGAGCAGATGAGTCACCCACAGGGCACATTGTAAAAATACCTGTGGTCAAGCCAGCTGTCACTCACATCTCTGTGGTCCAATCAGCTGACGCTATAACTGTAAATGCATTAAAATGGCTCAGATCAAGCTGACGGGGAGAGCTAGAGACAGACTATCTGCAATCTGAGTGCAGAGGTGATCGTCTTCCAGGCACTGTTTTCTAAGTGTGGAGGCTAAAATGTGTCTGTGGGACAGGTGTAAAGCTCTGGGCAGCCTTGCACTAAACTTCTTCCCCATATTTACCTCCGACTCACATTTATGGAAGAAGGGAAAGATATTTGTCTGCTGTGATTGGTTGTCATTGAGATAAACTTTGTTTATCGCAGCTGTTGTGCCCTGAAAAAGTGGTGCTTGGGAACGGTTGCACATCAGCATGCTGTGCGTCTACACTAAAAACAATGGATCTGAGTGCACAAAGAGGGTTCTTGAGATTCTTAAGGATGTTCCAATAGTTCTTGAAGAGTTTCTAGAGGTCCTTGACAGGTTTCCCAAAGTTCTTAATAGCGCCTCAGGGTCATCAAGAAGTTTCAGTGGTAACCAAAAGAGTTTTGTGAATTCTTGAAATATGTATGAAGGTCCTTGGAGAGATGCAAGGAGTTCTCAAGGAGGTTCAGTCAGAATCTTCCATGGCTCCTGAATGGGCACCCAGAAGTTTGTAAAAGTTTTCTGATCAAAGGGTTTTCAATGAGGTTCCAGGGTTTTTGTGTTTGGATTCCAGTGATTCTTGAGTGTACTCTTGAGTGACTCTTAGAGTAGTTGAGAGGTGAGAGATAACCTGCAGTAAAAACAGTTTTGGTGTGCTTTAATAATCAAGAATAACGTTTGAATTAGAGAAGAGCAAATGTGTAACATGTGTGCTGGGTGGTATTAAGGCCTTTTCACACCACAGATGGAAAAAAAAAGAAAAGTTGGAATTTTCATTGGCGATGTTTGATGTTCAAACATGTCACATCACAAATATCTGCATTCTGTGTAAGTCTAGCCCTCTTTTGTAGGCTACTTACCTTCACAAGCAAGTTCAGCTGATGTATTTCCCTGAATGTTGTCTTTATGTTTATTGTCATTATAATCATTATTTTACTTGTCAAAGAGGACACTATTTTACAAGGCCTAATGGATCATTGGATCAATATCCATATTGTGTGATATAATATGTAGTTTTATAACTAGGTTCGGGAACAAAGACCAGGCTTTGAACAAATCCCATTTCCGCCCAATAGTATTTAAGCACACCTGATGCATTCTCTTTCTCTTCGACATTTAAGCACACCTGATGCATTCTCTTTCTCTTCGACACATTTCTCACATCCCACCCGCCCAATCCCTTTTTGCCTCTCACATCTTTTTCTCTGCTCCTTTCTGCATGCAGGACCCAGTGGGGCTCTATCCGAAGCCAAGCTCACGAAGAAGCAACTCCCCCATTCAGTCTCACTCCCGGGATTCCTCTTGTGTGGTCACATTGACCATCGTGCTCGCCTGCTACCCAGGAACCCAGCCTTCATCCCCCAACTCTCATCCCTTCATTCCTCACTCTTTATCCCTTGATCTTTACCCTGTCATCCCTAACCTTTCATCCATCTGGCCCTTGACCCTCATCCCTACATCCCTCAACTCTGCATCCCTCATCCATTCGAACCTCAGACCTCACCCCTCCATCCCCCATCCCTTCATCCCTCATCCATTCGACCCTCAACCCTTCATCCCTCAACCCTTCATCCCTCATCCATTTGGCCCTCGACCCTCACCCCTTCATCCCTCATCCCTTCATCCCTCATTCATTCGACCCTCGACCCTTATCTCTTCATCTTTCCATCCCTCATCCATTCGACCCTTGACCCTCATCCCTTCATCCCTCAACCCTTCATCCCCTTATCCATTCGACCCTCGACCCTCACCCCTTCATCCCTCATCCCTTCATCCGTCATCCATTCCACCCTTGACCCTCATCCATTCGACCCTCATCCCTTCATCCCTCATCTGTTTGACCCTCGACCCTCATCCCTTCATCCCTCATCTGTTCGACCCTCGACCCTCATTCCTTCATCCTTCCACCCCTCATCCATTTGACCCTCGACCCTCATCCCTTCATCCCTCAACCCTTCATCCCTCATCCCCTCATCCATTTGACCCTCAACCCTTCATCTGTGAACTCTTCATCCCTCATCCATTCGACCCTTGACCCTCATCTATTCGACCCTAAACCCTCATCCCCTCATCCTTCCATCCCTCATCCATTTGACCCTCGTCCCTCGACCCTCACCCCTTCATCCCTCATCCCTTCATCCCTCATCCATTCCACCCTCGACCCTCATCTATTCGACCCTCATCCATCCTCATTTGACCTTCAACCCTCATTCCTTCATCGTTCCATCCGTCAACCCTTCATCCCTCAACCCCCCCATCCATTCGACCCTTGGCCCTCATCCCTTCATCCCTCCATCCTCATACTTTCATTCTCTAATCCCTCGATCCATACCCTGTCATACTTTCCTTCGAACCCATAATCCATCATATGCAATAAATCATTCAGACTCTTTGTTGGTGAAACATCGCTTTAAATGCATTTCTTCCGCAGGTTAGCGTGTGGGAGTTTGTCTGCAATAAGATTACTGACATTTCAATGAAGACTTTTATACGTTTTATTTTTTAAGGTTAAAGAATCAAGACATTCATTCATTGCAATGTTTTGGTGGAAACGTCACAATAAATTAATTTATTTTGCAGTTTAGACAGCTTGGGGAGTTTGTCTGCACATAGTGTCCTATTCGACCCTCTCCTATGCATCTGTTTTGAAACAGATGTGTGAAGTAATCCTTTGAGTATTAGCACAGTATCTTTTTTTCTGTTCAGTTGTGAATTCCTGGTTCTCGTCCTGGTCCTGGAAGCTGAGTGTGTATTTCACACTGTGCCACTTTACTGTGTAGTATTTTTCTTTCTCGGCTCCAGTCCACTCATAGTAACACACTGTATGAAGAATTTGTTTTGGTGTTGGAGGCTGTATACATTATGAATGGAGCTTGCTGCTTCAAGCTTCTCCTGGGAGGGAAGATCAAGCTTCAGAGTGTGGTGATACAGAGAGCAGAGGAAACAAGAAGACAAGGGAGGAAAAGAGGATGGAGAAACAAAGACACAGTCGCGAGCATCTGTAAAGGAAGTAGACCTAATGATTTTAAATTCTTAGCAGACAAGTGTCAATATTTTGCTTATTTCTCAATCCTCACATCCTCCATAAGATTAGAAAAAACATACGCATTGAGTCAGATAGATTTGATGTGTTTCAGGCTGTGCAATGTAAATGTGTTTCTGCAGTATCAAGAAATCTCCTCAGATATCAAACCAATTTCTTTCCCTTTTAAATTTCAAGTCGAGATACTTCTGCATTATTTTTCTGTTTCTTGTCAAATCCCAGTCGGCAGGAACTCTGAATTACATTTACTATAACACAGAGGCCGTGTGGATTCTGTTTCTGGGTCTTTCTGTCAGATAAGTTGCTGCCTCTATAATCTGCAATGTGTTGACTTTTATCAACAGGAAGTCGCCCTGTTCAGTGAGAAGAGCAGTGGACCCAAACATGAGGCAAGGAAACAAGTAAGTAAATAAGTGAGGGGGAGAAAGGAATAAAGGGATGGAGGAGGAAGATGGGCAGGAAAATGAGTAATGGTGAGAAATAAGAGATGGGTGAAGAAGAGAAGCAGGAGGCATGAGGAAATGAAGAGGACGAGGGATGGGAATAAAGAGACAAGGTGAAGGGGAGGAAGTACAAGAGAAAAGGACGGAGGAAAGGAAGCAAAAAAATGAAAGAGGAATGTTAGGGTACGAAAATATCTCTTATGAAACAATCTCAAGCACACATACGTCTTTAGAAAGAAACATTCATTCAAAAGCACTCAAACAGAAACACAAAGATGTGACATAATCACACACGACAATAAAAACATTTATGGGAGATAGGCTCACACACACACACACACACACATGCACACACACACACTTTCTTTTCGCCAGTACAACACAATGGATCAATAGTAAAGCCTGTTTCCTGTTAGCTGTTAAGTGTTACTGTGGTCAGACAGAAACTGACTGCGAGCAACAAGTCCCACAGCTGCATGCTTTAACACTGGACATGGACTGAACAGAGAACCAGAACATATTACTGTATACAGCTGATAATTTGCCCAATCGCCAGAAAAATGTTGCATTGCTCATTCATGCAAACAAAGCACATTATATTTGTACATTATTATGTTTACATTTCTTCACATTTCAACAATGCATTCTTTGATGTGTGGTAACTTTTAGGGCATAGAAACGTGTAGCCAGCGACCAAGGCTGCGACCAAGGCTGCGACCAAGGCGGCCATTCAAACAGCCTTTAGACCTGTAACCACCAATCGAGGCTTCCCATTGTCCCGCCCACAAATACATGAAACCTTTTTGTATGGAGAAAAATAAAAAGGTCAGAGGTTGTAAAAAGCGGTAGGGATCACCCTCTGGGAACCACGAACATCCACAGCTAATACCATTGAAACCTGGATAGTATTTCGTTGTAGTTTGGTGACCAGAATCTGAGACAATCAGACGGACTAAAGGATGATTTGTAGTTGTATATAGACTTTACACAGAGTCTGTACCAAGTGGACAAGGCCAGCCTCAAGGAGCCACGAAGCAAAAATATCCTGCCTTAACCTGAACACACACACACACACACACACACACACACACACATGCAGTCCTTCTGTCTGTACCTGCTGATGTTTGCTGTGATTTCCCCGCTGAGCTGCTTCCTTATTATTCAATTAGAGCAGGAAATTCATCTCACCGTCTGCAGCAGAGAAAACCTGCTGCAACCTCTTTTACCTTCAGTGGCGAGGTATGTGTGTGTGTGTGTGTGTGTGTGTGTGTGTGAGTGAGAGAGAGAGAGAGAGAAAGAGAGAGAAAATTAGTGTGAAAGTGAGACATTGTGAGTTAAAGAAAGCACAGTGAATGTATGTGTTTGTATGATACTGCTTTTCTGCAGCTGTGCTAATGTTAGGCACATATATATGTAACATAGTCTGTGTGTGCGCATGTGTGTGCGCGTGTGTGCATGTTTGTGCCGCAGGAGAGATGCCCACCCTCCCTGTGCTCCCTCTGGGTTGTTAAGCAGGTTGACTGATCGTAGCGAGTCTCATTTGACGTCCCATGATTCATGTCAGGCGGCAAAGAAGGGAAAGAGAGGGTGTGTGTGTGCCAGATGCACCATGTGAGTGAGAGGAAAACTGTGTGTGTGTGTGTGTGTGTGTGTGTGTGTGTGTGTGTGTGTGTGTGTGTGTGTGTGTTTGTTTGGGGCCCTCTGGGACAGAAGGCTGTAGGAAAGGGGTGATTATTTTTCTCTCTTTAACACCATATTANGTGTGTGTGTGTGTGTGTGTGTGTGTGTGTGTGTGTTTGTTTGGGGCCCTCTGGGACAGAAGGCTGTAGGAAAGGGGTGATTATTTTTCTCTCTTTAACACCATATTAAATGATGGATAACCACATCCATTGGGACACATGATGGATATATCTCACACACACACAAGCAGATTATACACACACACACACACAGCTTGTTATTCTACTATGGCTGTGGGGACATCAGGACTTAAGGGCAACACACACCAGCAGCATCTGAAGCCCTTCAGAACACAAGCACCATTGTTTTCTACAATGCAACACCTTCACACACATCCTCACAGGACACTGGAAACAGGACAGTGTTATATCCTTAGAGCAGCACAAATGTAAAAATGTGTTTGCTTTTCTAACTTGTGGTAGGTATTTGTCAGTTTATGTATTTATTTATGCCATGTGTTAATGTGTTTGTAGCTCAGTGGAAAATATTCAAGACCCCAATTAGAACTGGCAAGTGACAACTTGACGTGTTACTAATAATGTAAAAGCTATTGATTATAATGTTAAACCAGCTGAAACTTCTTCCATGTACCAAGAGTGAACTCCTGGGTAGAATTCAGGTTTTTACAGGGAGTCTCTTCCTCTCCAAAACTAACAGACCAGGTGATTTAAACCGGTAAAATCCACCGAATAAAGCAACTTCAGGTTAAAATCAGTGGGTTTTTTTCCTCTGTCTGTGTTTGGTTTGACCAATCTGGGGTGCTGTAGAAACATGGCAATGCAAAATGGGGTACACCGTGGCCAAACACCCACTCCCTACGGCTCCTTCTGAGGTAATGAAACCACAACGATTCTTATTTTCTGGTCATTATTCACAAAATAAAATGTATTTATTATACTCCATTTCCGCCAGTATATCCCTCTGAATCCTTCACACTGAACCTTCAAATCAAGACAAATGAATTAACACCAGGGAGCAACATTCTCCTGAAATAGATTAATTGTGTTTCAGGAATGAAACTCTTCATTTATTTCTCACTGCCTCTTGTGTCTGACCCAACTACGACTGCTTTGCTTACTCACTGGAGACAAAATGAGATGCCAAACATGAAAAGAACAATTCTGGTACCTGCTGTTTAAAAAATCTTAAAGGATGAACATTTGGCAACAACTCTCTCCTGGGACCGTTATACCAAAATATCATCTGGTTATTTAAAGTTCAGGTGTGTGACTTTGTTACTAGATGCACCAAGAGCAGTATTTCACTGTGCTGACCCAGTTAGACAAACTATTTTGGTGTCCTGGTTGTCATATCCGATTACCAGAACATCCATTTCAAATATTAACATGTGCTATTTGGGGAAATCTAGAGATTTTAGTATATTTACTGGGAATCAAAACCCAAACATTGGCTGTGATGAAGTTTGTTCTGATTGTGGATAGAAGCAAATTGAGGTTGTGGTTGAGGTTGAGGTTAAACCACAGAGGCTATGTGGTCGATAGCCACTGTGAACCTTGTCAAAAATGTAGTTATACAATGGGGCTATGGCAGCTGCAGAGATACCACTTGAATGCAGTAAAAATGATGGTTACTTGTGCTTTCACCTGCAAGTTCAAATAATCAAAGCATGAGATGGCTTAATAATGTGTGGCACATCCATCTGGTTTAACAGTGGTGATACAATTGGGTGAAACTGGAACTGCTGTATACCATAATGACAAGGCAAAATTTAGGATTTGAGCCCAGTGTACACATACACAGATGTTTTTGTAGACC
Organism: Epinephelus moara; assembly: GCF_006386435.1. Classification (NCBI taxonomy): domain Eukaryota; kingdom Metazoa; phylum Chordata; class Actinopteri; order Perciformes; family Serranidae; genus Epinephelus; species Epinephelus moara. The sequence continues at coordinate 45,488,187 of NC_065529.1, read as the reverse complement.
CTCCTTCGTTCTCAAAAATAATTCACACACACTTTTATAAGAAAAAATTAAAATAAAAAAAAATCTCAGTCTCAACAAAAATGAAAACACAATTGAAATGCTGTGAAGAGCATGCCAAACCAACAGGCAGTGATACCTGTAACCCTAAAGCCACAAAAGAAGAAGAGGAAGTGGATATTGGCCAATCAGCAGCCTGAAGAAAAGCTATTACCAAAACGCTACCTGGAGCAGAGACCGCTGTAGTTCTGTCTCTCAAAATAGTGAAGGACATTTATGTGTGAAATTCCCTGTTAGGAAGGTTCAAGCCAGCACTACGTCTACTACTGCAGGAAACGCCACCTCAACGCCCCCCCAATGCCATATCGCCAATACTACAGACTTTGGTAATCCCCTGACAACTCACTGAGCGCCACCAGCAGGTCAGATTTGTAACAAAATACTTACGATTAAATACTTGCAAAACTAATGTAATTCCCATAAGCCTCAGCTGTACTTTATGTTAAGTGCTACTTAAGGTTAGTTCTCATTACATGATTTTCACCTGAATTTTGCGTCGCGGAGACTATGGTGATCTTTTTAGTGTTCATACCTGGCGATGTGTGTTTCTGTCATCAGGAGTCCCGCCAACTGCGTTACGACCTGTGTGTGCACCCCACAAGATTTCTCCACCGAGCCCTCGGCGGTGACGTCACCAAACTTGGAGACGACACATCTTAAAGGCATGGATATTCTTCCCAGTGTTGAATCAGATGTGTCTCCAGGGCCTGGGTCCAAACACAACGCGCTCCCCGTGATCCTGTGGATGCCACCATTGTTGTTGTTGCTTGCCGGCTTGTCAGTGTTGCCAGATCTTGGGAGAGAAACAAGCAACCAGGGCTATGGAAACAAGCCCAAAAGAAGTGACTAGACCTGGCAACCCTGCGGCTTGTCCTCCTCACATTTCCTCCGTCCTCCTGCGCGCTGACATGGGACGTATCCTGCCTCTCATTGGCTGATGCTCTTTGTCAGTCATGTCACACTTCTCCAGTTTTCTAGCATGCCAGATATCCAGTCCCAGTCGCAGAGGAGAGGCAACTTGCTCGTAGGCTTGTTCACACATGAGGACTCGTCGTGGCAGACTATCTGCCGACTCACCTCCGACCCAAGGTGGCTCTCAAGATCCTCTGCGACATCAAAATCGCAGTGAAAATCGTGTAATGTGAACTAGGCTTTAGTGAAGGTTAGCAGATGTACTCTTGGTTTCAGAGCCAGCCTCTAGTGGTCATTCAAGGAACTGCAGCGTCTGGCACTCCCACGTCGTCTTCATTTTTCAGCCGCTTGATTAACACGCTAACATGCAAACTGAAATAATGAACATGGTAAACATTCTGCTCATGTTAGCACTGTCATTGTGAGCATGTTAGCATGCTGACATTTAGCTCAGCAAGCCGACAAAAATGATGATGATATTTTTCAGATTCAACATTTCATCCATTAGTTTCTTTCTGCAGGAAGCATATTGTACTGTAAGGGAGCATGGCACCCTTGGTGTTACATCAACAAGCAAATAAGATGTTAGGTAATGTAAACATACATACTGTCCTTGTATGCTTTTACATTATATTTGCCAGAGAGTTTCTGAAGACACTTGTTTGCTGTGCTGCCTCATTGCATTGAAAGACTCAAAACACATGTAGGGTCATATGAATTTTGTTTATAAATGTTATTCACTGCTGCTTTTTAGAGGATCTTTCCGTCTTAACTTTGTTATGTTGCGTCCTTCATGCAACACCCACTTTCTTATGGATTGTCTATCTTGATGCTCTCCATAGAGCGAATGAGAGAAGATGGATCTCAGTCTCTCTGTTGTTATCTCAGCATGACAACAGAAATAACAGAATAACAATGAGTTTGTAGACCATCTCCAAATGTTTCAAACTCATAACATAAATTATGTATTTTTTAGTTCTGCATATCAAAAAATCTTTCCACTTGGACATATGGTGAGGTGGTGCTTTTTGCTGTCTTTGTGTTTGTTTCTGTGTCTACTGCAGTTTGATCTCTGCTTTTAACCCCAATTGTATTAACATGTCCCTTAACATTTCAGTCAAAGAAAGAAAAACTTTTTGATTTGTTTATGACTCAGCCGTCCTTGAAGCCAAACCAAACACACCTCCTCTGCAGACAAAGGAAGCCTATTCAGCAGCCGGCTCCGGTGCACACTCCCTCAGTCAGCCTTGAAGAGGGGAAGAATCACCAGAGCACAATACAAGTATGCTCATTGTCAATCTGGTCACCTCCAGCCAGGCTGACTCACACTGCCTGTCCGCCTGCTCTCTATGCACAGGCTGGAGCTGTGTTTGTTAAATCCTCTTTGCTTGTCTGTCACTATGGATGCGTTACCAGGTTTCATTAATGGTTGCAGCATAAAAGGTAACTTTACTGTGATTTTATGTTGTTTGATCTGTTAACATTTAACACAGCTTAATTCCAAAAGGACTGGAGCCTGTAAATTAAATCAGTTAAAAGTCTCTTTGGTAACCTGTCATCCTACATCAAATGAAACAGCTGAACATACGTATTATTTCAGATATCAAGGTTCTTATTGGCTTTACAAGTTACTCCAAGTGTCTCCTTCTACAAATAATCTCTTGGATTTTGAGGTTTCCAGGGGGTGTTTGAAAATACATTTTCACCTCTCCTGTATATTCACTCATGGTGTTTGCTTGAGTCATGTTCACTCTCCAGGAGGCACAGCTGTAAAAACCAGCTGTTCCAAACCATGTCTCTGGGGATCCACAGTCCTGCTTAGACCTGGGCCACACTGCCTGTGGGAGCAGTGCGTGACAGCTACCACGCGTGCAGTGTTTACATAGACAGTGTTGTTGCAGCGGCATTATTGCAGAGCTGTTAGCTACTGACTTTATTTCCACAATTAAAAGCCGGTACTCCACTCATTTATGGAGCTGTGCAAGCTGCAGCATTGTCAACAACATGTTCCTGCAAATACATCCCAATAAAAAGCCTTGTGTTAATGAGACATTTGTTAAAGCTCCAGTAGGCAACACTGTTTTGGTATAATTAAGTAAAAAATTTTATAATATCCTCTAAGCATAATGTAAATCAAGTGGTCTGAGACAAACAATAGGTTTCTGCACCTCACCATGGCTCTGTGTTCAGCCTCTAAAGAATCAGTATCGTGCCGATGTGCATCAACCAATCAAAGATCAGCTCAGACCACTGCGTTCCTATTGGCTGTTCTACTGCATATGGGCGTTCCCGTGCCGCCAGCAGAAGGGGAGAGCAAGCGGCAATGGCAAACAGTGCACCAGGTAAAATAGCTATTCCAGCACAGCAACTGCCTACATGGCTAAACAACCCAAAAAAAGGAAGACAAAACTCGGTTCCCCGGAGCCCTGGAGGGAGTGGAAGGGTGAGGTGGGGCTGGGCCCGGCCGGAGGGCACGAGGGTCGGCCGTGGGGGTGGAGCCGAGGGCTGCTGCGCGGTGAGGGAGAGCTGAGGCTCGGTAGTATGGGCGGGTCCACAAGGAAGGGATGGGGAGGGCTGCTGTGCGGAGAGGGAGAACCAAGCCTGGGGGGTATATGTGCGGGGCCGCGAGGGAGGGATGGGGCGGGCTGCTGCGCGGTGAGGGAGAGCCGAGGCTCCCAGAGAAGGATAAATAGAACCAAGTAGGATAAAATACTTGCGTGCTCGTCTGGTAGGAGGGGCTCAGGGCCGAGACGAACAAAACCTAACTCAGATGAGATCAACCGTTTTCAGGCTTTCTACCTACTGCAGCTTTAACGCAAGGCTTTTTATTGTGAAATATTTACAGGACCGTGGTGTTGACAGTGCAGTCGTTTGCAAAGCTTCATAATTCTGACCACCCACTTTAAATTGTGGAAATAAAGTACTCCCCTCCAATAGGCAGCGCTGCAGTTGCAACACTGTCTGTGTGAACACTGCACATGTGCCAGTCGCAGCAGTTCAGCAAGGTAGCTGTCATATGCTGCTCAGATAGGCAGTGTAACCCAAGCTTTACACAGCATAACATCTCCCCCCACTCCACCCACACCTGACTATGGTAAAAGTTCGTCATTGATCAGGGGTTGCCCCCTTTAGTTCTTGATTGGCTGAATACATCAGATCCAACTTATTAACTGTCAAGAGAACTGGGTAAAATGGAAAAGAGCTGTTTTGACGTCTTGGTTAAAACTGGGCTGTTTTTTTCCAGACATGTAAGGTCTCCCTAGCGAGGCTAACTATGGATTCCCAAACCAAAAAGGAAAAGTCTTGGAGGAAAATAGAGGATTTAATAGTAGGTGGACAGATTTGTCTGCTTCCACCGCCAAAGCTACAAAGTTAAAGTACCAAATAATCATAAATGCCCATTGCAGGGTAGCCACCTTGTGGTGAAACACATTAATAAATGCTCATTTAGGCCTGTTTGTAATGTTGATAGGCTAATTTAGATGTAATTGGCTGTTTTATCTTCATTATAAAGCTCAAACAAAAGAACCAGCTTGCTTAACTAAAAGGTATCTAGAGTATAATGGGTGCCGACCCAAAAAATCCCACAATAGCCCATGAAGTCGTCAGCACTCACACATAACTATATGATACTTTTAATGATGTACAGCAGCAAAACAAAATGGACTCGTCTCACCCCCAGGCTCTCCTCAGCATTACTTTATAAGACTTAAATATGTTTTGCGCTTATTTTTGGTTTTGATAGTAAAGGCTGCCGACCCCTGACCTAAACCAATATTGCTGACTGTGTATTGAGAGAAACTCCAGACAATCAGCTGCTAGAATTTCAAATATTTTGCTCAAAGGTTGTTCACCTCAGCTGAAAATACTGAACTGTCTGCTGAGGCAAGTTATTTTCAACAATAAGGCCTCACGGCACGAAGAGGTTAAATTTCAATTTTGCTCTCTTTTGCTTTTAACCGTGCTGCTCATGCCATGATCGATATGAGACCAGAGCTCTGCTTTGTGCCGAATCGGCTGCTTGGTAACCATTACTCACAGGTCATTCAAGGTCACAAGTTCCTTCAGCCATGTGTTAGGGCCTGCCCACATTTTCTTATTATCATCTGTTGTAGATGGAGAGGAAGACTTATCCAATCACTTTAACCTTTTCAGTACCGAGGCAGAAAGCACAGCACAATGCTGAATGTGTTTGTACAATTTAACTGCAAATCATTCAGACTGACGGCAGGAATCAAGGATATGGAGGAAAGAAACATGCATTTTTCTGTACGCTCCATAAAACTGTAAATGAGGCCTTGCTACCATGCTTCAAAAAATGTAAATTGGACTGCAATTTACATAACCTATATTTAAGCAATCCTATTTACGTTTAAGCAGAGCAGGAAGCAGACTGATGTATTTATGGTGAAAGACTGGGGGTTTGCGTGAATGGATTTAAAGTGATTTTGATAAGCAATTAATCATAAAAACATTTATCAGGTAAAAATGCCAAACATTCTTTTGTTCTGTTTGTCTGGATTTACTGATTCTTATATATAAACTAGTCCATAGCCACTGGTAGCTCTGTCACCTTCTACCTATGCCAATCCTCAATGCCTATGTGCAGTTTCACATAGATTGACCACGTCAGTGAGTAGAAAAACGTGGGACAGACAGAATGACAGACTGACAGAATGACACACTGACAGTTTCCGTGATT
>NC_065529.1:45473188-45482498 GCF_006386435.1 Epinephelus moara | reverse complement strand
TCAGATTATGTGTGGTCATATGCCTACAAAGTTGTGTGGTGATGGGTGAAACCCTTGAAGATGTTATAACCTTTATGTGATGAGCCACGCCCTCCGCAATATTCATTGCCTTATAGAAGCTCAGTTTTAGTAAGTTTTCCAACTTTTGGTTATGGTGAGGAAGAGATGATGTTTGGGTTTTGGTGGCAGCAATGTCGCTGTAAAAAGACAACTGCATGTTATGGCTGTTGTGGCGGTTCAACGTCAGAGCCAAAGTGCAAACACAACCAGGAAAAGGGGAATGGTTAAAGACAGTTTATTGTAGTTTGAAGATGGGGACTGAAGGCTTGAATGAAATGATGGCTGAGGAGGGCTGGGAATGGTGAAGCAGAGCAGGCAGATTAGCTGAAGGGAGAGCAGTCCAAATCCAGAGGCAGAAGACAAGAACGAGGCTGGATGTGATGGGTTATGGTTGGGGCTGGCTTGGTGAACCTGATACACAGAGCAGAGTGTGAATTGATGTCCAAAAGTACAAAAAGACAAAGTGTCAAAAACCTAGAAGCTGGCCTTTACATCCGTACCACAGAGGAGACTGAACGATCTGGTCTGGACATCTGAGCTGGGGTTTTATACTGCAGTGGCTTGATTGGTGATGAAGTTCAGGTGTGCAGGTTCTGCAGCTGCTGGCACTCTGGAGGACTGGCAGGAGGAGGGAACCAGAAGGCAACGGCCAGCAAACACACAGAGACAGACTGAAAACAAACATGAGACACTCGGGAGAGGAAACAGGAAACCATTCACGTCTGGGGGTTAGAAGTTGCTGGAAACGCCAGCTCCTCCTGCGAAGTATCCTCAAACAAGAGTTCGTATGATATCCTACGAATTAGCGTCTCACGAATGACATTACATCCTTAACATTATGGAGGTTAGGTTTAAGCAAATAAACTTACCATGGTTAGGTTTAGGAAAAGTAACATGGTGAGGGGGTCCCTTAAAATGACTTAAAGTTCACACAGTTCTGAACACAAGTCTCCTGGGGAAAGTCCTGTGTTTTTGACCGATCCACCACTGCATTTGTCACATGATTACAGCCATCTACCTTACGTGGATTGTGCATGAATTACTGGCTCATGATTACGTGGGATATGTACGAATTTTGGTCTATTACCTTTCGGAGGAAAATGTACGAATACTGCAAGAAAACAGCCTGCGTCAGCTCACACACTGTGTCACTTTAGAAACTAATGTGATACATATGAAATATACAAACATACATATTCATGGTTTGCAGAAATATACGATGCTAACGTTTGCTAGCGTTCTGACATTTTTTGGACTAAGCTACTGATGGATTTATTAAAACAAATAACAGATTAACCGATAATGAAAATTATTAATCAATTAGTTGCAGCTCTAACAGAGATCATTCCACAGTCTGACCAGAAGAAGAAGAAGAAGATATTCTTTATTAAAGGCGCTGTATGTAAGAATGTGGCCAAAACGGTTACTGCACTCAAATTCAAAATACTGCCGCGGGTTGTGTCCGCCCCCCCTCCCCTACAGATTTGAGGTTGCTGGACAGCGGCACGCTGGAGACTGATTTGTTTGCCCACGGGCGGCTGCTGTGGCAGGGCCGCGTCGCCGCTTCCTTGATCTTCGGTTTTCCAGCGGACCGTTCAAGCAAGTCCGGCTTCTCTGCTGCTAACGCTGCTGCCGGGATACAGCTGAGGAGGAGCCGGCTGCTAATGCTATGTACCGGGACACTGCTAATGCTGCTTGCCGTGCTGCTAACGTTTGTTTCTCAAAAAAATCAGTCGGGTCGATGACCCACCTGCACATGGGCTACAATGTATGATCGAAAATGAATAACAGTTGAAAGTATTCGAAATGTCCATCCCCGTCTAGCTATGATGCTAGTTAGCCAACTTTGGCTAAAGCTTACCTGTCGAGGAGAAGAGTAGCCACTTCGACATCCGATTTCAAATTCTTCTCCACTTTCAACCGTCTCCACCATTCAAAAGCATCTCCTATATAGACCCTCGCTTTGCCTTGAGTTTTGTTTTGGTGTTTTTGGGAATCATAACAAGGTCGTTTGGGTTTAGTCGCACCGTCAGCCATTGAAGCTCAGTCGTAACTGTAACTGATGCTGAGACTCTACTGACTGCGTGACTGGTAGATGGCGGTGGGTGGCGCAACAGGCCAAAACACAAATTCAAAACATAAACATGATTTGCGGACCGTAAATTTTTTTTTAAAATGGGAATATTCTGGCTGTACTATTGTTGTCGGTGAGATCAGCATGTTATATGAACATTATTCCTTAGTCTGTGACATATTAGGAGGATTTTACGACTATTTGCTTTAGATTTCTTACATATAGCTCCTTTAATGCCAGAGAGGAAATTCATTTTTTTTTCTTTTTTCACTCTGTTGTCATATACACACAAGCCTGAAATACACACACATTTACAAACAGGACCTATACATGCATTACATGGAGAGATGCCAGAGCGAGAGGGCTGCCTTGAGCAGGTGCCCTGTGCGGTCTGGGCTTCTGTCAGTCCACGCTCCATATTTGGTCCGTATGGGGACTTGAGTCAGCAACCCTCCGCTTCTCAAGCCAGGTGCCTATATGGACTGCCGCCCCATGAGCTCATATAATCAGCAGTCGTGGCAAAAACCGACTGGGGGTAATGGGAACCCTCAGTGGAGTTTCAAGATTGATCCACCTGGTGACAGTGTGATCAGCAACTTAGGAAAGAAAGAAGAAAAACAACACACACATCTGCTATCCTGCTGTTTTGTCATTTCTTGTAATTTCTAGTGAATTCAGTTTAACTCAGTTTTACTAATTACTCTGGAAGCTTCTTGTTTTGTTGCTGTGAGCACGTTTTTCATCTCAGGCTAACCTCATTACTTCAGATTTGGCTCAGTTGTGTTGGTTTTGTCGGTGTTTGTTTGTGCCTCCCAGGTAATGCTTTCTCACCATGAGGGAGGGACAGCTTCTTGCCAAATTGATTTCAGGTGTTTCATTGTGGCAGTAAGTAGGTTACCAAGTTTGACTGCTTGTTTGGAAGTTGCTGGAAGATGCAACTTTTTGGAAGAATGTCGGATGAACACAACATTTTCCTGCAGCATCTTTTTTTTCCGTTTTTTTTATTGCAGTGCACAATTTTTAATTAGGTGCTGAAGCTAAACCTCACTGCACTCATACAAACAGGGTCCGGTTTGTTGCCCTGCTGCTTTCTGAGCTTCTGTAAAACCTGCGGCTCTTACTGTTTGTTTTTCAAGTGAACAAAACAAAATTCCCCTGTGTGCTTACAGGCTACACAGTTTGGAGTAATACTATATGAAGTTATTTTCTAGGAGACGGTTTTTGTTATCATGTTGCAGTGCGACATTTGCAGCTGAAGGCAAAAGAGTTTCAGATACAATTCTTAAACTACACTATAAAAATGATTCAAGGGGGTTGTGGATATTGCATAAAATAAAGAAGTTTTTCAGCATCGAAAATTTCCTTTGTTACATTAACATGTTTTGTCAGTTGACCACTTATTTTAAGAAGCTGGTCAAAATCAAAACCTTTTTGAGTCAGGTGAAATTAATATAAAGAAGTTAGAATATAAAATAATTTGACCACTAAATATCACCACAACTTTCGGACAAATATTAAGTTGGTTTAACTTATTTAAGTTTCTCAAGGTCAATGTAAATCATTTTGGTTTTACTCAACTAATTGTCAGCTTATAATAAAAGACTCGTAGGACTGACTCAATATTGGCAAAGTTGAAACTACTTAAAAATGATGTATGCAAACCGTTACCTTAATTTTGTCAAGTTGAACCAATGATTGAATGATTTTTAGTGTCATTTCAGTTTCGGTCTGATTACCTAAAAATAACAAAAATAACAAAATCATTACAATTTCAGTGAAATTTAATGGAAATCAATTCAAACTGTAACAATTATCAGATTATACCTTTACTTTTTTAATTGCTTTGCCAGCAAAAAAAGAAACTGAATTCCTCCAATTTTAAAGTGGAAGTAGACGAGGTATTTTACTTTGTCTTCTTATGAAATAAACGTTGATTGCATGATGTAATGGCTATAGAACAATGACACCGTCAGCGTTTAGACTGGTTCCTTGTAAAAATGACTTTCACTGCACCTCTTTCTGCCAGCAGTCATGATCGGCCAGGAAAATGGAGGCTTGATTATTGCTTAAAGGAAGTGTGTCAACCATTGTGCAACCACAACAGGAACAGGATAGCGCTCTTGTTTTCCCTGGTAGCTGCTGGCAGATATCCCCACTTTGTAAAGAGTCTCCATATGTTAGAAAGTCCTCATTGTTGTTCATAACTTTGTCTGTCTATTGCATTACAAGTCTATTTGCATTGTTCTGATAGTAAATCCTTTTTTCTCGCCTACTTGCCGTCATCAGAGCGGCCATGTTGACCCATCAGCAGTGTGAGGTTTACAGTAGTTTCCGTTTTGTTTCTTGTGGTTGATATTAAAAGCGTATTTTCCCTCTCATTTTTGCCATTTACCTACACTACATTTGGTTATTGCCGCGCATAAATGTCTTAATATTAACAACTGAAACCCAGTGTGATTATTTGCTAGGTCCGGAGGAAAATGGAAGGCAATCCAACTGTCTTTGCAACAGAAGCGCCAAAAACGGCAACACTGGGAAATGCTCGGAGGCAAAGAGTTGAAAAGTTATGTTTCCACTTTAATATCAGCCCTTCTTTCATGACTTTGTCTTAAAGTAAACTAACAGATAATATATTTAATTACACTGTACGAATCGTAAGATGAATTTCTTTGTTATCAGATCCAGTTCATCCACTGCTCCGCCTTTACTGAGTCAGGTTTTTAACAGGAAATAAATGTGAACTCTGTGATCCAGTCGTGTCTGTAGTCACTCTCTGTGGGATAACAACTGACGCTGTGTGATGAATAAGGAGAGCAGAAACTCTCTCCGCCTCCCCACATCATTAATAAACTGGCCTTAATTGCATGTGAACGTCCTCAGAGTAAAAAGATATTTTTGTGTCTCATTTTAAAGACAAATTACTGAACCCGTCATCAATAACCTCACTGAGCAGGGAGAAGTGTGATGCTGGTGTGTGTGTGTGTGTGTGTGTGTGTGTGTGTGTGTGTGTGTGCGCCAGAGCATGTGAGCGGAGTGGAGTGATGAGAATTTCCGTTCTTGCTCACAGAGCTGTTCGCTCCCCCACTCCAGGCTGCTCTACTCCACCAACTGCTCGAAACGAAGACGAAAAACCACAGAAAAGCTGTGTTAGTGTTGCGGGTGAAGTACTAAAGAACACCTGCATGACTTCTTGGTTTGCTTTTTAAAGTACTTTGTGAAATTCCACAAACCCTTGCACATTATCTAGTCAGAAAATAGTGTGAGCAAAAATGGAGCAGGACAGAGTGAGACATAAGGCGATGCTCAAACTTTTAAAAAAGTCTGCTCTGCGCTCCGTCTAAAATCCTTCCCTCGTGCCCCCCAATGCTCACATGCTCTGCTGTGTGTTTCGATTTCGACTTAGTGATAAAAAAAAAGGCAGAACTAGTCAGAATAAGAATGTGTTTTAACTGTGGATGATTAGATTTTTGGAAATTGACAATTGCATTTACTAATACATACAGTATGTTGGACAGCGATGTGGGAAAGTGCGGTCATGTTTTTGGATAGTGAGGACAGTTATTGTCAAGCGAAACATTTTTTAAAACTCATGCATTAAGAGGACTTTTAGAAAGTGGGGACATTTTTGTGATTCAAGGGCAAATCTGTGAAATGATGACAACTTAAAGCGATCTTTACTTCTTTAAACAGCTGTTTGGGGAAATATCTTGGCTCTACAGTTATGGTCACAGGTATGTTTAGATCAAAGTTCCTCTAAGTAGCCATCAGTCAGGAAGACTATACTTCTGCGTGATGAGGCCTGTTATTTATTTTCCAAACCATCTGCCATTCACTCCTCACATGCATGCTCACTCGTATTTTTTTGGGTCTGGGGCTATCGACTGCGGCATCTACCGTTCTATCGGCTGATCGCATTTGACCAATAGCACAGCAACACACCTGCATTGCTAGCCTATCATCTTGTTGTATGTTTAAATATGACCCTCTTTTTGCCTTTAGTACCTTCATGCTGCAATCATGCACACCCTCCACCTCCTCATCAGTGCCCAGTCTTTGCAGATTCATCAGCCTCATCAGCCTTTTAGTCTCTGACTCATCAGCCACCACCACCAAATGTTTGGACTCCATGGGGGGATTAATCTTGCAGCTCAGGACAGAGACCCCTCAATCACAAAATCTGTATGTAGAGTCTCTCTATCAAATCTTAATCCTCATTATGTGTTAATATGCATCCTGCAGAATTCACCTGAAACACCCACCCAAAGCATACCCAAGTAAATCAAAAGCTGTTCTTGTTCCATATTCAGTATATGTGCATGCAAGGTCTCATTTGAAAAGTAACACTCTAAAGTTTTATCACCAACAGTTCAGTTACGTAAGTTTAAGCACACTGAAATAAAAATTTGTTTAGTTTTTTCTTTGCCTGAATATTTTCCTGAAAAAAAGTTGCTGTAGTAACCAGAAGTAGAAGGTATTAGCTGGAAAGCACAATGAGACCATATCATAAAGCCTCATGTAGTCCAAGTACATAACAATATTAGAAAAAATAAACATTTTGAACATGTTATTTAAGGTTTTGTCCAGGCGCTTTAAAAAAAGAGGGTAAAATAATGTGCTGAATGTGTGAACATGAGTGAAAAACTAATTAACACAGACAGAAATGTCTAAACAGGAGCATACTGTATAAAACACATTGATAAGAAATATGCCCTCGTTGGCTTTTGAGGGCTATGGTGCAGGCATGGACGCTCCTATTAGCTCAAGTGAGGTGTCAATCAAAAGGTCAGGAGTTTGACACCATTCTGACAATGATGAATCCACATATTTACATGCAAATGGAAAAAAATATGGATAATATGTGGAGAAATTTGAACATCTAAAATGACGCAACAACAGTTTGTGGATGTATTAATGTGTTTGGACTAGACTATATCACTGGATTCAGATTATCTGGATTAGAGGGCTGCATTGGGATTGGGTCCCGCCAGGTCCCGCGGGACCCAACCTAAATATCGTGGGAGCAGGCGGTTTGAACTTTGCTGCGGGCGGGAACGGGTGGCTAAAAAAAACACTGCGGGATTGGGATGTAGCCTATAGCGACAGGATGGAGTTAACAAATAATGTGGAAAAGAAGCTCAAACAAGGTCTGAAGACACACTGAGCCCTCTACTTCCCAGCGCTCTCAAAGCTGGCGCGTTTCATCTTCAGTATCCCCGCATCCAGTGCGCCTTCAGAGCGGCCTTTAGTGTCTGTGGGCGCATCTTGGAAGAGAGACGCACGGGATTGGGACCACAGTCGGTCAGCAACATTCTTTCCCTCCACAGCAATATTATGGCCAAGTGATTCATTTGTTAAATTCATTCGTTTCATTCGTTAACTTTGTTTATTTTATGTTATTTATTAGTGTTATTTGAGCCATTCACAGCCTACTCTCGTTGCTATTTGTCATTTACATAAAGAGGCGTGATGATGCCGGTGTTATTGAGCATAGGCTTTATCTTTATCTCATTAATGTTTCTTATTCAGGTCTCTCTTAGAAAAGAGACCTTAACCTCAATCACTGCGTGATTATATAAAAACTAATAGGAGCGCTATTCCTGACCAGTGCGTCAGAAGACATGCAGACCAGGGAAACAAAACAAACAACCCCATGAATCTCTTTATTAATAGCCTATAAAATGACGTGTTTTCTCCTGCGGGATGGGAGAAGACACAAAATCAATGCATCTCTATTGTTGTGCAGGCATAAATTCTCAGAGTTTTGCGGGAGCGGGCGGGAGTGGACATACACATTGCGGTTGCGGGCGGTAATGGTCAGAAATTCAGCGGGAGCGGGATGAAGAAAACAGTCCCGCGCAGGGCTCTAGTCTGGATCTTTGGGAGTGTATGAGAAATGTGTCAGCAGCATTTCTGTTGGCATAATATTGATATGTGGATTACAGTAATACTTCATAGATATAAATTGTACCTTTTTTTAATCTGACAGAAACATTTTTGAACCTGCTGTGGTAGGTGTATCTTGAAATGGTCCACATCAATCAAACCGCAAGGACTGTAGCTCTCTAACGATAGGTTGTATGAGTAAACCACTTAAACACAGTAAATACAGCAATTGGTTCCATATCATTATCATCAAAAAAGAAAAAAAAACCTTCTATGTACACCTGTAATCTGTCATAAACTATTATCTTTACTTCATTCACCTGTCTCTCCTAATCGAAATAGCCGTGATAGTTAAGGTGAAGTTATTTATAAGGTAAGGGGCTAAGGAATGTGTCATGTCAGTGAAGGTCCTCAAGTACGGAAGTACAGACATATGTGTGTGTGTGTGTGTGTGTGTGTGTGAGACACATTTCATGAGACCCACATAACTTCTGTATTAATGAGAAGCAGAGATCAGCAATTATTCAGCACCAAAACCAGTGAAGAGAGAGTCATGCAAACCAGCAGGTCCTGTTTACACACACACATGCACACACACACACACACTTCACACATGATAGCACTCAGGAGCTTACTTGTACCACAACTCTCACTGACACTACTGCTACTGCTAATAACACCACTACTACAACAAGTATACCATTCAGGTCAGAGTTTATTTAACATGTGATCCTCTAAATGACATGCATGTCCTCAAATATAATATAATTACACCTTTTCAAACATAATTTCTAGTATAAAACATGTATATCTCATTGAGAAACGAGCTGATGCTGCAGCTAACTGGCATTATCTTCCGTTCTTCCAGCCTCATAGTCCCCCTGAAACTCTGTTTCATTTGGCTTCATTCATTCATTCAACCTGACATTTTGTTCATGTTAGCCAAGTTTATTCCGCTGTCATTAATCAGAGGTGAGTGGCCATCCATCAGCACAGAGAGCTGTGGTAGCAGTTGTTAGGTGCAGTTAACCTGCATTGTCCATTTTTATGTGTAACAATTTAAATATGTTTGAGAAAAAGAAAGGGGACATCAACGATGTCTGGAAACCACGTGAGGTATACATTTCTTGGCCTACTGTCAGCTTGTGTGTTATTTCTACTAGTCCATACTCATTGAGTGCACAGTTGCCCACGTACAGTTTCACAAGGTGTGTGTTTGGGATACAGGTCATAGGAAATTGCAGATTAAATAGTCAACTGAACCCATTAAGAAGAGCAATGTATTCAGACAGA
>NC_065529.1:45457634-45473019 GCF_006386435.1 Epinephelus moara | reverse complement strand
GATTTGAAGTGTTTTTCAAAAAATTCAAAATGGCACAGATGTGTTCCTCATGAGGAGAGGCATCTCTGCGCAAAGTTTCATGTCTCTATGACATACGGGGCATGAGATATGCCCATTCACAATTTGCAATTTCAATCGGTTGCTATAGCGCCCCCCTGTGTAATCATAAGACAGTCAGTGCTTCTCAAAGTCAAAGATGCTTCCTTGGTAGGACATGTCCTTCCAGTTCAGGTCCTTCAGCTGGAAAAAAGATAAGGTGCAATTAAGGCTGATGGATACAGTTTATAAATCACATTGACTTTCTGGTTCTACCTATAAACAAATAAAAGTCATTGTAATTGTAACATGCGTTAGATTTCTGATGGAAACCTAGTTGTATCAGAAAAAACACAAATGCCATCTTGGGAGGAAAGCAGCCATGAAAGGTCATGATGCATCTGAGTTACTGGTGCTTGATTACTTACATAATACAGTCATGTCCTTTGGAGCATAAAGGTAGTCATTGGAGACGCACACTAAAGACATTCGAACATAAAACATAACTGTCTCACTCCATCATTACACACAGTGTCTCTGTTTCTTTCTCTCTCTGCGTCTCCCACTCACTTCACACTGTCTTTTTACACCATATGGGAGAACACACAAACACACCTCACTGAACGAACGTCATGCCTTTGGCCTTGTATTCCTCTCTAATCTTGTTGTTCCTGTAGATGTGGGTGTGAAGTGAATGAGTGAGAAGGAGAAATGCAGACACACTTTAAAGACACAAAAACATTCTACAGTCAAACCACTTTTATTTACTCAGGTTTTGGAAGAAGTCGTGGAGGTTTTGGCTCCTTCCAAGGCCTTCATCAGAGTGTATTCACTCCGAAAACAACAAACACACACTGATTCATGCTGTCACACACACACATAGACACACAGACAGGAGAACACACACACACACACACACACACCTACACACACTCTAAGTCTCCTTCACACACTTCACTTTGTACATTTTCTGGCAATATTACACGTTGGCGTTGTGTTTCAAAAAGGACCTTGAGTTGTTTCTTTCCCTGGAAAAGTCTCTCTCAGTCTGTTGATTCGGGACTTACAGACATTTATTCAGCTCTTCCTCTGCGGTTTGAGTCTGAGTATAAAGCACTCACATTTACAGATGCAGCACACACAAGGTTATGATGTTGTCATGCACTTTTTGGACATCCTTGACATTTCTTGAACCGAGGCCCAATGAAACGCTGAGACACCTTTTGAGAAATGGTCTCAATTAGATACCAGTGTTGTATCATCATCATCTTCTCTCCTGTCAGAAAATGTTTCCCTCCTGCTCATAGGTAGGCTGCTTCTTGTTGATGTGGGTTAGAGCAGCAGGTTCTCATCCCAAGTCATCACATATCACCGCGTTGCCAGTAGACTTAACATCTATATTGCACACTGCATCTTCTCCTGTGTCTGCTATTGATATTCCAGGATACCACACCCAACGCCAGGATGTCAACAAAAGCTTGTGGTTAGGTTTAGAAAAAGAACATCATGGTTCGGCTCTACATTCATATGGGAAGCAAACACCAGGCTCCTGCATGAAAGAGGGTTTGTTGGACCCATCCACCATTCCCACCTGCCCTATTGGGCCTTTCAAGCTCCTTCTATTACGCCGTTATCGGCAGTCTTTCAAACTGACACTGGCGTATCATACTGCCATGACAGGTGCATTCCAACCGCGTTATGAACTGATGCCGCCCATCTATGTATCATACTACTACAATAGGTGCTGTCCGGCCAACTGGAGACATCTTATTATATAATGACGAAACCTCTGTCTGTGTGTCTGTTCCACGTTTTTCTCCTCACTGACTTGGTCAATCCATGTGAAATTTGTCACAGTGGTAGAGGGTCATGGGAGGATGGGAATGAAGCAATATTACATCAATTGGCCAAAGGGGGGCGCTATAGCAACCGATTGAATTGGCAAACTTTGCATGGGCGTATCTCATGCCCCGTATGTCGTAGAGACATGAAACTTTGCACAGAGATGCCTCTCTTCATGAGGAACAAATTTGCCTCAGAAACCATAACTTCTGGTTATATAGATTTTCCGCCATTTTGAATTTTTTGAAAAACACTTCAAATCGATCTCTTCCTAGGAAGTTTGAGCGATCTGCATGAAACTGGGTGAACATAATCTAGGGACCAATATCTAAAGTTCCCTCTTGGCAAAAGTTGGAAAACTTACTAAAACTGAGCTTCTATAAGGCAATGAATATTGCGGAGGGCGTGGCTCATCACATAAAGGTGTATAACATCTCAAGGGTTTCACCCATCACCACGCAACTTTGTAGGCATATGACCACACATAATCTGAGGGGACCCCTCCATTATTGACCCCATCAAACAAAATGGGGGCGCTAGAGAGCTAATTTCTTATCTAGGCCTAACCGCCATATCGATTTTTACTAAACTTGGTAGATATGTAGAACAGGACGCCTCAAGGTGACTGGAGAAATTTAACTCTAATTGGCAACTGGGTGGCGCTATAACAACAGAAAAATGCTTAAAAATGGCTAAAATGTGACCGATCACTGTGGCTCCAATCGTACTATCAAATTCACAAAAACTCTGTCTGAATACATTGCTCTTCTTAATGGGTTCAGTTGACTATTTAATCTGCAATTTCCTATGACCTGTATCCCAAACACACACCTTGTGAAACTGTACGTGGGCAACTGTGCACTCAGTGGGTATGGACTATTATCGTTAAATCGCAAAAGGTTCTGTCCGGCTTTGTTACAAACTCCTGCCATACAGTGGTGCATTATACTATCGCCAAAGGTGGCTTTTGGTGTTAGTGGCGCTATGTAATGACTTCAGAATGAGAATGGGCTGGTTAGGGATAGGATTAGGGATAGGACCAGTCTTTTACACAACATCTAGGACTGCGGTCAACCCCAAGGAAACATAGCAAAATGTTTATTGAATAGAAATGGTGGCATGTTGAACACCCTGTTGTGTTACACAAGCACACTGCCTTTTAATATGGCTGAGTTTATATATATGTAGCTGCTAAACAAGACAAAACTTACCTCAAAGCCCTTTGAAAAATCTGAGCTGTGGGTGGCAAATCAGAGATATGAAACAAGGCTACTATTTATATGCACATTTATTCAAAAACCTGAGTGGAAATGTTGGAAGTAAAGGGCAAACATTGTTTTCAGACTGAACATGCCCCTGCTGGCTGCTTAGATTGGCATTACACATATAAATGTTTAACCTGTTGTAGATATGGAAATGCTACACATCATTAGCTCAGTTTGATGCTCCGCAGTTCAATTATTCAGTTCATTTTACAAAAATCATGAGCACCAAAGTATAATTCATTCAGATTTACTGGCATGGTAAACCCTAGAGACAAATAAACAACTGTGACCTTTTACCTCTGAAGTGCTTATAAAGACAGAATCTCTGTCCATTCCTCAATTATCTATATTCTTTCAGTTCATAGGGGTCCACCAATCAAAACAGTCAAAGGCGTTTTTCATAAAAATGAATCCAAGTTGTGAATATAATCATGTGTAGTCCATTTTCAGTGTCTGCTAACTGTATTTGTCAAACAAAGACCACACTTTTATCGATATAAACAATATCTTCTTGTCCTCCTGCAATCTGTTGTTGGGTATGCTTGTGTTCCTTACCTTGCTGGCTACAACATATAGCTGTGGGTGGGTGTCTTTCCTCTTTTTGCCATAAACTTCCATCGAAATGGTTTGTCAGAAAAATTAATCCAAGTTATAAATATTGTTTGAACAGGATAAAGTGGTGTTGTGTCAGTATAGTTGATGCTGTAATCCTCGAGTGTTGTAACTCACACTCTCTCTGATGTGCTGTCTTGTCGGAGCTAGATCAAATGAATGATTCGTAATTGATATATAACCGGGGGTACACCCTGGACAGGTCACTAGACTATCATAGGGCTGACACATACAGTAGGGACAGGCAGCCATTCATACTGTTGTCATGTAATACACAACAGTTTCCCTGTAGCAGGGACTGAAGAAAATATATTACTTTTTTTCCCCATACAAACTTATTTCTATCTGGGTTCCTAAACAGCATCCAGACTAACGAACACTGAAATCCATTTCTACAATAAATCAATGAATATATGTGGAACTTATCTGTCCAGTAAAAGTGAAACACACAAACAGATGAATATGTAATTAATTAGAAACCTTAAAGATCGGACACATCTCCCTGTTCTCCTGACCCACAACTGTTTTATAGTTCTTTAGATCTGCCATCTGTTTCCATTTCTGTCTCTTCACAGCTTTAGCCGAGAAGTTAATTACAGTGAGTCACTTCACTCGGGCTTCATTCTCATGAAGACACACAGTCTGAAGAGGCAAATGCCAAGTAGAATGTTTTCATTTGGCTTTTAATATAAGACTTGTCAGTAGGTGGATGTACAGATAGTGAGTGGTGGAAGAATATCTTCAGTAACGTGAAGCCGTCTCAGTCTCTGAGGTCGAACAGCGTCCCGCAGCAGCGAACAGAACATGCACTGGAGCAGATCGTCAGCACCTGAGGACAGAGTGTGTGGGTGGATTTACAGAAACCATGGAGGAAAACAAATGGAATATGTGAACTCTGAGGTGTGTGTAGACCTGGAGGTCATGTAGTTGGGTTGTAAATGTAAACTGAATGCAGGACGTCGAGCTGTATGAATGGAACTGAGGGGGTATTCAGGTACAGGAGATCCAATCCACTTACCTGAGATATTTCTATCTTTGAAATGTGTGTCCAATCACTTTTTATATTTTGTAAGTTCTCTTTGGTTAAAGTAAAAAATCAAATAAGACTAATGATTTTCTTCTAAATGCTTTTGGAAGTAGTGTGAATGTATTTCAGTCAAGTTAGGACTGATTTATCTACGTAGTACCTTTCATAAAAGTGGAAACTCAAAGTCCTTCACATAGACTTAAGCAAGAAAGGCAGATACAAATCCAAAGTAAATCTAGCTTATTTTAACCCTTTGAAACCTGAGCAAATTGGCTTGACTTCTTTTAAAAACATGAGAGCAACAAAAGAAGAAATTACCTCAAAAATTTAGCAAGAAATTTGTAAAAAAAAAAAAAAAAAAAATGTTGGACCTGGAAAGAGTGCTTAAAAGATACAATAATTCTGTAACACAATTTAAAAATTCAATAATAATTATAAATTATTTTTTGAAATTATATATACATACCTTTTTCCCCAAAGAAGGAGTCAAAGATTTATATACTTGTGAAAGGGGTCTGGAAGCAGCACAAGAAAAGTGATGCCGCTCCAGGTCTTAAAGGGTTAAAGAAGCAAGTAAAATTCAGAGCATGTGAGTTGTCTGAACTTGGGGTCTCACAGAGTAGTCGATTACTCCACTATCAAAATCAACATTCGACTCACTGGCGGAACCGACTGGCTCTGCTATTCTCCACATGACCTAAGCTACTCTCACAACATTAGTTTAAACACATTTCTACATCATGGCATGTTAAGTAAACTGAATTTCAGATATTTAGAAATGGAATAACTCCAGCTGTCCTTTCAGTATCTTTAGCGCCATCAAACAAACAGCCTCTCAGAGCAAATCGAGGACTCTGCTACCCCCAGGTGGGTCCCATCTACATTAGTTAACCCCTTACAGGTTATATGTCAGATGTTTTTGATGAGAATTGTTATTGGGTGAAAAAAAAAATGAATCAACGAGTTGACTACTTTTTTGGAGTAGCCGATAACTGATAAAATGCAGTACTTATGAATGCTCTAGTCTGAACATGGTTCTCAACATGATGGCTGGGACACTGGCTCACAGCTAATGGTGCTAACTCCACAAACAGTGCTAAACAATGGCAACAGTGCTGACAGAGAACAGGGAAAACCAAGGGGCAGGCGCTACACTTAAATGACCACAGCATCGTGATATCAGCCATAGCTGAACTGACGTATGGTTCATATAATATCCTGCAAAAATGCACACACACAACAGTTTGTATGATATCCTACAAATTAGTTCCCCACAAATGATGTCACATCCTTAACTTAGTTATGTCATTAATGCTAAGTTTGGACAAGTAAAATCACAATGGTTAGGTGAAGGAAAAGAAACATGGCAAACTCTTTTTAGCGTCTTGACTTTATGTCATCATTGTCTCTCACAATTTAATGATTCTCACTCAGTTTCTTTCAGATTCACTTTCTGTCATGTTGACATATTTTGGTTTTGATTTTTCTTTTTTTTCTTTCACCTGTCTCCATCTCTCACATCTTCTCATTTATTTCCCTCATCTCTCCCGTCTGTAGACTGACACGCAAATGCAACAGATATACCTGCACACACACAAACATAAACACACACACACATATACGAGCAGTTCTCTCACAGCCATCAGAGGCTCCATTACAGCAGTACAGGAACCATCTGTTGGTCGGAATTGAATCCTGCTCAATTAGCATCTCATTTGCATATGATTAGCATGTCATTAATGGGGCATTATGCAGAGTAATGCGATTGCTAAATGAGTTTTGCTTCCCCTACTGAGTAAAAACCTCTGTTCTGTTAATCGCTACTGGCTCACCCTCCCTTCTGTGGAGAAGTGTGTGTGTGTGTATGTAAATTGAACTGTTGTGCAGGGTGTTTGTGTGCATGTGTGAATCCATTGTTACCATACCAACACCCAACACTAGGCTGTAAGTTTGTTGGACATCAGCATGTGTAGGCATTAAACGAATAACCGCACATGACCATTTGTAAAACTGTTTCTCACCACGTCACCTTGGATTTGGGAAGAAAACTTTGTTTTTTTCACATGCCTACTCGGTGAGCGTAGAATCCAAAAAAGCTGAACAGCGGGGACCGACTGCATTTAACAGCACAAAACTCTCACACATGTCATATAATCCAAGTCTCATTTATCCATTTGTATGCTTAGTACTTCCCAAACACCTGCATTTTTGCTTAAACATTTTGAATCGAAACCTGTTGTTACAAACTTGTCATGCATAACCAAGTAGAGTACTTGAGCACGTGCATATGAGTTTGGCTTGAGCAGAGTTTAGGCGCTCAGGGCACGCTACTTGTAGGCATAACTCTTTTATTTTGTAACCTTTTAGCATGTGTCTGAAAAACCACATGTGGCTCTTTAGCCTGTCTCCAGTGGCTCCGGATTAACGGTTATTTTTTAACGTTGTGATTTTCCTTTATCAGTGTTGTAGGCCTAAAGTGATTCTCACATTGTTCAATTGTAAAATCGGGTAGCTTATACACCTTAAAAAAATGTTTTTAACATTTCAAAATCTGGTCTTTGGTCAACCTCCACAGCAGTGGCTAGTCTTGAGTCTCCCTAACTAGCCTAGTTATGGATTTTAAATCCAAAAAAGTAAAAGTCTCTTTAGAAAATAAAGGATTTGAAAATGTGTCGCCAGATTTCTTTGCTTTCACAACTAACGCTGCAAAGTACCAAATAATCATATAGCCCACTGCAGAGTGTTTGCCCTCTCGTAAATCATATTAATGAATGCTCATTTACAACCATTAGGAATGATGACTTAATAGGCTGTGGCACCTTCATTGTAAAGCTCAAACATGTTTTGCAGAGCCACACAGAATTTTGCTGTTTTGGTTGTTGTTGTTTGTCCAAAAATGACTCTTGATCATAAAGGTTGCTAGCCCCTGGTCTGGGAAGAGCAGAGAATATGACTAGATAAATGAGACTTGCATTACACTGTTGTGTTGTGAGAGTTTGTGAATGAATGTTTAGATATAATTTTTGTGTTGTTCAATGTGGGTCCTGTTCAATTCATAAAAAAATGTTGGATTCTTCATTCACTGTGGAGACATACAAGAAAAACTTAACACATGGTGAGTAATTAATAAACAAATGGCCATTTTGCCAATGAAGTATTTGTTTAAGCCTATAGTTCAGACCTAAGATTTATGATGAGTCAAAACCGTGTTAGAACATTGCAGGGAAAAGTTGCCGCGAGTGACACAGCTGACTGTCGCCTGCAACTCAGCTTGTCGTGTCACCAGTGGCTGCTTTTATGGCATAAGGCACATCACCTGTTTCAGCAACCAATCATCTTGTTGCAAAGTCAGCTGGTCAAGCAGTTACAAACTGTCAGCAGATGGCGTTTTCGCTTCGTTCATGCTGAGTCCATCTCATTTACGTCCCAGAGATGGGATGGGATCCAAGATGTGACGCTGTGTGTGTGCTGGACAGCAATTGTCCCGAAGTTATTTGGCTCTGGATTCTGACCTTTTTCTTTCTATTGCTGTTTCAGCTCATTAGAGCCACAGACTCCAGATGACTCAGTGTATTTACAGATTCCTTAACAGATGGGCACTTCGCCCTCTATATATTTTATACTTTATTTGCATATTTTTTCTGTAATCAAGACCTCCAGTTTGAGCCACATTGACTTTGGTCCAGTTTCAAAATTTCAGCACCTTTAAAACCTTTAATTATCCTAAAAAAACATTGCTTCAACTGCTTTAACATGTCTACCTGCCTTCCAACTGGCAGCTGACCAATAAAAGCAAAGATTTTACTGTCAGCCAAGGCCCCGCTGGGTCACCTGCCTGGCTCTTAATTGGTCATCATGAAGATAAGGGAGAGCAAATCATTGCAGATTGATTGTTCTTTCCCCACGTCTCTGCTCGACTACAAAGTCTCCCTCTCATTTGCCTTTATTTGTGTCTCCTTGCTCCTCGGGTGACTTGGATTTGGATGTCTCTGTCCACTTATTTCTGTTCGAGTCTTTTATCAGACTGAACCCGTTTATTAGATCTGCATCTCAGTATTGCAGTTTTAAACCAACACAAATGACTGAATCAACTCATATTAGTGTTTAGATTGTATTTATTTCCAATTCACTATCTAGTATAAACAATTAAGTAATGTGTATTTGTTGGGATAAACTTGTAAATGAACTTTTGGTATGATATTCTGCTGGATTCTGGCCCTCCACCATTGAGCTCTAAACAAAAGGAGGATGTCCGTACTGAGTTTGGCAGATGTGTGGAGAGTGTCCTGCACCTCCACATCTGATCCCCTGCAGTCAATGTCACCTCTCTCAAGCTGTTTGGTGCTCTAGTTTGGAAGGTGAAACCCTTCAGGAAGAGTTTCCAAAATGACGAAATTAACTCTAAACTGTAGCCATAACAACGCTGACCTCACCATGGGTGTACATTTTGGGGGTCTGATTTCAGGCTATGCATGTGGTAAGGTGGGGTTAGATTTAAAAGCATAGCCTATATGCAAATAAGCCTTTGATTAAAGTTTAAAGTCAAGTTTGCTCCATGGTCAGGGCTCGACAGTGCGAGCGTTTCACTCGCATTTGCGACTAAAAATAGGTGTGTGCGAACTGTAAAAAATATTTAGTGGCACATGTGCACATAAAAAATCAGCCGAAGCAGCCTATATTTTTGTCAATAAAAAAATATGATAATCTAACCGCAAATGTTGGAGGAACTCCAGCCACCTTCCCTCTTCCCTCTTCCCCGTGTGACACGGTTAAGAACCACACCGCCCGCGGAAGCGCCGCAAATAGCCTCAATGCACCGAGAAGTGAAGCCAGTTTCCTTTCGGCGCCCATGTTAACCGATTGTGTCATCCACACCGGCTCCTTTCGGCGCCCATGTTAACCGATTGTGTCATCCACACCGGCCTCGCTGCGCAGCTCCGCCGCCGGCCCTGCAGTGATCATTTCGGCGTCTGGTCTATTTTCTGCGCGAGCGAATGTGTCAAGCTGGGTAGTTACCCATGATGGAAAAACAGCCCCAAATGTGACAGAGACAACAGCTGGGAGCAGAACCGCTTGTCGACCAGCGCGGAGAAATGCGCGTCTGATGTGAACAGAAGTGCTCTAGCTCGCGGGAGAATTTCGGTGCGCTGCGCTTTGCAGGCAGGGCAGGCCCTGGCATTATGGGCGGTTTTCCAAGCCACTGTCGGCACAGTGAATATAAGTCCCACTGTCGGCAGGGTGGGAATAAGTCAAAGTGTGGAGGAGACGGACCACATTCTTTTAGTCACTACCTAAAGTTCAAGACCATCATAAATCAAGAGCTTTGCCTTGGTGCTTGGCTACTTCTTCACCATAACAGCTGGTGCTGATCCACCTGTCCATCCTGGCCTCCATTATACCTTCATTCCTGAACAAGACCCGCAGATACTTTAACTCCTTTGCTTGGGGCAACAACTCACTCCCAACCCAGAGGGACAATCCACGGTCTTCCAGCCAAAAAAATGGCCTCGGACTTGGAGGTGTGGATCACAATCACTTTACATTAGGCCGCAAACCACCCTAGTGATGCTGGAGGTCAAGGTGTTATGAAGCCAACAGAACCACATCATCTGCAAATAGCAAATATGCAATTCTGAGTATAAGAGACAAGGACTACTCCTGTGTGCCCAGGGAAATAGAAGATGTTCATGAAAACATTTGAAAAAAAAGTTTAAACGTGTCAGTACGTATTTATCTCTTGACTGCAGTCCTGCTACTGTCTTGTTTACAAACTCGTACCTTCACCATGCAGCAAAGCCCAAATAATTCAGCATTAAATTAAACACATTAGTTTAATTATTTATCTTTTCAGCCAAAATTCTGCAGTGAAGTGTACAGTATTGTGTTGTGACTGTCATGTGCAGTCTGTGGGGATTTCAAAAGCATTTTCATTGGCTCCAACTCGTTCATAATGCCACCTGGTGGTTGTTGGAGCACACAACAGAAAATGTTAGAAATAAAATACGAATGAATATAAGTGCCTCCCTACAGGGGGTTTTGGAGACTGCCATTGTTGTTTCTGGTGCACACTGGCAAAGGAACTGTCGCACAACTGTATTAATCAGGTTAAAACATGTCATTTTAAGCATTTACATATACAGTGTCTACAACACTATATAAGGTTCTTTCGTTCTGATCTTTCATTTGCCGTGTTAAAAGCTGCCTTCATCTCGTCTCTGTCCTCTTCTTATGGTTGCTTGTGGGATTAAAAGCAACTCTCCCCCTTTTCAGAATGACCTTTTACCATTTCTCACTCATCATTTATAAGGGTTAAAAGCCTGAGCCCTTGCACGCTCCATCTCTTAATTTATTCTCTTTTTAAATTCCTTTTCCTCTCTTTATGTCTCTCTCCAATCTCTCTATCTCTCTGTCATTTAGGAGGTTAATGTCATTTCACTCCCCTCACGCCCTGTGAAACATATTTTTCTTGATGCTGATTATGTGTAAAAGTCAGTTCATCCTTTTGTCTTATTTGTTCGTTCAGTCAATTATGTATTTAAAAGCACTTCCTCTTCCAGCCTCCTCTCAGTTAAAAGCCTCTCTGTCGCTTGTTATTTGCTGTCTCTCTCTCTCCGTCATGAAAGAACTCATCTATCATCATCATTCATGTCAGAGATTTACACAAACAGCATCATGTTGCACATACTCGGCATGTTTTTTAACACTTCAAAGTAATTATCTGCTGCATTGATGTTAATACTGTAATACTAATGTCATACAGTCTTTTCAGTCTTTTTCTGTCTCTTTGTATTTTTCTTTATATCTAATGTAAATGTTTTGAAATGATCCTCTGTAGTGAAGTCAAATTTATCATTATTTTTACATTAAAGGAGTATTTCGCCACTGGAAAGATGGCCTTTTAATAAAACTAGGATGTCTAAGCAGTAAAAAATAAGGATTTTTGAAACTGGTGCTACAGAACTAGAGAAAACAAAGAAAAAGGATGCTTTTGCTCAGGAGGGAGAAAACCTACAACTACCAGAATGCACTGCGCCACACCAGACCAATAAATGCTCCCCTGGGTGAGTGACATAATGCAAGCACATTCATTTGAAACAGTGACAGCTGGCTGGCAAGAAATAATCTCAGTCTCTAACAGTTAAAGGCGCTGTATGTAAGAATGTGGCCAAAACGGTTACTGCACTCAAATTCAAAATACTGCTGCGAGTCGTGTCCGCCCCCCCTCCCCTACAGATTCGAGGTTGCTGGACAGCGGCACGCTGGAGACTGATTTGTTTGCCCACGGGCGGCTGCCGTGGCAGGGCCGCGTCGCCGCGTCCTTGATCTTCGGTTTTCCAGCGGACCGTTCGAGCAAGTCCGGCTTCTCTGCTGCTAACGCTGCTGCCGGGATACAGCTGAGGAGGAGCCGGCTGCTAATGCTATGTACCGGGACACTGCTAATGCTGCTTGCCGTGCTGCTGTAGCTCAGTCGTAACTGTAACTGATGCTGAGACTCTACTGACTGCGTGACTGGTAGACGGCGGTGGGTGGCGCAACAGGCCAAAACACAAATTCAAAACATAAACATGATTTGCGGACTGTAAAAATTTTTTTTAAATGCGAATATTCTGGCTGTACTATTGTTGTCGGTGAGATCAGCATGTTATATGAACATTATTCCTTAGTCTCTGTGACATATTAGGAGGATTTTACGACTATTTGCTTTAGATTTCTTACATATAGCTCCTTTAAGATAAAACATGTTTCTGAAAACATTTGAAGTGAGAATTGGGCAACCCAGTAACAGAATCTTGATTTATATCTGATCAGTGCTGCTTAGCTTCACCGTTTGATCTCCAACATCCATTTTCACTGTGCAGGAAAAAATTATGGCGTCCACTTCCTGTTCACAAATTCTCACTAGTACAGCTAAAAACAGCACTAAAATATGTTTCTGAAAATATTGTAGGTGAGAAATAGGCAATGCAGTAACATAATCTTGATATATATTTGATCAGCAATGCATAAGTAGACATGGACAACACAGCAGGCACCATAGCTTCACAAGAACCTTTTAAAATATGCTAATGTATCTGTTAAAGAACAAAGCACTATTAGCTAAATTGAAGGCAAATTACTTTCATAAAGAACCTTCGTTGCAGCCACCAAGATTAGCCACTGAGACTAACCATAGACGGTCAATGTGACTAACTGCAATGCTCAAAAAAATTAAGGAAACAGGTAATTGTCACAGTTTATTACCATGTCAGTTAAACTTCAGGGATATCAGTCTGTCCGTTTAAGACGCACAAGTGATTGTGAATCAGTTTCAGCTGCTTTGGTGCAAATCAAAGTGACAACAGGTGCAATGGAGAGGCAAAAGCAAGACAACCCCCAGAAAGGAAATGGTTTTATATGTGGTGTCTACAGACAGTTGATCTCTCCTTATCCTTCCTGACTGATTCTTCTCTAGTTTGGTCTTCTGCTAGTGTCCTTGTCACTACTGGTAGCATGAGGTGGTACCTGCAGGTTGCACAGGTAGTCCAGCTCCTCCAGGATGGCACATCCATACGTGCAGTCGTAAGAAGGTTTGCTGTGTCTCCCAGCACAGTCTCAAGAGCGTGAAGGAGATACCAGGAGACCGGTCGTTGCATGAGGAGAGCTGGACAGGGCCGTAGAAGGGCATCAACTCAGCAGCAGGATCAGTATCTGCTCCTTTGTGTGAGGAGGAACAGCAGGAGCACTGTCAGAGCCCTACAAGATGACCTCCAGCAGGCTACTGGTGTGCATGTTTCTGACCACACTGTCAGAAACAGACTCCATGAAGGGGGCATGAGGACCCAGCATCCTCTAGTGGGACCTGTGCTTACAGCCCAGCACTGTGCAGCTTGATTAGCATTTGCCAGAGAAAACCAGAATTGGCAGGTCCACCATTGTGTGATTTAAGTGTTCCCCTAATTTTTTGAGCGGTCTACTTCCACTATCTCAGCAGAAGTTTTACCTGTTATCACTTTTACAGCAGCGTCCTCAGGAATGAGGTGGATTTGCTGTAGTTTTGTAACTTTTTACATGAGATAAAATGAACAAGATAGAGGTCTTTGAAGGTGTATGTGCTCTCAGTTGTTGTCTTGTTAGTGGGAAAGGGATCATGTGCTTTTACAGCTTAAAAACATTTTTCTGTTGGAGGCTTTTTAAGTTTCTCTCACTGTCTCTAATGTGTCTGCTGAGAGGCACGATGAGGTGTCATAATGTTTTAGGAAAACACACATCAGTCATGTACTTTTTCCGTCATCTCCTCTGACCTGCATGAACTTCCCTCCATCACCTTTCTTTTCTTTTTTTCCTGTTTACTTGCCGTCAATCCCTCAGTCCATTTATTTCACTGTGATTTATCAGTTCGTCGCTCTTAAACCATCTGAACATTTTCTCCCCCTCGATTTCAGCGGCCCGCTCTTTGTGTCTCCTGTCTGTCTCTCTGACTTGGTTCTATCGTCCATCTGTGGCTTTTATTTTATGATCTGTTCCTTTATTCCATCATCCATCTGCTGTATCGCTCCTTTGGTTTTAATCATCCATCCTGTTCTCGCTGTCTGTCAGCCCATCGTGCCTGTCACTCATTCATGTAACAGTCATTCCTCTCTTTAGAAAGCTTTCCATCTCTCATCCCTCCGATTATGGTTAATTCCTCCGCTCTTTTTCTACTTCATTTCTGCTGGCTTTTTTTAAATTATTGTCCTCTTTTGTTAAAATGTATTTCTTCATATTATTTGTTTCTAATTCACTCATTCACCCAGATGGAAGAAAACAGCCTGTTCTCTGATAGCTTACTAAACCAAAGCCATGATCTTTACCGACATCAAAGACTTCTTGAGGTTCTTAGGACAACTTATTTTGCTTTATTGTAAGTTTTTTTGGTTGAATAATTGGGTTTCTTTTCTTTTAAGTCAGAGCAACTTATATTTTTCACCCCACTGATACTCCATACAGCTTTATAGAAATTGCCATCCTCATGGGGAACAGTGTGGAGCTTCCATCAGTACTCCACTGATTCAGTAAATGCTAATTGTAAATGAACTGCACTTATATAGCACCATCATAGGCGGAAATCCAGGGGGGTACGGGATATGTCGGACACCTTTATTAACTTCTACTTTTCAACAGAATCAAACACGTTACCAGCTGTAACCAGACAGCGTTTTGTTCACTTCATTACATCGTGGTTGAATCTTCCATGCAGTCATACAAACAGCCCAGCTGCTAAAAATCATTCAGACTCAAATAGTTTTGGACCAATTTTAGTGCAGTTTGATTGTTACAATTTACAGTGTGTTTACCAAAGAGAATACTTCATTCTCATACCTTTTTTTTATCTTTTGTAAATGGTAACTGTAATATTTCTATATTTAAAATCAGCATACCTCAAAAAATTAAAGGCCCAATGTGTAAAATGGGTTGAAAACAGTGACATCAGTGGTCAAATTCTAGATTGCAGGGCTCACTCGCTCACCCCTCCCGTCGGGTAAATGACGGTGGCCTCGTAGGGACAAAAAGCCTTGCACACGAGTTTTTCAGGAGTAGGTCTATCTAGCGACGAGGTGAATATTTATTTAGAAATCTAAACCAT
>NC_065529.1:45445373-45457142 GCF_006386435.1 Epinephelus moara | reverse complement strand
TATATATATATATATATATATATATATATATATAAAAGCATAATTATAAGGCTACGAAAACCAAACGAATTTTATTTTATAGCGATTATGCACTTGTATAAACATATTAATGGGTAGAATATTCAGATTCAGATTCAGATTGACAATAAACCATGCCAAATATTACACACTGGCCCTTTAAGTTCCAGGTATATTTTTCCTGCATTTAAAGTCGTTGGCATGGTGTGATTTTGTTTATAATCTTTTAAATAAATGAAGACTTGATTAAAAAAAAAAAGACAGCAAACACTTAAAAATTCAAGTCTCTGGCAGCCTTCATGGTGATGTGAGCATTTTTTTACACTGACAAAACAAATAAATCTGCTTCTTTGGGACAATTAAATCCAATTAGGCATATATTAGCTTTAATTCAGTTAACAGGTGTTGCCTCTCTCCTACTACTGTAAATAACCAGAGATAGCCTAGATAAAATGAGTGACACTTCTTGAATGACCACACAAATATATGATGACAAGATAAATTCACATTGAAACCATCTGCATCGTGATTGTTAGTCTTTCTAATATGAAAAATGACACCCATATTTGATGTACATTACCACGTACTAGTCATTCTTGGTAATGCAGGTTGAACATATTAAAAACCTTTATGTAGCGGCTACTGTATTGATAAAGGATGTGGTTCTAAACATTATTATTACTTTTGATATAATTATTAAACACATTTGACCATGCTGGTTCCATTTATATGTGTTACAACAGTAAATTTGACTGCAACTTTGCTCTTGAGAAATATTTCTGTTTATTCCCCCCCTCAACAATGAAATGGAATTTCTGCCCTTGATTACCTTTCTATATTTACGGACAAAGCACTTTACAATTTGCTTCTCATTCAACCATTTACAAATGTCAATGGCTGGCAGTGGAACAACCAGCTGTAATGGCTGTCCCACTCTTCTGCATAATCAAGCTCTTAACCATTCAAAGATCTGCAAGGCCAAGGTTTGACAGGTTTGAAGTCTAGAAACACTCTTGTGATTAAGATAAAAATACAGCTAATACAGAATATCTCTCTGCATGTCAGAGTTCAGATGCAGGGAAACAGGTTGGATAAGTGCTGAGATCAGGGATTCATACATTTTTTTAGAGAAGGTGTTTTTACTTGAATTTTAATAAAGTGAATATAATATGTCTTGCACTTCAAGGTACTGTAGACTTAATATTTAATCAAAGCTATGATCTTCACTGAACCTTAAAGAGTAACTAAACACCCAGCCTTGGAGTCATCCGGCTATCCTACTGATTACAATAAGCCTCTGGGGGCAATGGCCAACATTTAGGTAAATCTGGTCTAGCAAACTTGAATCCAGCATGGGTGTATGAAGATAACTGGAAACAGCATTGGAGGCGGGGCCCATTTATGCCGATGAAAGTTGTTCAGTGGCACATGAAGCCAAGGGAAGTTCGACTTCGCAGGTAAAAAATTACCCGGAAATTCTGTATTGTGAGGACCATAGATCTGGCTCTCAGGGTCATGGAGAACCTGGAAAAGTAATGGAATTTCACGATCAGATTTTCCAGGCCTGGAACAGTTGTGGAAGTAGAAAAAAAAACCACTGAAAGTTTTGGAAAGTGTTGTGTGTAATGGAATTATTACAGTAATTTTCAATGGATAATCTGCATGTTATGGAAGTTAACGGCAAATTTATTTTCCGTAGCTGTCACCGTACACTGCTCTGACAATTTCTTGTTTACCATCATGTACGTTTCTTCATCTTCTCCCCTGAAATTATGTTTGAATAGAGTTTGAATATGTTTGAAAAACACTGGAAATTTTGTTTTTGAAAATGTGCGGGAACCCTGATAAAGCAAGTGCACTCATTTCTTTCACCAGCTGAGCAGGTAACTTCCAGTTTAGCCTTTCAAACCAAATGGATGAAATCCTGATAGTGGAATTAGTCATTTACAGATGTCTGTTTCCCAGTGTAAGTCTATGGGAAAAGTTGTTTTTGGGCCCAATGGTGTCACGTGATGGGCCCAGAAGTTTGGCCACTATGTCAAATTGGCTTCAAAGCTCAATGCTGTTCCCATGGGGCCTGATATCTGGGCAAAGACTTGCTCCTCCATCACTGGTCATTTCAGCAAATCTCTACAGATATCTGCAAATAAATTTTAACAAAGCTAATATAAAGCTAAAGTGTCATCAGACGCGAGCAGAATGGTTCTGTCCTCACTGACTGTTTACCTACTGTTCAAAGTTGATTGTTTAATACTATTCAGACTACAAGCGGAAATTTCTGACATCAAAATCTTTTCCTGTTGCCTCAGATTTTACATCTCCAGATATCTGTTTATCGAATATACTTAACACCTGACTGGAAAGCAGTGTTTTGCTGCCCCCTCTGGTTGAAAGTTACGTGTGGTCAGAAGTGTCCTTCATTGACCCACACACAATAATGATGTCAACAGGTCCTGAGGTATTCCTGTACATCACTGCAGCAAGGTAAGAAATTACAGCTGATAATTAGACTACACTCAGTGTTCCTCAACAGACAAACTGCCATGCAATTGGCCTCTTATTCACCCATTAACACACTGACACACTGATGGCAACTGGCCTGCCCTGGGCAACTTCAGGTTCTGTGTCTTGCTCAAGGTCACTTTGACATGTAGACAGGAGGAGTGAGGGATCAAACTGCTAAGTGTTCAAGTCATGGACAACCAACTCTGCTGGAAACACAATGTAATGGTTCGGTAGAGGTAGGCTACAGGTTTGAAGTGACATGAGATGCAGTGTGTGGCTGGGAAAACAGTGCAGATAAGAGAATGTGTGAGTTCAAGACCTTCAGACGAATGTATGAACAAGACGTACTTACTTTTACTTTTTCTACAGAGAGGAAAGTCGTGACTGGTTTTAATGTAATACTTCAATCTGTAGTCAGGCATTAATTGAAGCTTGTTAGTCCAGCTCGATACTTCACTCCCTGTGGCTTCTCTTAAATCACTGGAATTATTTTATTGCTGCCAAATGGCTTCTTTGTGCTCTTACTTAAATTAATGCTGTTGTCTTTAGTTGTAAACATTCAGCAGTAATCTGAGTTGCTCTGGAAAAGAACAGCTGCCTCATTTAAATACATGCGTACAGTGCTGATAATGTTAATTTGTAGTTGTAAACTACACCTTATTCCAGCTGCCGACAGGTTGACCTCACAAACACACCAACATTTTACAGTGTTAACAAAATATACAGTATTTCCACCATTAAGTTTGGTATCCCAGTGTGGAAACAAACTCTGGAGTCTGTGTGCTACCTCTCCTCTTCACTGTCTCTCAGCTGCTCATGCTGGTTCAGTCAGTCCATTTCCACTCTGTCCCTGCAGACGTCTCATTCATCTCGACACCTCCTCTCTCTGCACTCTTACATCCATCCATCCCTGTGTGAGAAGGAGGAGGAGGAGGGTGGTAAGGGTAGAAAAGAGAGATTACTCTCTATGTTCCTCTCCCCAGACTCTCCATACGTACTGCTGCAATGCAGTTACAGTAAGAGCATGGGTGGTTTTGACACTTACAATGAATTATCAATGGATTGGCCGTGTGCTAATGCTATTAAGAGTCATCTATTCATGGGCGGCCGACTCAGCATGTGGGATATAATATAGTTTTTAAATTATTAAAAAAGTGTGTGGCCTGTAATGGACTCAGGGTTGGGACTGTTGATGCAGTGTGACATGGGGATTATACACCGATCAGCCAAAACATTACAACCACTGACAGGTGAAGTAAACAACACTGATCATCCTGTTAAACTTTGGGTTCTGACATTAATGTGGTTTCCACCTGACACGCTCCCGCCTAAACACCAGTGCAGACCATGTACCCTTTCTGATAATGACTTTAGTTGTTCTTTTATCTCACACGTTAGGATGTTACATACACACAAAATGGACAAAATTGTTGGTACCCTTCTGTTAAAGAAACACCCACAATGGTCACTGAAATAACTTGAAACTGACAAAAGTAATAATGAATAAAAATTTACTGAAAATTAACTAATGAAAATCAGACACTGCTTTAGGATTGTGGTTCAACAGAATAATTTTAAAAAACAAACTAATGAAACTGGCCTGGACAAAAATGATGATACCCCTAGAGAAGATTGAAAATCATTTGACCATAGGGACATGTTTAACTAAGGTGTGTCCTTTAATTAGCATCACAGGTGTCTTCAAACAAGTAATCAGTCAGTCTGCCTATTTAAAGGGTGAAAAGTAGTCACTGTGCTGTTTGGTATCATGGTGTGTACCACACTGAACATGGACCACAGAAAGCTAAGGAGAGAGTTGTTGCAGGAGATTAGAAAGAAAATTATAGACAAGCATGTTAAAGGTAAAGGCAGGTTTTGACCATCTCCAAGTAGCTTGATGTTCCTGTGACTACAGTTGCACATGTTATTCAGAGGTTTCAGGTCCACGGGACTGTAGCCAACCTCCCTGGACGTGGCTGCAATAGGAAAATTGATGACAAATTGAGGAGACGGATAATACGAATGGTAACCAAAGAGCCCAGACCAACTTCCAAAGAGATTAGAGGTGAACTCCAAGGTCAAGGTACATCAGTGTCAGATCGCACCATCCATCGCTGTTTGAGCCAAAGTGGACTGAATGGGAGACGACCGAGGAGGACACCACTGCTGAAAGCAAATCATAAAAAAGCAAGACTGGAATTTGCCAAAATGCATATTGACAAGCCACAAAGCTTCTGGGAGAATGTCCTTTGGACAGAAGAGACAAAACTGGAGCTTTTTGACAAGTCACATCAGCTCTTTGTTCAAAGATACAAAAATGAAGCATACAAAGAAAAGAACACGGTACCAACTGTGAAACATGGAGGAGGCTGAGTGATGTTCTGAGGCTGCTTTGCTGCATCTGGCACAGGGTGTCTTGAATCTGTGCAGGGTGCAATGAAATCTCAAGACTATCAAGGCATTCTGGAGCAAAACGTGCTGCCCAGTGTCAGAAACCTTGGTCTCAGTCGCAGGTCATAGGTCCTTCAACAGGATAATGACCCAACAGCTAAAAACACCCAAGAATGGCTGAGAACAAAACATTGGACTATTCTGAAGTGGCCTTCTGTGAGCCCTGATCTAAATCCTATTAAACATCTGTGGAAAGAGCTGAAACATGCAGTCTTGAGAAGGCACCCTTCAAACCTGAGACAGCTGGAGCAGTTTGCTCATGAGGAGTGGGCCAAAATACCTGTCGACAGGTGCAGAAGTCTCATTGAGAGTTACAGAAATCGCCTGATGGCAGTGATTGCCTCAAAAGGTTGTGCAACAAAATATTAAGTCAATTTTTGTCCAGGCCAGTTTCATTAGTTTGTTTTTTCAAATTATTCTGTTGAACCACAATTCGAAAACAATGTCTGATTTTCATTAGGTGATTTTCAATAAATATTTATTTATTATTACTTTTGTCAGTTTCGAGTTATTTCAGTGACCATTGTGGGTTTTTCTATCTTTAATAGAAGGGTACCAACAATTTTGTCCACATGTGTACCTTGACATGTTTCGGTGGAATCTTCCGCCTTCCTCAGAAGTGTCACTTGGTGGTGGTTGTGACGCCTGTGACGTTGAGGCGTCTAATATCAGCTGATCTGTCAATCAGCTGATATTAGACGCCTGATTATAGACAGCATTGGCTCAGTCACATACAACTTATCAAAAGCACTGGCAGAAATAAGGAAACCACTTTTAGGACAAACTGATCAACACTGCAAGAACTCAAAACAGCTAGCAGAGGAATTTAAAAACATCAAAGTAGGGCCAGAGGAAATATTCATATTGCATGACGTCATATCACTCACACTTCACCAAAACACCAGTACAAGCAACAATACAGATCATTCAGAACCGGCTACAAACAGACAGAACACTCAAGAGACGCACCAACTTAACTGTTCAGGACATCATTCAACTTCTTCACTTCATTGCCACACCAACTTTTTTCCAGTTCACAAACACAACATACAGGCAGAAGGAAGGATCTGCCATGGGGGACCCGCTTTCTGCCATCATGTGTGGTTTTTTCATGGAGGATTTGGAAGAAAAGGCCATAACATCGGCACCGGAGGAATACAGACCCACACTGTGTCAACGCTATGTGGACGACATTTTGGAAAAAAATTAAAGCAGGACACACTCAAAAACTCATGGACCATTGAAACACCATAGACACCAGCGGGAACATCAAATTCACACATGAGGAGGACACAGAACAATCCATACATTTCTGGACATCGAAATTCACCACACAGACAAAGGAGACATCAAAATAAAAATACACAGAAAGCCCACACATACAGACCAATATTTACTATGGACATCAGAACACCCCACAATATAAACACACCGGTCAAACCACACACAAAACTACGGCAAATTCTGGTACACCCAAAAGACAAGATTGGACAAAACAATAAATGCAACGCCATATACGAGATACCATGCCAATCATGCAATAAAACATACATCGGGGGGACAGGGAGGAGCTTCAGCACACGTAAAAAAGAACATAAAAAGGAATGCGAGAAGGAGACAAAAATAAGACAAACAAGATCAATAAAAGAAAAGGCACAAATCAGCCATAACAGATCACTGCAAAAGGGAAAATCATCTTATGGACTGGGACAAGGCCAGAGTCATACACACCGAGGACAACAAATACCGACGCTGGATCAGGGAGGCCATTGAGATAAGGAAGCGGGGCCCAGGGACAATGAACAGGGACGAGGGGGCATAAATGTTCTCCCACACCTGGAGCAGAATCCTGGAGAGGCGGCGGATGGACAGCAGGTGGCGTGACAGGACGGTCACGCCTCCCTAATATCGGCTGACAGATCAGCTGATAAAGATGCGTCACAACCTCCACCAAGTGACACTTCTGAGGAAGGTGGAAGTTTCTGCCGAAACATGTCAAGGTATGTAATATACTAACATGTCTGAGATAAAAGAACAACTAAAGTCATTATCAGAAACTAAAGACATAATGAACACCATTGAAACATGTATCCTTTCTGTAAAGTTAGGAGATTTCCAGATTCAAGCGGCTTCACAAAAAAGCCAGAGCGTCCGCAAGAAGACACTGGGTGTTGCACTTTTTCTCTAGACGGCCGCATGCACTTTCTTCTTCTTCTTCTTCTTCTTGTAAGCAATTAAAAATAGACTTTGGAGCTCAGATAAAAATATTATGTGGACACATAATATCTTAGAAAGTTCCAGTGGGTTTCTTCCTCCCTGAACTTAAAATTCAAGACACTAACCAAATACCTCCTCATTGACTCACTTAAATCATTTAAACAGACATTTCATGGACTATTATTTATTCTACAGAACAAAATTACAACATAATCCTCAATTTATACATTTTTGGTAAAGGCTGTGTGATTAACTCCATGTACAGAAACATTGTGTGATCAGAATGGCGCTGGAAAGTTTTCCCTCTCTGGTTTTCACCATCTGCATCAAGGCCACTTTATTTCCTGACTCCTTATTCATTATTTATTTGTGTACCAGTCTCAATCTGTGCGAGGCTTTGATGTCCTTTGGGTTCTTTTTTCCAATTCTGTTTTGTCTTTTGTCATCTTATTGTCCCTCATTCGCTCTTGTGGAGAGATGTTTTTGCCCTTAAGATTTATTTTCTTTTTCTTTTCCATTGAGTTAACATTTCTTTTGTCTCTCTCTGCAAAACAACTAAACAAAAACTAAACTAGCAGTCGCTCGAAATTTCTGATTCATCTTGACCCTTGTCTCTCTGCCCTCGGCTGACTTTACATTCATTGTACGAGGCAAGGCAGGACATCTTCTTGCTGTGTGTCAGTAGATGTCCTGCAGCGTGCATACTGTTAGTACTTACTATATACTGGAGTGTATGTGTATGCACGTTTCCAGAGTGTGTGAAGCAGCGTTTTAGGTAACTGCAGCGAGATCTGCAGATCTGTGGGTTTGCATTCATGGTAAAATTATTTCAGTCCGTCCACCACTTTGGTTCAGACTGAAATATCTCAATTTTCACATGGATTCATGGTTCAGATATTCATGGTCGATGAAGCCAAGTGACTTTCGTGTTTGCAACCCAGCTTTACTGTCAGCAAACACTGACACGTAATTGGCAGGAAAAGACTGTTTACACTTCGTATGTTCTAGAAACATAAATATCAAATTTTCTGGGCTGTTGACGTGTTTCCTCTGTCGGTCTGTCTCTGGACGATCTTGTTGAAGGACCCTGAGGGGAGCCAGTCGTAATCTGAAGGAGCTCACATCAAAGAGAAGCCTGATTGGCAACATGCAGCTTTCATCACGTGCTTTCTGCTCTCCCAGATGACACCAGCTGCTACCTGTATGTGCGTGTGTCTGCTGTGTGTACTGACAAGCATGGTGTATGTGTGAGGCTGGTTGGGGGGCACTTATTGTTGCAGTACACAGTGGAACTGAAAACAGTTAAAAACTGTAGGGAATTTAAGGCATTAATTCATATTCTAAGCCATGTTTGCATGAAATGTGTTCAGGAAGTAAAAATTTCAGCTGTCAAGAGGACAAGGAACTTTGAATCATTAAACACGGTGGGTCGTTCTGACAGCTATCACCCTGCAACAATGCTGGATGTGTGTTTTTGATTGATGCTCCTTCCAGAAACCAACACATTCTCACTCCTGACCTCGTCACATATCGACGTTTGATGCTTCCACATCCAGATACGATGGGAAAGGTACCCTGGGTGTGTTGGTTGTTGACTTTCTGGGATGCCATGTCAACTTCTTCATGTTATATGTATTTTCTTCTTTCAAAATTCACAGGAAATTTTATCTTTCGAAATAAAGACTACGTCAGTACAGCAACACAACAAACACACATGGCTATGTTTTGCTAACACACGCATGTGGTTGGGTTTAGGAAAAAAGGACATGGTTGGCTTTAAAATCTTACAGGACTTACTTGTCCCGCCTTGTTTCCCCCCTGACGCCGCCAGCTGCCGGTTACTGGCCACGTATCATGCCTATGTTAAAGGATGGCTTTTTTCATCTGCGTCCGACGCTGGAAGTCACTACCCAAGCACTGGATTTCGACAACTTCAGAGTGAGGCCGGGTTGCAGAAACAGGTAGAATTATTATCTGCCCATAGACATCTGATCTGGTAAATTTTATTTATTTCATGTTTTTATATCAAAGCTAGAAAAACATCTAAATCTTCAAACCTACTGATATTTACTTATCATTTACTTATCAAATGTTTTTCACTTATGAAATGTATTTCTACACTGTTTAATGACAGCCAGAAACTCAGTGGACTCAATGGAAGCAGGAATCATGGAAACCTGAGGACTCACCTGTGAGATTAGGGAACAGGGAAATGAAGTGAGAGATGTAGAGAATTCCCTGTGCAATCTAATGGCTGAAAATGAATTTACCGATTCAGCTTTAATTTTTTTTATTGAACAAAGTTGATGAACTTACAGCTGTTCCTTTTGAAATGATTGTCTTTGATAAAAAATGCTATTTCATCCTCCAGCACCTGGACTCTTCAGGAACTTACTCCAGGATCCTGTTTGTGTAATTCAGCTCCGTCTTCAAAATCATCATCCTGGCTCTGCTACAGGACAAACTCTCTCAGCTGCAGGTGGATCACACGCTTCCTGTCTGACAGGAAGCAGCATGATAAGCCTAAAAATAAAGCCAATATTAAAGTGCGAAAAACTGCAGTTCCTCGAATGGCCACTTGAGGCTGGCTCTTGAAGCGAGTCAATTCCCATAGACCACCGGGAACTGCCCATTTGTTCGACATCCCATTGTTCCGACCGTATTAAACTCATTGTTCCGAAGTCTGTTCCGAAATCATCATGATGCCCTGTGGTTAAGGTCTGGTTAGGTTTGGGCACAAAAACCACTTGGTTAGGGCCAGGAAAAGATCATGGTGTGGGTTAAAATGAAAAAGAAAGTGACAAACACATAAGCCGTGAGCCTGCTCCGCCTCAAGCCGGTCGCGGCGCACCATACGCCCGCCGCGAGCCGTTCAGCACTGCCGACAGTCGGACTAATGGGATGTTGAACCAATGGGCTGTCGAACCAATGACATGGACCCAGACCACCATGTTAAAATGCCAAACTTTACAGCAGATATAAACACGTGTTACGCTGCTATGCTAAACCAGGCTCGTGAAACCTCATTAGCTAAGGCTAGCAAGCCTGTAACTCAGTGTGTCTCCCTACATGTTGCATGTGACATGAGAAATGTACGTGGACTTCCCTGGGTGAGTACGACCTTTCCGATCTGGATGGGGTTGTGTGTGCTCTTGCTCCTCACAACTGCCGGACGCCCCTCAGGTGCAGTTCCATAGGTCCAGTCGGTCAGCTCACTCTTCTTCGTGGTTGTTCAGAGTAAAGATGTATTAACATGGATAATTCGTGGCAGCATGTCAAAGGCTTTCTCCGTCTCTATTTGTCTTCAGAATGTCTTGCCTCCAGCGTCTTCCTCATGGCGCACCCACTCACATCAAGGGCCTCTTCTGCTCTCTCTCCAAGTGTGGCTAATAGAGGTAAATGAGTCAATGCCACCACCCTCCCTGTGTGATGTCAGTGCTGACCCTGCCTCCTACCACCTGCGTAAACCACACACACATCTACAAGACATACATTAAACTACCAGCAAAGCTATGATGACGTGTCTACACCCTGTTACAAAAATAGTTTTGGTCTCTATAGCTAATTTTAATGTTCATGACAGCTGTAGAGAGGGGTGAATTTTTTTATATATAAGACCTGTTTACATTTTATTAAGGCTTTAAGTTATGCATAATTAAGGGCTGCTGTTTCACCTCAGCACTTAACATGACAGCTTCTCACCAGCTCCACCCTCTTGTCCAAATATGGCCACCTCAGGTTACTTCTGCCTCCAAACATCCAAGATGGTGATGGCCAAATGTCAAACTCAAGGATTCAAAACGGGAGTCCACAAACCAACATATGTGACTCTCAGACTCTCAGCACCATCTCCCCCCAAGGCTGCATCCGTCTCCCTCTGCTCTTCTGCTTGTATACCAACAGCTGTTTCCCTCCAGTCACAAGTTCCTCAAGATCCTGAAGTTTGCGGACGACACCACTCCCGTTGGACTCGTCTCTGGTGGGGATGAGTCCGCCTGCAGGTGGGAGGTTGAGCATCTGGTGACCCGGAGTCTCATTTATTAAACAGTGCGTAGAATCCATACTAAAATGTGCATTCAGATTCAGATTCATATTCAGACAACTTTATAAATCCCACCAGGGGTAATGTGTTTGAACAGCTTGCCTTGCACACATATCATAACATACAGTAACATGTAGACACATAAACATATGAGTAATAAATAAGAATAGAAAAAAAGAAAAAATGCAGTGGAATAAAGGAATCTATAAATAATAATAATAATTTCAAATGTTGATAGACTGATTATTAATAAA
Organism: Epinephelus moara; assembly: GCF_006386435.1. NCBI lineage: Eukaryota > Metazoa > Chordata > Actinopteri > Perciformes > Serranidae > Epinephelus > Epinephelus moara. Next base: position 45,445,655 of record NC_065529.1, on the reverse strand, counting down.
ATAGATTTTTAAACCTGCCAGTGCCCTTTGTCCTTCCATTAAAGGGAAATTTAGGTTTATTTCAACCTGTCTCCTATCGTCCTAAATTTGTTTCAAGTGACTAGTGACAAGAAAATAATAGTTAGCATGTTAGCCGTTAGCCTAGATACAGCCGGGGCGCATAGTAGCATCAGACCTGTTAAAACGTAAGTGAACGGGCAACCTTCAAGTGCAAAGTTAGTCCACTAAACAAGCTTTTTTCCCACAAAGACCGCCTCATATCGTTAGGATAAATGTCAGAGA
>NC_065529.1:45443577-45443741 GCF_006386435.1 Epinephelus moara | reverse complement strand
TCGGCTGCGCTTTGGAAAGCAGAGCTAAATGGCAAACAAACATGGCACCACACTGGTAAGGTAAGACAACACGTTTACATGTCGTTTTCTATATGTTCTCTGACATTTATCCTAACGATATGAGGCGGTCTTTGTGGAAAAAAAGCTTGTTTAGTGCACTAACT
>NC_065529.1:45427302-45443491 GCF_006386435.1 Epinephelus moara | reverse complement strand
AGGCGGTCTTTGTGGGAAAAAAGCTTGTTTAGTGCACTAACTTTGCACTTGAAGGTTGCCCGTTCACTTACGTTTTAACGGGTCTGACGCTACTATGCGCCCCGGCTGTATCTAGGCTAACGGCTAACATGCTAAACCGAAATTTCCCTTTAATCCCAAATCAACTTGGAATTGTCCACATGTGGATCAGCCTCATGTCCCACTCTCTACACACACACATTCAATCGTAAATGGTCGATACAAAGCACCACATGAATGTTGCTGCATAGAAATGAGCCTGCTGATCAATAATTCTATACAGTAGATCATGGCAACCACCGAGTGTCACTGCAGTATTTACATGTTTACAGCCATCAGACTAATTGATTCAGACCTTTAATAAAATGATTGCGATCAGTGGTGGTCCCCACTGTGGGATAGATAAGTTTCATAATGGCAATCTTGACCTGCATTAAGACTCTGACTTATAGTGAGGATATGGAGTGTAATGATTGTGTGATAGCTGTCACTAGCTCGATTTCCAGACTTTATACATTTACACAATTCATATGTGCCAGTGGTGAAGATGTGCAGGAGACAGCAGAGTGTGTGTAGCAGCCTCCACAGAGTTTCCAGTGACAGCACAGTCGTGTTCACCACAGCGATTTTACACACAAACACTTTCTGAAAACTAAAGTTGAACTCACTGATACAAGAACAGCATTAGAAGATATTATTGAAAAACCTGATGCTCTGTTCTGTAACTGCTGGTTTGAATGTTTATGGTAAAGTGGATGTATAAGTGTGATGTGAAGCGACATTTAATGTGTGAGAAGCATCATTATATGTAAAATGACGCTGCTAACATTTTATTTCTACAATCTGGCTTCAATTCACCACCCCATCATCTGCGTCACCAATTTCCCATCTGCACATGAGTCAGAGTTTCCGTACAGGTGGGCGCACTTTCCCGTTAAGTTTGTCTTTATATATCAAAACTTTTGCGTGGGAAGTGGCGTACAGCAATTGTAAATGAGACCCCTGGTGCAGATAGAACAGCTCAGAAAACGCTCTTAAAACAGTGAACACGGTTGTGGATTTTAGAGAGACCGCAGCCCACCTGAACCCATCACCCTGTGTGACTCCCCAGTCGACACTGAGTCCTTCCGATTAATGGGCTCCAACATCACCCAGGACTCCAGGTGGGAGTGGAACATCAGCTCCCTCATTACAAAAGCACAGCAGGGAATATCGATCAAACATAAAAGCCATAATAGCGAGAGCATTCGTTCTTTGGCAGCAGAGAGCTTCTGTCCTTTGTGTTATCATGTTGTACGCTCACAATGACATCATTGCGCTTACGTTGCATGAGGTGCAAACCTGTGCGAAAACGCGTGGCGGCACCACAGGAACAAATGAAGCATCTATCATGATGCCTCTGTACTGTGCTCATAAAAATGTACATATCTCAAAAGACAATGTGCATAGTTCAAATAACTTATGGAGTGTTAAGAAAAATTGTCTCTGTTTCTACAAATCTATTTGTTTTGTTTTATTTTTGTATTTCTACTTTCATCAGTTATGGTTTATTGACTTACATCACCTTTTAGCAGAAGTTGTAGAGATTTTAAGGATGTGAAGCATTTGAAGATACTCCAAGAAATGAAATCACAGTTAAAGAAAATGTAGGCACTGGTGGACCATTTTTATTGCCATCAAGTTTAGTAAGATAATTAAATTGGATTTTTTAAACAGGGTTAGTGTGTTAGTGCACTTTCTCCCCAGCTGCAGCCGGCCTCAACAAGCCCCCCATCTCCCGACACCAACTCTTATCCCCCCACATCAACACTACACATTACATTAACATAAAGTGTCCACGTCTTTCACAGTGCATTACATTAACCCACATCTTATGGATTATTCTCTCTGTACACTGCACACATATGCTCTGTGCTTTATACTTACTGCACAAAACTACAGTATTGTTTCATATTTTTATTGTGAATTTCTATTCTATATTTGTGTTTCTTGTCTTTGCAGTACTTCCTTTTTTTCTTACACCAAAATACCTGATTCTAAATCGCAATACAGCAGTTTACATGGTATTTATAATCATTTTGTAAAGCTATAAGACACTACGTAATCATATTTGTCTTGTACATTGTGTTAACCCACGTTTTTACCAGCCTTTCTGCACGACCAAAATCTATGACTTTTGGATGCTTACATTCTCAAAAGTGATAACCAGAAAGGCAGATTTACCTCGGTTAATTATAGTTTGATCAACATGGACCTGAAGGTGCCGACAGTGAGTTGTTGGTCTGTTTGGCAGCAGAGTTCTGTTTTGTTTCTAACACAACAAACACTGAGTCAATACTTCTATTTCAGCCCCAACATGTAAAATGCCACTCCGACAATATTAAAACAAGCTCAGTGCAGTTTATAACAAATCTTTTGACAGCAGCCAGGAGGGAAATGACCAAACTTTTTGACCTGCCTGTTGAAAAAAGAAGCAGAATTACTCTATTAATCCCTTCAGGGGGAATTTATTTTTCAGTCTATTGTTATTTTTACGCACACAAACACACACAGGCCCGAAATACACAAATGCACGCATAGACATGCAGTTGTTGTGGAGAGAATTTATCATGAATCACACCCCCCATCAAACTGAACATCAGAGCCAATCCAGCGGAAATTTGGCCAGATTTTTAAATGAATCACTCCGTAAGGTGTCTACCTGGCTTGAGACGTAAATGTAGGATTCACTTGTAGGTTATAGAGTGAAGTCATGCTGAAACCATATGCCTTTGAGCAGAGGGAAGTAACAGACACGGAGTTAAAGTGCAGAGCAGCAGAAGTGAAAATCACTCTGAATGAATAAACGTTAAAGTTCAGCCCTGCCCCTGAGAAAGGCACTGACAGGTTACACTTTATCTTGCCCTCCAGTGTGTGTGTGTGTGTGTGTGTGTGTGTGTGTCCCTAACATTGATGTACGTGGACATATGCCAATGCAGCAGTGTGTACTTTGATCTTTGCATGTGTGCATGTACCTTTATGTATGTGTCTGCATTTGTCCCTGTGTGTCCCCATACATAAAAATGAATGTCTGTCAGTGTGTGTGTGTGTGTGTGTGTGTCCCCAGGCTTTAATAAGCCTCTGTGATAAGTGCGGCTCTCTGCAGCCTGCAGGAACAGGTTCCACTGTTGAACTCTCAGTCCAACAACCTTTTGGTGTCTGACTGAAATGAAATGCCAGATGCAGCCTGACACTCTGCTCAGACCTCCAGCCTACAGATACAGCCCTGTAACTGCGTCACCGAGCTACACCAAAGCTCTTTAATCTTTTAAGATCGTCAAATGTCAGAGCAGGCGATCGGCTCTTAATGCATCTGGGTGACCAGACATACGACATGGCTGACACTGAGGACTGCAGACAGGAGGAAGAAACAGGACAGGAGGGACCTGTGTGGGGAAATTTAGTTTTATTTTTTACCTGGATATAATATTATTCTAATTTAAGTTTTTAGATAGCTACAAAAATAAATCAAAAGTGCTGTTTCAGTTCTGTAAATCTGTAAATACAGTGTAAACTGACAGAGAGTGTAGATTCGCCTTACAACCCCTATGACTGGCTAGCACTCATTGCCTTCGTTGGTTGGATTGGTTAAGTTTAGGCAAGAGAAGTGGGAATTGGTCAGGGTTTGGGTAAGAATGTTAGGACGCATTCACAGTGGTGCTTTGGTCCGCTTTAAACGAACCCTGGTCCACTTCCACAGATAGTTTGGTTCGTTTGGAGTGGTGTGAACGCTCATTCGAACTGCGGACCAAACGAGCGAACCCTGGTCTGCTTGGAAACTGGGGGTCTAGGTTCACTTGCAAGTGAACCCTGGTGCGGTTCGCTAACAGTGGGAAATGCAAACAGACTATCCAGAAAGGAATTGACGTAGAGTGCAGTGCATTTTGGGTAGAAAAAAAAATCAAAGCCAACAGCGTGAACCTGGAGAAGCAGAGGTAAAAAAAAAGAAAAAAAATTGAAAATGTCTCGTGGGCAGACGTGGAGTAGTGAGGAGGTGCAGGTGCTTATTGATTTATGGCTGGTTAGTTGGATGGATTTCCGTTTTCGGTCCTGGGCAGTCGACGAGCCGGGTTTTCTTTTTCCTCATGCTTTTTTTCTTCCTGGTCAGTGGTCGTTTCGGGCAATACCACCCCCAAACGAGCAGCTGTTGTAACTGCGCAATGTTGTCCAGGTGGTTTGGTCCGCTTTAAAAAGTGCAGTGTGAAAATGAACCGAACCAAATGAAGATGTGAAATTTTTCAGCATTCCCCACCCAATCGAACTGAGTCCTCCAGACTATCCTGGTGTGAGCGTACCCTTAGAGTAATACAGTCTGAGGCAGAGTAACTGTGCGTTCACACCGGGCGCGAGTGAAGCGAATTACTCGTGCGTAACACGTGACTTTGGACGTCGGACAATTTTGTTAATTTGCGTTATTGCATCAGTTGCGCGAGTAGCGAGCCCGCCCATTTTCACTAGATAACAACATCTGGCCCGCCATTCTCTCCTCAACCATGGCTGAGATAACCACCATCGCTGCTTTGTACCTGCTCTGGAAGTCCCAAATGCGTCGGAGGGCCAAACGCCGTCGTTTTTGGGTTCACCCTATCCTGCAGAAGCGCATCCAGCTCGACGAGTTTCACCACCTCTTCCAGGAACTCCGTCTGGATGATATCCGCTTACAGCGGTACTTCAGGCTGACTGGGGCCCAGTTTGAGGACCTGTTGACGAGGGTTGGTGCCAGGATCTCCTGGCAGGACACCAACTACAGGTGCTCCATTTCAGCTGCGGAGCGCCTGTCCATCTGTCTCCGGTGAGCAGCAGTTTATTGTTGTGTCAACTACTGGACGTCAGGGCGTCAAGACGTCACTGACGTCATGATGCCAGTGACGTCAGGAGAATCTCAACGCTGATTGGCTTTCGCGGCACAGCATCACGCAAATTCGCCTCAAAAGTTCAATATTTTCAACTCGAGCGATGAGGCGATGGACGCGAATTTCGCGGCTATCGCGCCGTGCTAGACATGTCCATCACACCACCCAAATTCACGTCTAATTGCGTCTTTGCATTGACTTTGAATGTAATCTCGACGCACGAATTTGCGAATTCGCGCTCGGTGTGAACACACAGTAAGGCGAGCGATTCCTTCACAATCCTAGGATTCGCAAATTTGCGGGATGCTGCAGTTTTATCAAACACCATGTTGTTCTTAACAGTATATCAAAGCTTTCAGAAAAATGTGGGTTTGCTGGTCGTAATTAGAACTTGGACATATGGAAGGTATTCTGGTAAATTAGTAACTACAGTAATTCCCATATCACATGAATGCAGCATTACCCACTTTGGGTTTAAAAACTGGCTCTTAAAAGTTGGTAGCGTATAGTCAGATGTGACCAAGTTGGGTTCACAACAATGGATTCTAAAACATCCATGAAAGAGTCTTAACCTGCTCCGTCGTAATTTGCGTCTTTGCTGTTAATCCACATGGTCAGCCTTTTACCTCTGTCATATTCAACTAATTTTATTTTTTCAGCAAACTATGCTTGTGACAAACAGGCTCAGTACTGAAGCATGTCTGGCAAACATGAGTATTGAAACATACTGAGCATACTGAAGGACAGTGAAAAGGTAGATTATGGTGTGATCAGTTTTTGAAAAGTTACTCTGAATGTTTTGAAACAAGTTTTTTATTCTGAATGTACATGTTGTGTTGTCGTATTGTCTGGGGAATGGTTGAGTAGGCTTTTTTCTTTGGACAGATGGATTAAGGTTGAATGTATTTCTCCTCTCCCTTCAACACTCACACTTTATCTCCCCTTCCTGTCTTTTTTACAAGCCTCAGTCCTCTTCTCTGCCTTTCTGCTCTCTCTGATAAGCGCTCATGTCTCTCTCACTTTCTTTCTGCTCTTTCAATAGCAGCAGTGTCTTTGATCTGAGTGAAGGGGGCTCCAACTGTACAGTCTCACAGTGTGAGCCTTTGACCACACACACACACACACACACACACACACCAAAAACCAAACATAAGAAAAGCATTAATTTGGACTCAATGATTCTTCCCATCATACACCTCTCCCTGTGCTCGCTGTGTGTAAACAGCACAAGAGGATTTGTTAAGAGGAGGGATGGTCCTGCTGTGCTGCAGCTTTGAGCTGTAAATACAGTGTAAACTGACCACAAGTCCAGCTCTGGAAACATTACCACTGTGGCTGGTAATAAGTCAACACCAGTGGGTCAGTAAAGGCTCAACTAGAGACCGGAACATATAAATGGACACCAGACACAGTTTGCAGGGGAAAAATGGAAACAAATGTTTTATTAATAACAAGAATGAAATAATATTTACAACTTAAAGGAAGGAAACTAAAGGGGTCACTGGAAACTGAAACTAGACGAAACCAAAAAAAAATCTGAAAACTGAACTACCAGTAATCTCCAACCCAAACTAAATTAACTAACTAAGATAACAAAACCCAACAAGCTAACTCATGCTGGGAACAAAACACGAAGAAAACCATTCCCCCACTCCTCCTGTGCTGCTGCAGGCATGTGTCTCAGTGTGTCTCCCACAGTCCACCCCTCAGCTCTCATTGATTCCCTTTTTATTCTCTCCTCCCACTTCTCTTCAATCAGTATTCCCAGGTTTCATTCAATATTTCATGCAATACATTCTGACTGTTATTCCATATATTCAAACTTTAATCCCATATATTCAAAAACCTCATTTCCACCAAGCATTCAGGTTTAATTCAGTACACGTTAGAATGGTTATTTTTCTGTTTTGATTGTGAAAACTTGAGGATAGTACCAATAAACCTGTTCCTTACCATCCCCATTTTTTGCCACCCCTATGTGACAGCTGAGTGTGAAGCGGTGAGGATAAGAGTCATCACCTTCAAGTGTGAGGCCATGGTTCTCTGCTGGAAAATGGTGGATTGCCCCTCCGGGTTGGAAATGAGTTCCTGCCTCAAGTGAGGGAGTTCAAGTACCTCGGGGTCTTGTTCACGAGTGAGGGTAGAATGGAGGGTAAGATGGATCAGCGGTGAAAAGGGAGCTGAGCCAGAAGGCAAAGATTTCAATTTACTGGTCCATCTATGTCCCAACCCTCACCTATGGTCATGAGCTCTGGGTAGTGACCAAAAGAATGAGGTCGTGGATACAAGCGGCCCAAATGAGTTTGCTCCGTGGGGTGGCTGCGCTCAGCCTCAGAGGTAGGGTAATGGGCTCGAACATCTGAAGGGGGGCTCCGAGTAGGGCCGCTACTCCTTCATTTGAAAGGGGTCACTTGAGGTGGTTCAGGCATCTCAACCATTTATCTGAAGCCGGATTGCAGGGGCAGCAGGCTAAGCAAAGTATTCCATACTTTCCTCTCCCCAGCAACGCTTTCCAGCTTCTCCTAGGGGACCCAAAGCATTCCCAGGCCAGAAGAGATCTATAATCCCTCCAGCATGTTCTGGGTCTGCCCCGGGGCTTCCTACCAGTTGGATGTGCCTGAAATACCTCCAGCAGGTGGCATCCTATTCAGATGAGGGAACCACCTCAACTGACCCCTTTCGACGTGAAGGAGCAGCGGCTCTACTCCGAGCTCCCTCCAGATGTCCGAGCTCCCAAACCTATCTCTAAGGCCGAGCCCAGACACCCTTCTGAGGAAACCCATTTCAGGGACATTGCATATATTTGAACTTTGATTTTATAGATTCCAGCTTTTATTGCATAACCTATACTGAAGTTTCATTGCATTTATTGAAGTTACATTCTATATATTCAGGGTTCAGTCCATATATTCAACAGCATGCATGGCCAAGTTGGGCACAGTTCAGGAGCCAGGAGGGTTGGAAATGATCTCTTTGCTTAAAGTGAGTCGTCCAAATTTTAACACAGAGAAGTTTGTGAAATAGTGAAACCAGGCAGATAAATGTATAAGTTCAATCAAGAAGTTCATACAGTTCTAATGCACGACTTCTTCAACAGCTTCTACTCCATTCAGTACTATATGCAAAACAGATCAAAGCTTCATTCATTAGGGGCAGCTGACTGAAGCTAACACTCTATAAACATGACATCCAGGCCTGACTTTGAGGAAGTTCCCTCCTTTTTCAGTTATCAGAGAGCTGGTAAAGAGTCTGTGTCCTGGTAGAGACGGATCTCCGGGGCAGATAGTGTTGGAGGCTGATTGCTGCGAAGCTTCTGCAAAGGTGTACATGCTGAGATGTAAAAAATCCGTAGTACAGTGAAGTATGACTTCAAGGGAGGAGGTCAAGTGAGTTGAAGGAGCGAGCAGCCTCTCCGAGTCACAGATGAAAAGGGAGCTGAAAATCTACGTTTCACGCTTTGTACTCGACAGCGGGGCTCCACTTGTGGGAGTAATTAGCACCGCAGCTTTTCTTTTGAAGTGAGCTCGAAGAACAGTCGAGGAGAGAACTGCTGCTGCTGCTTGTGAGGGCCACGCGGCGACTGAGATATGAGGAGCAAGATAGAGTGAAGCTGGAGGTGACGCTTGGTTTCGTTCAGTCATGTAATTTGGCACAGAGCGACACAGTGAAAAAAGATAAATTATATGGATTCTGTGCAGCAGTTGGAAAGAAAACTCCCACTGGACTGGACCAAGACAAAACAACAGCACTGATTTATGATGAAAGACTTGGACAAATCTCAGATTAAAAATTAAAAATAGATCTGTATTAACTGCAATAAAGATATCCCAAGGCCTTTTTACGGTGTTTCACAGCTAAATGGTACATAATTATCTCAGACATATTGACATTCTAACAGACCTTTCAGTATAGTTTGCGCAATGAAAGAACAAGATGATGCTGAGCTAATTTTACTACATGTTGGAGGCAGGAGCCGAACACTTGAGAACTTAACTCAAATTTATTTATAATGAACATTTGGGGTGCTGTCACACCTGCCCTGTTTGGTTCGGTTCAATCAAACTCATTTGCCCCCTCAGTGCGGTTCATTTGGGCAGGTGTGAACACAGCAATCACACTCAGGTGTGCACCAAAACAACCAGACTGAGACCTTCTCGCAGAGGTGGTCTCAGTCTGGTTACAAATGAACTCCGGTCCATCTGTGGTGAGAACGTGTTCCGACCTGGATGTGAACCAACTGCAGTCACATGACACATTGTTTGGGTTAAACATGAGCATGTTACAGTCCTGGAGGATTATTAATGTGCGCCTCCTCCTGTACTGCCTTAATATGCACATTCAGCACATCCAATGCATCAAAACATTGTTTTCTAGTTGGAGCCGCGCCTCGTTTTCAAACTGTATGGTTTGACTAAAATGAACAATGACAGCAATATAGTCCACGAGGAGCAGCGCTAAAATCAACCTGCGTAGTTGTCCCTCCATTGTGACATTAGAAAGTGTCACATTTATCTTGCAAGTGTACTCTTCTTCAACGTTTGCTTTACTTCCTGGATTTTTCCCACAAGGAAATTCTGACCAATCAAGAGCAGCTTTCTCACACAAGGCATTTGATCTGGTCCGCTTGTAAATGCTGCCGTGAGAACACGAACCAACTCTAGGTAATTATACAACTTTGTGACAGAATTAGTCCCTGATTCGGACCAAAGGAGATGACTCTAGGTCTGAAAGCAGCCTAAAAACAGCTCATGTTGACCAAAGTGCTGTACAAAAGGAATAAGTCGCTAACAACACATACATAACTGTCAGGTACACAGCACATGCATTCAGAGACACAACACACAGGCACACGTCAGAGAATGCCACATCGGGGGGAGTCAAACACGAATGAATAAAAGAAGGTTTTGAACCTGGACTTAAATGAGTCAGTGGAAGGGCAGATCTGATTAGGAAGGGGATGCTGTTCCACAGTTTGGGGCAGACATACTAAAGGCAAGATCACCCCTGAGCTTGATTCTGGAACATGGGACAGCCAGGAGCCCCAGGTCAGCTGACCTGAGGAACCTGGGGGTAGAATAGGGGGTTACATGTAGGTAGAAGGAGAGGAAATAACATAATCTTTCAAGTTAAATTTGATTAAAAATTAATATGAAAAACCTTTTTTCTTTCTTTCTCTTTTTTTAAAATTAATTATTCAATGCTATGTAGTAGTTGATTGATTAGAGGAGGAAAGTGAGGATAAAAACCAAGAGGAGAATGAGATAACACAGCAGGACAAATACATGTTGTAATATCTTAATTTTCCATATTTCTATATAAGGCGTCTGAGCTGGATCCCACTCCCCCTCAGTTCCATCTGGGCTTCTTCCTCTTTGCCCAGTTTTCTTTGCAGTTGTCTATTAAACATCCCATCAGTTCACCTGTGGGGTTCAGTCTACAAACACCACTTATTATTTTGGAATATATTTTATGTTTTGTGTTACCTAAAAGCCTGACATGTCCATGTTCTCTGTCTGCAGCATTCCTTCCAACACTAATGCTCACTCTGGCGAGGTGAAAACCATATTTTGGGCTCAATTGGAAGGAGACTGGGGCAGTGTCCAGGTCTGGAGGTGATGAGGGAAAAAATCGAGGATTTGAGGCTAATTTGCATGTTATGTTCCCAAATACAATTTGTTGGTCTCATCTGTTCATGTTTGTGGAAATAACGAGCAACACAGATGACAAGATGCCCAGTTAATCAGGGCCTGCGCCTGTTAAGTCCTCTCAGAAAAGCAATGACCAAAATCATGTTCTGGAGTCTGAGTTTATCTCCTTGCTTTATGTTAAGTGACATCAGGGGCTTCTGCCTGGTTTTAAGTAGGTCCTAACTTAATGTCCTAAGTCTGACCTGGTTGCACCATGTAGGCTTAAATCTTCTTCTCACTAAGACTGGGTTACACCTAGTTATGAGCAGGCGTAGAGTAAAAATTTCCATATATCAGCAGCCTGATACACAACACACAGGCGGTTCCTTTCCGAAGCTACAAATATCTGGGTTCCCATGGTCATGGAATATCACAATTACATTTTCCAGGCCTGGAAAAGTCATGGAGCTAGTAAATACAGCGCAGCAGGCAGGTTGAAGGTTTAAACGAAAAGCAAGCTTTAATGAAGCTGATACAAACATCCAAAAACAGAAAGGTAACGGAAAATCCAACAGAAAGAAGAACCAAAACTAAACTGAAAACTACCTTGGACAACACAATGAACAGAGGGAAGAAATCCAAAATGGAACAAAAGAAACCAGGCAGGACACAAAGCAGGGAACGACACCATGAACACAGACAAACTGAGAAACAAAAGGAGACACACAGGTATAGATAAAAAAAAAATCACAAGAACGAGACACAGCTGGAGGAAGTGGACACGGGCAAAAGAAAGATAAAGGGGACTGGCTAAAAACAAGGGTGTGGAGGTGAACACTAGGGTGGAGCAAACTAAGACTAATACAGAACAGGTGTGAAGGGAAGACTCTGGGAACAGGGAAGGTCTAACGAGACTGAAGGATGACAGGTGTGATAGAAAACAGGCGGGAAAACACACAAAGACAGGAAGTAAAAGCAGACATGACACAGGAGACACAAACAGAAAACCCCAAAACAAAGTCCACAAGACAACAAAAACCGGGATCATGACAATTGTTGCTGCAGTCTTCAGTGGATAATGTGACATAACAGCATATTCTGTAGCTGTCGATTTAGTGTAATTCTAATGTGTATGCTTCTTCATTTTCTCCCCATGTCCCATCTCTCCCTTCATGTACGCCAGCTAACTGAATTTGTGTTTGGACAGAGTTTGAATCTGCCGTATTTAAAAATGCCAGACAAGTTGGCAAGATTTTTATTTTTTTTTATAATGGAAAAGTTTTGAAATTTTGTCCATGAAAATGTGTGGGAACCCTGAAACATTTTTCCTTGAGCCTCCCTGAGTGACTGGCACAAAATGCATGACCCTCCCTCCACCATATATTATTATTAGCTTTTAAAAACCCTGTGATGTTTGAAAGTTAAAAGTTGAAGGCGAAATCCTGGAGTTAAAAATGCCTTGGTTTTCACTCTTGTCGTGCTGCTGGTTAGTTTGTGCAAATGGTTTATGTTTAGCCAAATTTAAATGAGACATAGAATAAAGTGATTTTGATTAAATATCACTGTTTTAAGCTCAGATTTAAATTTTTATTTATTTTATTTTTTTTCCTGTAGGAAGCGTTCGTCATGTACAATGGGGTATTGGGGCCATATTATAATTTTTTTTTTGGAGATTTCGAGAATAAAGTAGTAATATTACAAGAATAAAGTCGTATTAGGGAAATGGTCATAATATTACAAGAATAAAGTCGTAATATTACGAGAAAAAACTCGTAATATTACCAAACGTGTGTGTCAAGGCAACACACCTGAGACAAAGAGCAGCTGCCACAAGCAGGTTCATCCTCTAACCCATTCTGTTTGTTGTTGGTTATTTCCTTAAAAACTACGACTTTATTCTCATAATATTTTGACGTTATTCTCGTAAGATTACAACTTAATTCTCGTAAAATTATGACTTTATTCTCGTAATATTACGACTTTATTCTCGTAATATTACGACTTTATTTTTGTAAAATTACGACTTTATTCTTGTAAGATTATGACTTTATTCTCGTAAAATTACGACTTTATTGTCGTAAAATTATGACTTTATTCTCGTAAGATTATGACTTTATTCTCACAAGATTACAACTTTATTCTTGTAAAATTATGACTTTATTCTCGTAAGATTACGACTTTATTCTTGTGAGATCACGACTTTATTCTCGTAAGATTATGACTTTATTCTCGTAACATTATGACTTTATTCTCGTAAGATTACGACTTTATTCTTGTAAAATTATGACTTTATTCTCGTAAAATTATGACTTTATTCTCGTAAGATTATGACTTTATTTTCGTAAGATTATGACTTTATTCTCGTAATATTACGACTTCATTCTTGTAAGATTATGACTTTTTCTCAGGACAACTTTATTCTCGAAATCTCAGATTTTTTTTTTCTTCGATGTGGCCCGAATACTCCGTCGTAGTCATGCATGATGTGTCCAAGGACTATGAGAAATTTGAAAATCCAATGATGATTTCTGTTTTTACAGTTAATGGCTGTAATTTTGGCAATTTGTAAAGAAAACATGCCGTCAGGAGTGGGTTTTGAAGGCATATTTCTTTTAAAAATCTGAGGTAAAATAATAGAAAAATACAACCATTTAAATTTGAATGCCCCTCCCCTTAACCAAAATTTAGAAAACCTAAATCCCTCACCAGTGCTTAAAAATTATTTGACTTGCCTCTGCCTTTTTGCACCACCCCCTCCCCCCTCATAGATAATGAACAGTCCCTAAATGAAAATAAATTTCAGTTACACTTTCAGGCTGATCACATTATGGACGTACAGCCAAACTGATCCCCATGCAGGCTATGGACACATCTAAGGAGCCTGTGTGTGTGTGTGTGTGTGTGTGTGTGTGTGTGTGTGTGTGTGTGTGTGTGTGTGTGTGTGTGTGCGGCCGTGTGTGAGATGATGGCATTTGTCAGGTGTCTGGTTGGCACAACCAGTACGCGACTAATGACAGGTGTGTCTGTTTAGCACTCACACACACACACACACACACACACACACACACACACACACACTAATTACAACCTTGGCTCACTGTCTACTCGGTTTAATCCTCTCGCTGGAAGGTTGCCGTGGCAGCCAGATGCTTCCAAAGTTGTATGTGTGTGTGGTGATCATCGATGTGTGCTGGTGTCTATAGGCTACATGTGTGTGTGCTTCTGTCTGCTGTTTTCAGTTTGGACAGTTTTTACAATGACAAGCTTTTATCCAAAAATAGAAATGAAAGAACACACCTGGATTTTCAAACATTAAAACATTTATTGTTGCCAGAGGAAACCGTTCAGTGATAGCGATGCTGCAGATCAAGTCTTTTGGAGACACAAACACAGAGAAATTGAACTATTATAATCCAATTTTAGCACATTTCTTTTAATGCATCCCAGTAAATTTGCTTTGAGATTTTAAAAAGAGGCCTAAATAAGTCTGTCATTATAAATTTCATTTAACTGTGAGGCAAATTACATGAACTCTGTTTGACAAAATAAAATGTGAATTTGATGTTTCTTTTTCATTTTGTGGAAGCAAATAAATAAACACCAAAAATGAAAGGCATCTGAATGTTTAATGACAGAAAATAAGAGATGAAAAGAGAGGAGGAGAAAGGAAAAGTGAGGGGGGATTTAAGAGCTGATTAAAAAAGACAAATAAAGGGAGAACAAGCAGGGGTTTAAAAAAGAGGATGATTTAGAACAAAGACAGCAAAAATGAAATGTGAAAGAAAAAGAGAAGACGGTAAGGACATAAGAAAGGAAGAGGAGATAAGAAGAGACAAAAGGAGAGATCAGGAACAACAGGTGAGTCAAACAAGAAGACGGAGGAGAGAAGTTTTCCGATTCCCTCAGATGACATTAGTCGTCTCTGGAGAACATTCTGCAGAGGGAGGGAGAGGAGTAAAGACAGAGGGAGATTTATGAGTGAGAGGACGCTCCTGATAACACAAACACATAAGCCAATTTGCCACAGTCAAAGAGGAGAGGGAATTAAATAAAAGCTTCAGTTTAATGTGAAGGATGGAGACGTACAGAGTGGAGGAATGAAGAGAAGATGAAGCAAAGGGGGAGGAGAGGGAGAGAAAAGGTTCGAGAGGAGAGCAAAGGAGAGACTTAACTACTAATAAAGCAAATATAGAGTTTGTGCTTTGAAGTGACCTGATAACCAGCTCTGTGTCTGTCAGGAAAGAGAACAAATACCATTTTGCTTTCTAAAAACATCCTTTTTCAGGATTCCATGAACTTCTCTCACCTCTAAACTGTTCTACTGGTCCAACTCGACACACTGTGGCCAGTCCAACACTCCCCGTGTCTTGGTACCTCTGCTGTCTCCGTTGGTTTTCAGTGTTTGAAGGAGCATTTCAAACTTTAAGGGTTTTTTAATTTCCTTAGCATAGTATTCATTTTAACCCATAAATGCACAGATGTTTGGCCAAATGCTCCCACATACCTCTCAACTTAAAAGACCTGTACCACACATAGACTTTTCAGAATATACTCCCTAATGTTTTTGCTCTCTACTTGTCATTTGCCGGACATGTATACGTGCCTGAACTGTTTTTTCAAAATCTTTTTAGAATCCTTAAACTTTTATTTCTGTTGAGGGTGTCCTGTGGTGTCCGGCACCAGGGCATTGGCATCTGATCCTTTGAGTCCTGTGGGTCGCGAGGTATATGGGCATGTTTCATGGATGCCTGACCAGCTTGAGATCTGAGGAATTTGGAGGCCAGGTGGACACCTTGAGCTCTTTGTCACGATTAGTGGTGTGGCATGGTGCATTGTCTCTGTTGTTTACCACGCTGGTGAATATGAATGAATTATACTTTGGTGCTAAAATAAACTGAACATTTGAATTGTGGAGAATCGAACCAAGCTAACACTGTGTAACACTACCATTAACGTTTATATTTTGATGTCATGAATTAGCTGAAGCCAGTAACTGGTGGGCTCTCAGTGGGTTTATGTTTGAATAGAGTTTGAATATGTCATGTTTAAAAATGCCAAGCAAGTTGGCAAGATTTTTTTTTATAGTGGGTCCTTAAAAAGTAATGTAAAAGTTTTGTAATTTTGACCATGAAAATGTGTGGGAACCCTGAAATATTTTTCCTTGAGCCTCCCTGAGTGACTGAATGACCCTCCCTCCACCATAAATTAGTTATCTGATGTTTGAAAGTTAAAGACGAAATCCTGGAGTTGATGAGGGTTTAATATTCTGCAATTCAAGACTTTGTTCATTTGAAATTTGACGAAAACAAGCTCTCCTAGAGCGTGCCTCGTCACTATAACGTTAAAACTTTCATTCATAATTTCAGGTGGGAATGGAGAGTGGGGCTGAGTAGGACCAGAGTAGAGTTGACAAGTGCTCACTGGCTTGCCATCATTTACAAGCAATAAAATTATATTTAACTAGTCCATACTCATTGGTAGCTTTGTCACCTTCTACCTATGCCAATCCTCAATGCCTATGTGCAGTTTCACATAGACTGACCACGTCAGTGAGTAGAAAAACGTGGGACAGACAGAATGACTGACTGACAGAATGACACACTGACTGTTTCCGTGATTATGTACAGCATACCATACCATGACTTAGTCATA
>NC_065529.1:45411001-45427076 GCF_006386435.1 Epinephelus moara | reverse complement strand
TCGGTCAAACTTCCTAGGAAGAGATCGATTTGAAGTGTTTTTCAAAAACTTCAAAATGGTGGAAAATCTATATAAGTTATGGGTTCTTGAGGCAAATGTGTTCCTCATGAGGAGAGGCATCTCTGTCTCTGTGCAAAGTTTCATGTCTCTACGACATACGGGGCATGAGATATGCCCATTCAAAGTTTGCATATTCAATCGGTTGCTATAGCGCCCCCCTTTGGCCAATTGATGTAATATTGCTTAATTCGCATCCTCCCATGACCCTCTACCACTGTGCCAAATTTCACATGGATTGACCAAGTCAGTGAGGAAAAAAACGTGGAACAGACACACAGACAGAGTTTTCGTCATTATATAGTAACATGTCTGAATTTGGCAATGAGACTTTTATATTGTGAAAGCTGAGACTGAAAACCATATGACTGAAAATCAAGATGTTATCATAAATCTACATTTATCTAGAAATGTGTGACAGTCGGCTGTGTCCTGATGCCTTCAGACTTTTAGGGAGATCAGGAGAAGTGTCTGTTTAAAACTCAATTAAGTTGACTTTATTAGTCAGTCTCATTTTGTTTCCACTTGGTCGGTTTATTTTTAAGAGGATTGCATTTTCCTGTTTTTTGTGTTTCAGTGTACTGTCCTGTCTCTTGTGCTCCTGTGCAGCCTTTGCCTCGTTTGCCCAGCTACACACCTGTCCTGCATCAGCCTCATTAGTCCTCCCCTGCTCCTGAGTCTCAGCCAAGCTACTCCCCACCTGTTCTTCTGCCTCATCACCTTATTCCCCTCACCTGAGCTTCTCCACCCTTTTTCTCCACCTGCACTTCATCTCCTCGTCAGACTAGTCTATATTTAATTCCTGGTTTTAAGTTAAGTCTTTTGCTGGATCCTTGATTTGTTTGGGAGGTTTTGTTTTGCTGTTTTCCCTAAAGATTCCTATCTCCTGCATTTGGGTCCACCTGCCCAGCATCTCATGACAGAAATGAGCCATCGTGACTCCTTTTTATGGAACATGTCTCATGTATATAATATTACTGGATCATTGATATATTAATGTGTTCATTACTTTAATGTTGCAGTTGGTAAAGGTGGAGCTCATTTTAATTACTTACACCGCTGAGTAGTTTAATCTATAAAAACATCACATTAGTTGATTTATATTGTCATTATAATCTGTATCTGCAAAGTGATAAAATCTGTCAGATATATGTAGGGGGGTAAAAAGTACAATATTTACGTCTGAGATGTGGTGGAGGAGAGGTATAAAGTAGCTGAGAATGGAAATAGAAGACAAGAAGATACACTTTATTAATCTCTGAAGGGAAATTAAATGTTTCACTCTGTTGTCGTGTACACACAGGCCCGAAATACACACACATGTACAAACAGGACCTGTACATGCATTACATGGAGAGATGTTATGACTGCCCATGGACTGGTGCCCTGAGCAGTTGTACCCAACACAGATTGCAAGAGCTATGATTGGTCCTTCAAACTACATCATTTCTGGCAAAGGTTTCACTTCCTGCTGCAGCGTCACATATACGCCTGTAGTCTCAAGCCATTCAACGGGCATACAGACCGTCGCCTCTCTCTTCAACGTCGTTGTAACATTTGTAATAAGAGCATTTGTTTTTCAATGCCGATCATTTAGAGCTCCAGCAACAGTAGCCATGTTCCCATCAGCCTGTTTAGATGCACATCTAGAAGTATCGCATCGGAAAATTATGATGGAAACGCCAAAATTCGAATTAAAATCCCCTGATTCGCACAAACTAAAATACGCTCGCTTTAGCCGGGTTTTGGTTGATTCAAAAAAATGTTGATTCGCAAAACGGGGGATGGAAACAGTTATGTTCGAATTAAGTCTGACGTAGCGCACCTCTCTCCATGGTGATATCCACACTCCAGGTCGGGAAGGCGGTAATTTACATTTACAAGCTGGTTGCCAACCGCCAGAAAACGTAGAAGACGAAGAATGCGAGACTTGTTTTGTTTCCGGTTCGTCGGAAAACTTGCGCAAGTTCATAGTTTTCACCAAAGTCTGTACATTTAATGGAAACACACAGGATTCGTATTTCTTTTAATGCGCATTTCCCAATGATTTGAATCACTTTTGGATGGAAACATAACTACGCTTTCTAGACGTACCTAGTGTACGTAGAAGCATAAAGACACTTTAAGCCCTGAATGTCCGCAAACCCAGGGGACGCCCCTGGTCAGTGATGTTAATATTTTGTCTGACTGGTGTAGACAAATACACTGAATTAAATTCTAAACATAGGACTTTAATTTTTGCTGGCACTCTGCACAGGTTTAATTCAAAGATCGTATATTTTTTATGTACACAGAACATTAATTTCTTTCAATTTTGGTGAGTTAAAATCTGTATTAGTGAGCACTTCTCCTTTTCTGAGATAATTCATCCACCTGACAGGTGTAGCGTATCAAGATGCTGATTGAACAGCGTCATTACAACACAGGTGTGCCTCGGGATGGTCACAATGAAAGGCCACTCTAAGATGTGCAGTTTTATTTTGAGAGAAGACATTTATTAGGATTTCACATGACTAATAGAAATGCGCTCTTGATCATAGATGCCCCAAAGAATCAGTCAATATCTGATGTGACCACTGTTCACCCCATCTCACACAGAGCTGATCAGGTTGTTGCTTGTAGCCCGTGGAATGTCGGGACACTCTGTGTGAAGCTGCTGGATATTGGCAGGAGTTGGAACACACTGTCATACATGCCAATCCAGAGCCGAGCATCCCAGACATGCTCAATGGGTGGCATGTTTGGAGAGTATGCAGGCTGTACAAGAGCTGGGATGTTTTCAGCGTGTACACATCCTTGCTGCACGGGGCCGTGTTTTATCACACTGCAACATGAGGTCATGGCGGTGGATGAATGCCATGACGATGGGTCTCAGGATCCCGTTACGTGCATTCAAACTGCCATCAATAAAATGCCCCTGTGTTTGTTGTCCGTAGCTTCTGCCAGCATATACCATAATCACAGCCACCATGGAGCACTCTGTTCACAGCACTGGCATTTGCCAACTGCTCGCCTACACAACACACACGCCATCTGCCATCTGCCCAGGACAGTGCAAACCGAGATTCATCTGTGAAGAAAACACTTCTTCAAAGTGCCAGACGCCATTAATGGTGAGCAGTCAGTTATGATGACAAGCGTCTGTCAGGTTTAGACCCTTGTGAGGACGACAAGCATGGAGATGAGCTTCCATAAGACAGTTCCCGACAGTTTGAGCGCAAATTCTTCAGTTTTGCAAACCAATTAATGTATCATCTGTCCAGGTGGCTTGTCTCAGACGATCTTACAGGTGAAGACGCTGGATGTGGAAGTCCTGGGTTGGTGTGGTTACACTGGGTACACTGGGTGTGCGGTTGTGTGGTCAGTTAGATGGAAAATTCAGGAGAACAACACATTCTCACCCCGACCTCGTCACATATTGACGTTTGGTCATGGACTTTACACATTGACGTGCAACGTGCAAGGTACCCTGGGAGCGTTGGTTGTTAATGCTCTCAAGGATCCTTCCTTGGGAGGACCTGTCCCCTCTGTTAATAAATTATGTCACGCACTCATAATCAATCTGTGGAAGATCATGTTCCAAGTGGCGTTTTATATGAAGCAGCAATAAGGACAAAAGAGCCAAAGACAAGGGGAGGTACATCTTGCATGTTTTTACATATTCATTTGTCTTTTTCCACTAGTTGCTCCAACAGCGCAAAGAACCTGTCGGACCTTTGTCTGGCCTCTCTGTCCCTCCTCTCATCTGCTTCTCTCTGATGTTGGATATCCTCCCTTATCAGAGAGGAAGGGATCATCTCTTTCCCTCGTTTTTCTTCTGCGTACTCCTCTTCCACCTCTCACTTTTTCCCTGTCACCATCCCTCTACCCGTCCTCCTCATCCTCCTCGTCATCTCTCCCTTCAACTGTGGCTTGTGTGATGCTTGGCCCTGGTTTGTCCTCTTGGATTGAGGCAATGAGGCAGGGGGGTGAGACTGCCGCCAACTGCCCTAATGCCTCATCCATGAGGGCAAACCAGGGCCACGTTGCTGATGTGGGCCTCCCGTCCTCTGTCCCCTGTCCAGTGGCTGGACACTTGCGTTCCTAAACAGTGGAGACCAAACATGGTTGTTGTGATGGCAACAGGTCTTTCAGGTTTACATTCAAGACTTACTCAATAGTGTATGCATCATGATGTAAGTTCACAACAATCCTTTCCATACAACGTCTCCCACCTTGTATTTTGTTTTTAGGTTGTCCCATTTAATTTTTAGCCTAGGCATGGGTTACCTGCCCTGTGATGCCCATTTTCTCCAGGATGATTCTATGAACATAACAGGACAGAAAAAGCAGATTACACAGACGTTAAGGTAACTACTGATTGGACAGTATACTACCTTGACAATCTCATTAAATTGGCATCTCACCGGTATTCACTTGCTGCTGTATCCCGACCCCCAGTGAATAGGTGCTGGTATTGTGTGCGTAGGCGTATGAACACAAACACGTTACTTCTTTAGAACCATGTTTATGTTCATTTATTTGCACCATAATACATCAGAGACAATACATACCAACCATCCCTTAACCTATGTAAGGACAGCCTTAGTTGTCATGACTTGGTCTCTGTCAGTTTATTTGATGCAATTCATGCTGGCAATAAAACAGATTTGTTTGCTGTGATGGACAACATTAATGGTGATAACAATTTAACGGTGGACACTGAAATTACTTACATTTGATTGCATATTGCTCCGCCGGCTGCGTTGCCTTCATTTGCCATTTTTAAAAGGACTGGCGAGTGGTGCACAAAGCACTGTGGGAATTTTATACCTGCGGAGGATCCACACATGGATCCTTTCTTTTTCTCCTAAAGAAGGACTCAGTCCTTGGTGAAACTCGGGAGAATCTTTGACATAGGAACAGTCCTTCAGAGGGGGTCGATGACGTAGCATCCTTAAATCGGCCGTTTGAGGATCCTTCCTTGACTTTGAGAAACACCTGCTGTGTCAAGTTCCGCCCATTACATGCATTATCTGTTTTCAAAATACACTCGTCCGTACAACACAAATTTCCGTTTTTTAACTACAACAACAAATGCACGTGGTTACGTTTTGCCAACACACACACACAAATGCCAAGTGTTTGGGTTTATTGAAAGTTGGTGGTGTTAGACGCATCCACCACCCCTCCCGCCCATCATACTCGGACTCATGTTGCCCCAATTTTCATTGTTGTCCCTCCGTGTTTTCCTGACACTGCTGGGCACTGTAAAACACTAATAGCAACCGGCCACGGATCACGCTGATGTGAAAGGACGGCTTTTTTCATCTGTGTCTGACATTGGAAGTCACTGACCAAGCTTCTTCTTCTTTCGGCTGTTCCCGAAACTATGCGCTGGTTTCAATACTTCCGAGTGAGTGAGGAAACAACATTGGAGACAGCTTATAATAATAAAATGAACAGGCAACAGGTCTGGTGGACATTGCTGCCATCAGCATGTAACCAGTGGACTCTAGTGATGTCTGTGTTGTATAGGTATAAAGAGGCCCAGACTGTGGATATCTTCGGAGGCAAACTCCATTTATTTCTCTCCTGACAACAAGTGGCGAAACAAAATTCTCCATCATACACAACCATACAAACTCGAGCCCCTACACACAGTAAGCGACACAAGATTATGTTAGCATAAAATGAATTTATAAACACAGAGATACCGCTTTATAGGCAGGGTACCCCCAAAGTAGTATCAAACGTTCCACATATAGGTACGGAGGTCTAAGCACGTCAGGTAATAACAACTGAACCAAATTTTGTGGAATTATAATACTCACACATTATACTGCTGTATAACTGACCCTGTTACAAGCATACCAATGGTGCAACACTGGAATTAGATGGGCTATACTATGGATAATATGGTCCTTTTGACTCCCTTCATTATGATGAACACCTGCTGCAATTTTTCACGAAGGTTCATCTCACCCAACTGTGGCTCATTTATATATTTTTACTAGTTTCCTTGCTCTGATGACACTGAGGCACAACCTTTATTTTGTTTTATTCTCACATTAGAGGATACGTACATTCATTTTTTCCAACAAAAAAGAGACACAGGCAAAGCTGAAGCATTCCTTATGTTGAGTCTGTTAACTTTAATAAACTGATTTAATGTATGCAACATAAGAGTCCATTTTTTCTTTTCTTACACAAGTGGGACAGCCCTGAAAATTACAGAGCAATTAACAAGTTGTGATGGCAGTTTTAGAGCAATGGGACACATCCAAGGGAAGTAATAAAGGAAGGAAGGAGGTAGGGAAGAGAGAGGTGAGGAGAGGTTGATGAGTTGTGAAGGAAAAGATGTGGGCAGAAAGAACTGAGTCAGAGAATAAAGTTGAGGAGGTGACGAAAAGAAAAGAAAAGAGAGGAAAGGGAAATGCATTAGAACGCAAGGCAGGGGTGAAGAAGGGAGAGGAGATTTAGGTCTGGAGGAAAAGGAAAGAAAGTAAATTAGAGAGAAAAGACAAAGGGAGGGAGGAGAGAAGTTTCAGCAGAGTGAGAGGTGAGGGGGAGGTGAAAGACAAGGTGAGAGGTGACAAATGGGAACGAGGAAGCAATAGACTACAGGGTAGAGAGGGGAGAAAGTAGATTAAGGGAGGAGAGGAGGATTGAGGAATGGAGACGGAAAATAAAGTGAGAGATGAGAAAAAGTTGGGTGTGAAAAAAAACTGAATGTGCTGTATTGATCCAGATTCTTCCTTTCATGGAGAGAATGCTGCTTGTGACACAGCAGGGTGGCAGATAGCAAAATATGATTGAATGACAGTGAGATATTGTCAGGCAGAATCTGTGTGGTGGTCGAGTCGAACACAGTCACAATTCAAACAGAAGGACAGAGAGTTGGAGCAGACCTCAGGTTGTTCCAGTCAGATATGTGGAGCATAAAAACTGAATCTGCTTCTTTGGACTCTGAACACTGGGCAGACCTGATCCAGGTGATCTGAGAGTTCTGGACGCTTCATAACGAAGCAGCAGATCAGAAATGTATTTTGCTCCTAAACCAGAATTTCAAAGTCAGTGATTTGAAACACAGGAAGCCAGCGCAAAGATCTGAGAAACAAGAGAGAAGTCGAGATGCTGCAGAGTATCAGGTCAATCCAGGATGGGTGGTTTCCTTTATTTATTCTCCACGAGGATGAATAAGGAACTTGTGGGTGTCAGCAGAATCCTCGAGCTGAAGGGAGCATGTGGGAGAAGAGAAAAAGAGTTAATGAAGAAAAGCAGAGGAGGAAAAGAGAGGCTGGGGTGTTACACTGAGTCAGGAGAGGAGGACGAGGGATGTTCTGCAGGAGGAAAGCAGCAGGATGGATTAAGGAGAGGATTTGGTGTGTGTGTGTGTGTGTGTGTGTGTGTGTGTGTGTGTGTGTGCAACCAAGAGACAAAGAAAAGCTGTTTTCTGTTGAGGTAAGGGTTCATGCCAAAATTGATGAGCTTGCTGCCTTTCCTGGATCCTTGTGTTCTTTTATCAAGATCTTTGTTGCTGAGCGGCAGTCAATCAAATAATGAGGGCACCCAACATGTTCTCATTCCAATTCATCACATCCCTGCGTCGTCAGTTGCCTTTCAGGTCTACATATCACACATTAGGTATCCTCCTGCGTCTGCTGTTGATGTTCTGGGACGCCACAACCAACACTGGGATGTCGACTAAAAAACATGGTTGGGTTTGGTGGCTTTACATTCTTACAGGAAGCAAACACTGGGCTCCTTGGTGAAAGTCCGAGGTTTGTTGGATCCATCCACCACCCCTCCCACCCATTTTCCAGATCCTTATATTACATCATTAGCGGCAGTGTTTCAACCTGACACTGTCCAGCGGAATGTCAAAGCGCCGCAGGTGTGGTCCGGCCTCCTTATGAACTGACACCGTCTGTCCGTGTATCATACTGCTGCGACAGGTGCTGACCAGCAGCATATCATAACACTGCGATCGGTTTGGTCTGGCTGGGTTACAAACTGAGAGATTTTTCACTGATTAGAAAAGAGCATTTCAAAACTGACTGACGGGAATGCAATCGAACCCAATCTGTCATCAGACCGATGAGCTGCTTTAACTCCAGACGCACTATGTGGTTATAATGCTGCTGTGGTTTCCATGTTCCATATCTGTCACCTCTTAGTTATTAGCAGTGCGTGTGTGTGTGTGTGTGTGTGTGTGTGTGTGTGTGTGTGTGTGTGTGTGTGTGTGTGTGTGTGCGTGCACTGGTTGGCATTATTGTAGTATACTCCACAGAGACACTGAATGAAGAGTGTTTGTGGTTGAGTGCAGATGTCTGTATTAGCTGCTGATTGCATAACACAGTGAGGCTTCGTTCTCCCGACTCTACAGAGGGAGATGTGCGTGCACTGTTTGTTCATGTATGTCTACACCAGTTGGTGTGAATGTTAAATGTTTGGTGTAGGATTGAAACTGGGAGTCTTGTGTTGCTAAAGTTATGAACGTTAGAATTTGTAACAGGGTCATCTGTTAAGTATTCTGCAGTCTTTGTATTTACACAGAGGCACGTCCATGACTAGCTAAGGCCTCAACAGCTGGCATGTGAAGATTAGGAGCACTCGTCAGGCTAATTACTACTCAGTGTGTTAAAACTGTTGTTTAACATTGTCTGTTTCTGCTTTTAATTATTTAATTTAATGGTTGGTGTAAAGTGGTCACATTAATTTCAACACGATTGCCAGAAAAAAAAAAAGAACATCGTACATTTGTACGTTATTATGTAGCAGATATGTTGAATCTTTACATTTCAAGAACTCTGTGGTTAATGTGGTTATGTTAAGGTGTAAAAATGACTTGGTTAATCATGTTTAGGCTAAAAAACACTTTTCGTGGCGCAATCACAACATCTTAGAAAATAATCACTATTCCTGGGAGAATCCCGGCAGGAAAGACATTGCTGTCTTAGTAAAAAAACAACTGCTTTTTGTGATCGTGTCTTGACAGGAAATGCAACGAAGTCTATGTAAAAAAACGACTGCTTTTCATCGCACTCTCTTGACAGGAAATGTAGTGAAGTCGCACTTTAAAAAAAAAAAGAGGAAGGAAGAACACAACTGCTTTTTTGTGACAGTATCTCCACAGGAAATGCAACAACATCTCTGTTAAAATGAACTACTTTTGTGACAGTATCCTGACAGCAAATGCAGGGAAGTCTCGAGAAAAAAAGAATCTCGACAGGAAATGCATTGCTGTTTGGGTAAAAAAAAAAAAATTTGCTTTATGTGACAGTATCTGAAGGCAACCGAGTCTCGGTAAAAAAACAACTGCTTTAACCCGACCTGGACCCAACCCGACCCGTGGGCCCCCCTTGACGGCGCCACTGGCCATGCACGAGTTGTTGACGGTGACAACGTGTGTGTCGGCTTCGTCGACTGTACCAAGTGCAGCGCGATGCTGGTATATGACAGCAAAAAGACGGTGACCTCGACACTTAAGAGGCACAAGACGAAGACTTGCCATGGAAAGAAAGAAAGACGAGTCAGCCTTCAAAGTCCACATTCATATCCTTCAAAAAAATGTCAGGTTTAAACCGGGCTCTGGCTCATAATTAAATAAATAAATCATAAATCAATCATCCTCTTAATTTAGTCAGACAATGCAAGCCACCGTCATTATTCTGATGATTTAAGTGAACAGTGATAAGACCTGGTTTACTACAATAGATGTTAGAAGACGGTGGGAGTATCATTAACCTGCGTCTGGAAACAAACTTCAGACTCTGAGAAGATTAAGTGAATCGATTGTCCAGCTGCGTCAGCTTGCTTTATGTTTCCATCCTGGTTGTTCTGCAGTGGACCTCCGTGATTGCACAAGCTGTGTTTGCTGGGAGATTTATGATCCATACAGCCACAAAACCTCCAGAGGCGGCTGTCATCTCGTTATATGCATCCAGTCTCTTTCTTGATCCAGTCCAGCGTGTCATAAAACCAAATGTATTTTACATGAGCGTGAAAACAGGCAGGGGCACACAGACCGTTTAGTCTCCGGCCTCGAGGGAAATTCTCAAACGCTGCTCTGCTCTACATTTATATTCTACTGTGGAAGTCCAGAGGGTGATGAGACTGGACACGAACTACACACACAGACGCACAAACAGTGTGTCTGCTTTGTGATCCCTCCTTACTTATCTTTATTCTCATGTGTCTCCTTTATTGCAGAAAGGAAACAAGGCTGGCACTGATTTAGAAGTTAAGTGTTTTATCCGTAATTAAGATTTAAAATATGGCCCTCGCATGAACGTCACAGTTTCCCTTTCACTTGCATGCGTTTCTTCGCTGTTTGTCCTCTGGTTTCGATTTTCCAGCAGCACACAGAAGCTCAGGAATGTGATCCTTTTCAGTCATCAGTATGTTCACGTACACAGTTTAGACCTTCAACTCAGATGGAATTTCAGTGGAATTATTAAAGCATATGAATAGAAAATAATCTTACAGCAAGCGTCACATCGGCTGCTAAGAACAGAGTCGCTCCTGTGCAGTGTGTTTGTGTTTGTGTGACTGATAGGACCATTAGTCAGCGGCACGGAGCCTAAAAGTGCCACTTTTATGCTTGATTCTTTACATTCCTAATCTGCATGAGTCTTGTTTATTGTGAGTGTCTATGCGGGATGATGGAGGCTTTCCAGCAGAATTCATGATAGAGATCGTTATAATAATGAGATTGCAGTTATGACCACAGCTCTGCTGCCAGTGTTTGTGGGTGTGAGTCAAAATAAACTACAGTGTGTGTTCATAATGAAGGAACATGTCATGCAGTGCAACAGTGAGGCTCACTGATGTGTTTTTAATAGTTTTTTTGGACAGTAATGGAGCTCTGAGGCTCAGAGGAAGAAGATATATCAATACCAATACTTGTTGGTTTCGGTTCTTTGGTGGGATTTGTTGACAGCAAGAAAAATGAGCATCCCAGCCAATCAAAGGACAGAAGCTGAAGCATTATCTGACACCCTGCAGCCCTCTGGCTGATCTCTACATCCTAACGTTTCACAGGGTGAAAAACAATTTAGCACTGGGTCAGAAAGTGCCTCATTATCCCAAAGACATTCTTCACTGGTAATGATTTGTTAAACTGTTAAACTACCGTGGTCAACAAATGTCTTCAAAAGGTCAAAGGCTGATATCTGCTTTAGAGTTTTGAAATGATTGATCCTCAGTGATAGGGTGGCTAGGTTTTGCTTTTTGTTGTTTGTGTTTCTGGCAGTCTTGATCATATTCTCATAAAAAACAAACTCCTCTTTAACAGACTGATTAAGCAAACACTCAGGCAGGGAAACTCAACTTGCTTTGCCTCTGGGCCACTTTTGCAAGGCCAGAGGCCAGTTTCTAGGATATGAGGACATCTGGGGCTTGTGGGGTCCTCTCCTGGTACTTTTTGATCAACAAGCTTTATTTAATGCTTTTTGTATGCAGTCTCGACCCATAATTTACATTCAAAGACAAAAAACATCCTAGTATGAAATAAATTATTCTCATTAGGAATTGGAAAACTGCCATTGGGTGGCTGAAGGAAAGGAAACATCAACCTCTGAGCTAACAATGTACAGCTGCAAGCAAAGGTTTGGGCAACCCTGGTCAAAATTCTGTTTACTGCAAAAAGCTGTACTGATTTCCAAAAGGGAAAATGTTAATGATGAGACATTTATTTCAATATTTTAAGCAAGATTCATTTCTTTTTTTATCAATTTTTCACAGTTTCAAATTAACAACAAAGGTAAAAGGGCCTGAGGCAAAACTGTGGGCACTCTGCATGGTCAATACTTAGTATTGCTCCCTTTGGCAAGTATCACAGCTTCTAAACGCTTTTTGTTTCCAGCTCAGAGTCTTTCAGTTCTTGTTTGGAGGAATTTCACCCATTCTTCCTGCAAAAGGCTTCTAGCTCTGTGAGATTCTTCGGCTGTCTTGCATTCACTGCTCTTTTGAGGTCTATCCACAGATATTTAACAATGTTTAGGTCGGGGGACTGTGAGGGCCATGGCAAAACCTTCAGCTTGCTCCTCTTAAGGTGGATTGTGGATTTGGAGGTGTGTGTAGGATCATTGTCCTGTTGTAGAAGCCATCCTCTGATGGTCTAGCTCTTTTACAGATTCTGTGTGATGTTTGCTACCGGTGAAATGTTCCCCGTGCCACTGGCTGCAACACAAGCTCAAAGCATGATCCATTCACCCCCACGTTTAACAGCTGGACAGGTGTCCCTTTTTCCTCCAAAAACACCTTTGCTCATTGTGTCCAGAAAGTTCTACTCTAACGTCATCAATCCACAGGACTTGTGTCCAAAAAGCATCAGGCTTGTTTCGATGTTCCTTTGCAAACTTCTGATGCTGAATTTTGTGGTGAGGACGCAGGAAAGGTTTTCCTCTGATGACTCTTCCATGAAGGTCATATTTGTGCAGGTGTAGAAGAGTGCACCACCACTCCAGAGTCTGGTAAATCGTCCTGCAGGTCTTTTGCAGTCAAACGGGGGTTTTGATTTGCCGCGCTACCAATCCTACCAGCAGCTCTCTCGGAAAGTTTTTCTGGTCATCCAGACCTCAACCTGACCTTTACAGTTCAAGTTAACTAAATGACATTATGAACCGAGGAAACGGCTCCCTGAAAACACTTTGCTATCGTCTTATAGTCTTCTCCTGCTATGTGGCCATCAGTTATTTTAGTTTTCAGAGTGCTAGGCAGCTGTTTAGAGGATCCCATGGCTGCTGATTGACGGGACAAGGTTTCAGGAGTCAGAGTATTTATAAAGCTTTGAAATTTGCATCACCTGGCCTTTTCAAATGATGACTGTGAACAAGCCAGAACCCTAATGAGCTAATTAAGGTCTGAGACCCTGGTAAAAGTTGTCTGAGAGCTCAAATGTCTTGTGGTGCCCAAACTTTTGCGCAGTGCTCCTTTCATTTTTTTCACCCTAAAATTGTATAAAACAAAAAAAAACACACTGACCTTGCTTAAAATGTTGAAAAGCATGTTTGATCTTTACCGTCATGTCTTTTGGAGATCAGCTCATTGTCTTTCTTCTTAACCGTTCACAGTCAACAAAACTTTGACTGCCAGAGCCATGTACAGCAAATCATTTGTGGTTTTAGTTGTTCTTTCAAGAAAAAATTGTTATTATTTATACAGATGAAAAGTGAAGAAACTGACAATATTTTCATCAACATGACGTCAGAAAACAAAGGAAATGAAGCTCAGACTGAACCGTGACACTCAGCATCGTCTCAGTGATGCACCGTATAATCACACAGTGTCTTGTACAATCATTACATTCTTGAATAAAGTGTCTGAGTCCCAGAGCACCAAGTCACAATAATCTTAATTAACCTTGAGATTGGGGAGGTTGTGTTTAACAAGTAGCAGGGACAATTTAAATGAACAAGGTAATTAAACATAATTACATCTCTCCTGCAGTGTTGTCACTGTTGAATATCTTACTTGGTCTCCTCCATCTTTCCCAGTTGTTCTCTCGCTGTATTTCTTTGTGCAACTTTCTTTTTTAATTCAGACTCTGTTCCTTCTTTATTTATGCTGTGCCGTCAGCCCTGAAAGTTTTTTTTTTTTAAATCTCCCTAAAATAAGAGCCAGTTTAAGGGTTACTTTAATTAAAAGAACAACTGGCCCTGTGAAAGAGCTCCTGCTTCAGCTCAGGCAGTTTTTGATGCTTGTGCCAAGACTTTAGTGAGTTTAGGTCAAGCCTTGCTGACACTGTGCAAATGTTTTACCACTGCACAAAGGGAGATTTGTTGGTTTGCAGAAAACACACTAAAAGCCTTTTGTGGGTTAAAATTATCAAACCATTTCCGTAGTCTTTTTTTTTTTTCAGCTAACTGCTCTACAGAGGAGTGCAGCAACACAAGCTGTCAGTCAACACATTCTCACTCTGACCTCGTCACATACTGAAGTTTAGGTCATAGACTTTCATCATCCACATACAACGTGCAAGGTACTCTGGGTGTGTTGGTTGTTGACGTTCTGGTACACCGTGTCAGGTTCTGCCTGTTACATGCATTGTCTTATGTTTTAACAGGAAATTTAATGTTTACATACAGTCTCTTTCAAAATAAACACACTTCCTTGGTACAATGCCGCAATTTTTTTTTCCTTCAACAACAAACACACATGGTTGGGTTTAGGCAACACAAGCATGTGGTTAGGGTTAGGAAAAAAGAACATGGTTTGGCTTTAGAATCTTATGTCACGCGAACACCGGTCTCTCGAGTAAAAGTCGGTGTTTGGTGGATCCATCCACCACCCCTTCCTCCCACATGACCCAGACTTCCGCCGTCTTAATTTTCGTCCTCCGTCTGCCGCATTTCCCCCTGACACTGCTGGGCGCCGTTAAACCATAACGGCAACTGGCTGCGTATCATGCCAACCTTAAAGGATTTTGTTGGTTTCTGACCCCACAAATCACTGCTCAAGCGCTGGATTTCGACGAATTCGGAGTGAGACCGGGCTCACTCACTTTTTCATTCCCTTATGTCCTTTATTTGGTTATGTCACCTCCTGCATATTACACATGTAGTTATTTCAACTAAATACGACCGTTTTCTGGTGCCTAAACCCAACCATGCTGCTATCACATAATTTAACACATTATGTGCCACCATCACATAATGTGGCGTTAAGGTGTCATATTCATTTCATGTATTTCTGTGAGATCACATTGGTTTTCTCTGAGAGCTGATGTAGCTCAGAGAGCCTCCATAGCTCTGGTGGTGAAGAAGTAGTTTTATTAATGGTGGTTGTAGGTTTGAATCCTGTCTGAAGCATCAAATATGACATTTATATAAAAAGACAAATTTCTCAGGAGTCAAACAAGAAACTGAACCTGTATGTGTACTTAATTGTAATAATAATTTGACAGTGGGGATAAAGTTAAACCTAAATATTCAAAGGCAGGAAAACCCCCGGTATAAAAACATGTCATCAGAAATGTGTGCACTTAAAGTGACTCAAGGGTTCATCCTCCCTGATAGTATTTAAAAAACATGACAACAGTACTGAGAGGAAGGTATGATGTAAGAAAAAGCATGATAAATCACCCTCAATGATACATGTCCAAAAAACATGACAAACAGGCATTAATGTAAGAAGCCATAAGAACATAATAATGATGGTGCACCAGAAACAGAAAAAAACTGCACAGGAAGATGCTGCATCAAACTGCTGGACAAT
This sequence comes from Epinephelus moara, assembly GCF_006386435.1. NCBI lineage: Eukaryota > Metazoa > Chordata > Actinopteri > Perciformes > Serranidae > Epinephelus > Epinephelus moara. The sequence goes on along the minus strand of NC_065529.1, from coordinate 45,411,818 downwards.
ACCACTAATTATTTTATTCTTAATTAACTAAAAGCTTTAAAGAGCAGGTGTACATGTCTGAGCAGCCACGTCCACCTGCTGAAGACAATCCAATAAACTGACACTTGCTCTCATTAGACCCGAGCTGTTTGGACTGCAGTGGCACGGATCGACATCGGCATATCATTAGAACAGAGAGAGACAGCTGACTGACATACAGTCCTCTCTGGAGGCTCGCCAAGCTTATTGCCGTGCGTGTCTTATATGTATATGATTTAATTGCTCCTGCCGCTCTTCTCATTTTCTCCATCCCATGCTCGCACAATCTCTCTCTGTAATTTTTTTATATTCCCTGTGTGGCATAATTTATTTCTGTTCCTAAATCAGTTGCTCCCCTAAGGATTACTGAAAATGAATGAGAATTCAAAGGTTATTTGAGGGCATGGAAAAGCTACATGTTTAATGTATACATAGTGCGCTTTATGGGGAGTTATATTCATTTGTGCGTTTGTTCTGCAGCGTATTTACACTGATAAAAAAAAATGTGTCTCATAAAACAATTGACCTATGGCTAAGCCACGCCCCCCTCCACTCACTCGGACAAACAATCAACATTCAGTGACCGGCGCTATGGCAGGTGTCACAGTACACGGCATTTCACAGGAGGCAGTTGATGATTTTTTGGGACATAACGAACAGATGTCATTGAGAAGTAACCAAAAGGGCCTAAACTACGCATTGGAGGGATATATTCATCATTTTATTGTTGAGAAGGTCGATGAAAAGCTTAAATTACAAGACAAAATTTACAGGTCACAGTGTACACTTGTGAACCGCA
>NC_065529.1:45407784-45410641 GCF_006386435.1 Epinephelus moara | reverse complement strand
GTTGCATGTACCCCATGCACACCGTTTGACCATTTTTAAACTTCAAATCTCTGAAAAAGCTCATAAAACCGAACAAAACTGACTTTCTGTAATGCATTTCAATGAACGTCCAGGCAGAGAATGTCCAAGTGTATGGGAATGGCTATATGCACTGTGATTGGCTCATCGCGTTTGAGGGCGGGACTTAGCCATAGGTAAATTGCAAAGCAGATTTTATGTTTTATATTTTATATTTTAAATTCTGATTGCTTATATCCATTTAAATTTAAGTTTTTAAGTTTAACAGACTGTTGTTTTTTTCAGGTAAGAATGTAACCATTTAGAATCACATTATGTGATCACTTTGTCCAAATAACGCCTATTTGGAATTTTGCTTTGAGGAGCTGCTGGCTGCATGATGTATGATGTTTGAATGATTTAAGATTTCAATGAAAAGGTGCTTAGGTGTGAGCTCTGTGGCCTGTAGTAGTGAGCAACATTGGAAAAAATGAACAAATCTTTTTGAATGACTACTTTACGCTGCCTGTTACAGTGAGTGAACGAGAAGGGACTGAATCAGACCCAAGGTCAGACAGAACGAGACAAAATAATAAGCAGTTTTGGATAATGAGTTAACTCTCACACCTTTGTCTACCTGTTCTGGCAGTGGGAGTACAGTATGAAAACACTTTTGACCCATGCTTTTGTATGCTGACTGGCAGCCACACAGCCAGCAGCTCCTCACAGCAGTTTTATCCAAGTAACTGTACAGTACAACAAAAAGAGCGTAATCATAGATTTAACCAAAGGAGTGGAGATGTGAAATAGTTTACAAAACTTCAGAGTTCTGCAATTGGAGCAATATATCAGCAACTGACATCACCATAGAAGGTCAGCAGCGATATAATCAGACAACATGTTTTCAAAACTCTGTGAATCAAGAATTTATTTCCAAAACCAGCGTTGATGAATGTTGGAACAGTGAAAAGAGAGTTTGAGAGTTTGAATGTGTTTGAAACTTGAATTTAAAAACTTTACGCTTGTATTTTTCAGTTGAGAATATTTCCTTTCTTGACATTATTCAAGTTTATTTTGTTTATTTATTAGACTAAAAAAGTTAAGGGAGTTCGTGGAATGTAGGGGACTCGTGGCTAGAACACATCTCCAAGCTGAAGCAAGAGACAAAGTAATTGAAAATGTCCTCATGTGATTTCAGGCCATATTCTTGTAAATGGTAATGGTAAATAGACCTACGTTTGTATAGTGCCTTTCTAATCATCGGACCACTCACTGGTGGCTGGTGCCACCTGCTACTCAGTTTTTGACACCCTCACACGCCAATGGAAGCATCATTGGGAGCAATTTGGGGTTCAGTATCTTGCTCAAGGATACTTTAACATGCAGACTGGAGGAGCCGGACATTGGACCACTGATCTTCCGATTAATGGACGACCCGTTCTACCTCTGACCACAGCCGCCCACCTTGTGTCGTCCTCACAGTCATGGATAACTAATAAATCAACAAATTCTCACTCTGACCTCTTCACATATCGACATTTGCTCATGGACTTTCCATGTTGAGATATGACGTGCAAGGTTCCGTTCACATTCTGGGACACCGTGTCAACTTCAGCCTGTTACATGCATCATCTGTTTTCAAAGTACACATCTGTTTTCACAGGAAATGTTTGCATACAGTCTATTTCACAATAAACGCGCTACGTAGGTACAACATCACAAATCAATGTCTTTTTTCTTCCTTGGTTACATTTGGCCAACACACACATGTGGTTGGGCTTAGAAAAAAAGAACAGGGTTTGGCTTTACAATCATATGGGCTAAGCAAACACCAGCCTCCCAATGAAAGCCGGTGGTTGTTGGATCCATCCACCACCCATCCCAAATGTGGCCAGGCAACTTATGTTGTTGCCTGACCACATTTCTCCCAATGCCCCCATGTGCCGTTACAGAATAATGGCAACCGGTCGCGTATCATGCTGATGTGAAAGGATGGCTTTTTCATCGAAGTCACTGTCCGAGCACCAGTATTCAACACCTTCAGAGTGAGACCGGGTTGGATGGATGTGATCCTGTAAAACCATCCAATCACCACAGTACAGCTGCTGAATGTTCCCAAATTACATTCACTGTGTACAATGCAACTACCACTGCTAGCGCTAAACCCACAGGTAGGAGACTCACCAACTCTGTGGGAGGACTCGAGTTTAAACCTTCAGACTAACATGTTGCAGATTAGGAAAGAATTCAGGCTGACACAAAGTTATTTTTCTGCTTCTGAACAATGAGATTGGTAAGTCTGAGTTTACGAACCTGGTAAGTATGTTTTTTTTTAAGACCATAAATTTGAGCCAATCGAATGATGATCAGTATATGTGTGCTTGTAAATCAGCCCTTAAAGCTGTCAAAACGCTGCTGGAGAAATTAAAGTTTGTTAGTGTGTAGAAATTATTTGTAGCTGTAGAAAAATATCATGTCTTACTAAAATTTTGAGACAACCTTTTACCTTGATTGTAATTTCTGATACCTGTATTAGCATCATTGGATTAGCATAAAGACAGAAAAAGTAATGACTTAAATGTCATGACGTTTTGTTGACTAAAACGTTTCAAGTTTTCATTGTCTAAAACTAAAAATATATGAAAGATAAAAATGACAAAAATTTAAGTAATAGCTGCCAAAATTTACACTGTCATGTAATAAATACTACAAGTCCATACCCATTGAGTGCACTGTTGCCCACGTACAGTTTCACATGGTGTGTGTTTGGGATACAGGTCATAGGAAATTGCAGATTAAATAGTCAACTGAACCCATTAAGAAGAGCAATGTATTCAGACAGAGTTTTTGTGGATTTGAT
>NC_065529.1:45374338-45407435 GCF_006386435.1 Epinephelus moara | reverse complement strand
AAACTTCCTAGGAAGAGATCGATTTGAAGTGTTTTTCAAACAATTCAAAATGGTGGAAAATCTATATAACCGGAAGTTATGGGTTCTTGAGGCAAATTTGTTCCTCATGAGGAGAGGCATCTCTGTGCAAAGTTTCATGTCTCTACGACATACGGGGCATGAGATATGCCCATTCAAACTTTGCAATTTCAGTCGGTTGCTATAGTGCCCCCCTTTGGCCAATTGATGTAATATTGCCTCATTCGCATCATCCCATGACCCTCTACCACTGTGCCAAATTTCACATGGATTGACCAAGTCAGTGAGGTGAAAAACGTGGAACACACACACACACACACACACACACACACACACACACACACACACAGAGTTTTCATCAGTAAGATATATAGTAAGCATGAAGTGTGTGTCTGATGTCTCGCTGTCCAGTCTTCAGAATAATATATGTATGATACGTACTTCTTTTAAAAACAAGACCAGGTGAAGAGGCTCATGTTTGCATGGCGTAACGTAACACCTGAATATGATTATGGCTAACCTGACAGCTCATTGACACAGGTGTCAGTCTGACAGCTCTCCGGGGCCCACAGTGCTTATCTTCAGCTGTCAGATGAGGCCTGATGGGCGCCTGAGGACCAGCGACTGTAAAGCAGCCACAGCTTGTTAGCACAAAGTTCAGAAGCCTCCCACACCAAAGGAAACCTGTAACAGCCTGTGGTTCACACTCAGGAGTGTAAACAGGCTTACTGGCTCAATAGTCAGTGTGGTCACTGGTCAAAGAATTCAAGATAGTCTTTGTTGTATGATTGGAAAGTGTCTGCATTTCATTTTCCGCTTCGCTGGCTTTGTTTACTGAGTTAATGTCTCGTCGTCGACTCTTCCAAATGAATAGTCTGAAGGTGCGGCTTCCTGAGCTTATTACAGGGTATCTGATGACCAACAGCTCGTGAATTCTCATGTCCTCAGGCTCCCTCGTTGCTCTGTCACCAAAGCCCCCGATGCCGTGCCATGTTCCTGAGCTTTTGTCACTGCTGTTGTCAGTTTCCTGAGTTTACATTTGGTTCCTGTTGCCTTCAGCCTGTGAAAAAAACAACTAACCTGCCATTTCTTCTCATGTTTATCACTGCCTTGAGATCAGTGGCTTTGTTGCTCAGAATTCTGGAGTTGGAAACAGAATTCAAACTTTCCTGCTGAAAAGTTATCTCGCTGCATCGAACACCAAACAGTTTAAACATTTTGATAAGTGTGTCAGGTTATCACCACCTAAAGGATACCTATGTGACATCTTTCTGTATCTATTCATCCAGTCCTCCATCACCCATCCCCTCAAACATTCATTAATCTCCCCATCTATTTATCCCTCTATCTCCTTTTTCATTTTCTAGAATCCCCTAAACCCTCCATCTGCCAGCTACCCATTCATCCATCACACTGACAGCCTCTGGAGTCCCAGTGTATTTATCCTAACCTTTCTAACTCTCAGTCCAGGCCCAAAGCACCAGAGCTGTTTGTTAGCAAGACACACGGAATTAGACTGAAGGGAAGAAGTAGCCTCCTGGTGCATTATCAGGCTCTCTTAAGTTCTGTGTAAATAAAGAGAAAGAATGATTTCAGCAGAGCCTGATTCAGTATCTTGTCTTATGAATCCAAAATCGGAAAAAAGTCTTGATAAATCAAAGTCATAGGGGTCCGCACTTAAAGGTGTACTATGCAGGATTTTTGGTTGCTGTTTGTAAACACGCTTGCCAGCTAAGTGAAAGTAAAAGCCAACCACAGATTCACTCATTTGATGTTTCGCCTCGCTATATTTGCTTTTTCTTTTCTTTTTTTCTTTGACACTGTGTCTCTTGGATACCTGCTGCTTATGGTCTGGTACCTGGTCGCTACCTTTTTATAAACCCCCAACCAAGTGCTGTGGGGGTGCAAGCCCAGGCTTTTGCTCAGGATGCCTCCTGAGTGCCTCCCATTAGAGGTTTTCTGGGCACGTCCAACTGGTAGGAGGCCCTGGGGCAGACCCAGGACATACTAGAGGGATTATATAACTCAACTGGCCAGGGAACGCCTCAGGATCCCCCAGGAGGAGCTGGAAAGCGTTGTTGGGTAGAGGGATGATTGGCGTACTATGGATGGATGGATGCAAGGATAGGAATCTATGTGTTTATGAACTCACACAACTTGTGCAGTATGATCCAAGTCTCATTTATCAAGTTGTATGCTCAGTATCTCCCTGACAACAGAAATGAAAGTGAAACACGTGCTCTCTTCAAATCCAGACTCTTTCCGTTCGTTTGTTTGTGTTATTGTGTGACTTTGTTGAATCCTTTAAAATTCTACCCAGTTTTCCAGTGCAGTGAAGGATTATTATCGATATTTCAGTTGCTCTCACTTTTAGTTTGTCCTCCAAATAAAGTGGGTTAGATCATTTGTCAGATCATCCCGCTGCTGTGTTCCCAGATCTTAGCAATTAAGTGCAATGTTATAATGACTGATACAAATGAGACAAAACTACTAAACCTCTTCCTCTTAAAAGTGCAGTTAATGACACAAGTGAACACAATTGTCCATTTCCAATGTAACGCCAGTTGGAGCCTTTTGGCTGCAAGTGAGGCTGATCTCACTCCGAAGCCCCTACTGAACCAATCAGTAGGGTGTTGCCATTATAGTTGCCACATATCGCCCAGTGGCATCAGGGTAAAACACGATGGGACAAGGATTAAAGTTAAGATGGCGAATGTCCGATTGGGTTGGGTGGAGTGGTGGTGGATGGGTCCAACAAACACCAACTTTCCCCCGAGAGAGCCGTGTTCACGTCCGTAAGATTCTAAAGACAAACCCTGTTCTTTTTTCCTAAACCTAACCACGTGTTTTTGTTGCCTAAAGTAACTGTATGTTCGCAGTGTTGTACTGACGTAGTGCATTTATTTTGAAAGAGACTGTATGTAAACGTTAAATGTGTATGTATTTTGTATGTATTTGTAAACGTGTATTCTGAAAGAAGACAATGCATGTAACAGGCAGAACTTGACATGATGTCTCAGAACATCAGCAACCAAAACAGGGTACCTTGCACGTCATATGTGGATGTGCAAAGCCCATGACCAAACGTCAATATGTGACGAGGTCAGAGTGAGAACGTGTTGGCAATGTGGCTGCTGTGGTCACTGGATCAAGAGAGTTTATCCTTGAGGGAACATGAATGTCAAATTCAAACACAACTTCAATGCAGCCATCACATGGAAGAAACGAGATCTGCACACTTTGTCGATAGCTCACAATGAATTCAATTGACTGTAATGATAATTTCCGTTTAAAATGTTCTAGGGATGAAGAGGTTTTGACAACATGTACTTTGGTGCTCCAAATCTGTACACCACAGTATGAATTTTCAACACATTCTCACTCTGACCTCGTCACATATGGACGTTCTGGAATTTCCACGTCCACACCCGTCCATGACGTGCAAGGTAGCCTTGATGCGTTGGTTGTTAACGTCGACTTCGGAGTGAGACCAGGCTCGCATTTGCCCAAACAGTATTACCATAAATCGAATGGGGATAAAATTTCCCGATGATTCCAAGTGACTTCCCAATTTTATTACAAATTAGAGAGAAATCTCAACCTGATGATGGTGCACCATGGAAAGTCAGAAATCCACCAAAGTGAACCCTAAGGGACCAAGATCCTCAACAAAGGTATACTTTTGTCCACATACTTTATTTTTCAGTGCACCTAAGACTTGGAAAGACGTTCAAGATGAAAGGGCTAAAGTTGTGAACAAATCCAGCAGCCAACAAATTCCAATACAAACTCGGTGATCAATCATTGCGGGTCCAAATTAAAGGTACTCTGTGAAACATTTAAATGGTGGAGGGACTGAAAGGACATGTTCCTCTTCATCTGGGAGCAAAGATGAAGAGGACGGTCAGTGTTTATGAGAAATATGGTCTCTCATTTGCAGAGACACAAGCCATCACCACCTCTTCTATAAGACAGAGGTGACCGATCTCTGTCATGATCTCATTTGCTGAACCTAATTACACCAATTAGACCATCATATACTTGCGGTTAAAAATGATCTGTACAGCACCTTTTAAATTCTCTCATTTATCCTCTGCGACAGTGTCAGGCTCTGTGAATCCTCTCTCTGCTTATCTTCCCGTTCCCACCTGAGGTAATTTGGTAAAAGATGAAATTAGTTGTTTGACAAGAACATTTGTTGAAGTGCAGAACTTGACTACCTGATAGCTTGCTGCTCCGTTCTCTCCTGGAGGATTAACCCTGCCACTGGGACTGCACGGTTAATTTGACAGATAAAAAAGTGGAGATGTTAACAAGTGTAACACAAAGGCAGTCCCCCTGGTCTGCACTAACACAGACATGGAGTCAGTGTGTGTGTGTGTGTGTGTGTGTGTCTAGAGGGCTAGCATGTGAGTGACAGGCAGTGCTGCACCTGATGATTGATGCATGACGTCACTTTTTAGCACTCTGAGACGGCCCTAATTGGTCTCCATGCTAACAAGGTGCAGATCATTAAACCACAAGATCAATGACATGATTTTCAGTAACAGAGAGCAAAAGATACAGTCACCAATTACTTGCTTGAGGTGGGAATTGTTGGGTCTCTGTAAATTACAGAGTATGGTCTAGACCTGCTCTAAATGAAAGTGTCAGTAAGATAACTTTTAAAGAATATTTTTTGGGTGATTTTGCCTTTTCTGAAGTTGAAATTCTTGCACGATTCTTGCAATCTTTTGGGTTGTATCCGCATAGTTAAACACACTTATTGTGAGTCCCTTTGCATGAAAGCATCAGCGGAATTCAGTAAGGAATGGTGCCCAACAGGATGTGCATTATCTGGAATTAATGAATGACGGTGTGGCCACAATCGTTTGCCTCCAAGTAGTCCATTAATTCCTGATTACGGCCACCTTGAAGGGCATTTTCCTGCTTATACTATGATTGATTGCCAAAGAAAAATTAAAAGAAGACCATTTATTTATATTTTCATGTGTTTGCAGTCAAATCTAAACATTTTCACAAGCTTTGACTAACACCTGAGGGTTTGACTTAAGGCTTCCCCAATCATCAGTCAGAGACCCCTTAGTCGACTGCGATTCTTCTGCATTTTACATAAACACGACATCATGAAAACATATAAATACTAAATGTGTGTGTGTGTGTGTGTGTGTGTGTGTGTGTGTGTGTGTGAAAGCATATTTTCAGTATTCAATATTTAATATCTCCTCCAGCTCATGTTGCCCATGATGTTTCCCTCTGAGATCCCACTTCATCAATACAGCACTTTAATGTCTCACACAACACAATATTTCTTTCATGGTCACACTGTAAAGACATGGTCTAGTTACTGCTCGCATAGACATTCTCATTTTTATACTCCCTCTTTGCAGTGAAGCTGACAACAAAAGGCACAGTTTTGATTTTACCTAGACTTCAACACAGGTACACACACCTGCAGGTTAGAAATACTGAAAAAACAGCCTCTGGAGTCATGTGGTCGAGGAATATACCCACATGGTTAGTTAAATGTTAAGGCAGTAGATTAGTAGTATAAGTGAGTAATACAGTACAAAAAGTTTCTTGTCGCAGCTTCTTCATAATGATGATGTGGTCTGAAAATGGTCAAATATCAGCTATAAATATCAGCTGTCAACAGTTTTATGTGAACGTCATCAGTCAAATCAGTTGTCGTCACACAAACCAGTCGTTCATGCTCAACGCATTTTTTTGTTGCAACAGGCTCCAAAAATTGAGCAAAGCGTTAGTTCAGGCAGGACAGGATGTCAAGCTACATCAGCTGATCTCAAACAGCCCAATCAGCTGATGGAGCAGCTGATTGATGGAAGTGAATCAGCTGATAGATCACATGATTCCTTTCTATGCAACCAATTGGTGAATCTCATTCAGGGCGCCCTATTTAAACTGCTCTAGCCTGCCTACTGTTGCTGCTTCCTCTGCAAGCTGCTTTGCAACCTGCCTCCACCCCAGCTCCTCCTTTTCATGCTGTGTCTTACTTATCAGTGTCATTTCTGTTTGTCATTGATGCTGCTCTCCTTTCCATGTAGGCACATGGAAGGGCAGGGAGGTGTGCTCTCTTTGCCTTAGGCTTTCCATGTAGGCGCGTGGAGGGGCAGAGAAATGTGCTCTCTCCACCTTAGGCTTTCCATGTAGGTGCATGGAAGGGCAGGGAGGTGTGCTCTCTCTGCCTCAGGCTTTCCTCATTTTTGCACGTGGAGGGCAGACAGGTGTGCTCTCTTCACCTTGTGCTTTCCATGTAGGCATGTGGAAGAGGCTTTCAGTGTAGGCAAAGAGGCCCCAAAACAGAGCCATACCATCAAATATTATACTGCAAATGGAAAAAAAAAAAGTTTTCTTTCACTAAAGTGGTCAAGACTGAAATTTTATTTTGTGGTTTTTTTTTAATTGTGTTGTTGTTTGGTTGTAACTTTTTTTGTACGTTGCTGTCTTGGCCAGGTCACCCTTGAAAAAGAGATCATCGATCTTAACGGGACTTACCTGGTAAAATGGGTTAAATTTAGAAAATAAATAAAAATAGAAAGGCATCATACAAACAAAATATTCTGTGGATAAGCAACAAGTGTCAGTGGAAGAATGTTACCAGAAAAATAAGATGCCTGGCAACAGTATTAATAGCGTACTGGGTGGGCTTTGCACTGCTGTTAAAAGTTGTAGTACTTCCATCATAATCCCTCGCAGTTAGCTGGGTAATGGACAAAAGAAGAGTAGGCAGGCGAACGTGAAAGTGTGTTAGTGCTGGCTTGTGGCTGTCTTATTTCCTTTAAACAGTACATAGCAGACGCAGAAAATGTATCAGTTGTAAAGATTTGTTTGTCAGTCTTTTTGCCAGCTCTATCCACTTCATGCCTCCAACAAGTTCTGACTCTTCAGCCATGGCGTTGTGTAATGTGGTGAAAAGATGTGTTTTGTCGTACTACAGTTGTATTTGATTAAAGTGGCGCTTTCACTGGGGTCTGATTACTGTGATTAAAATAATCAAGTACAGGCCTTGATGTGACAGCTTCGACAGCCATGACAGTTTGATATACAAGTATTTTATTATATGAATGTTTGCTGCAGCTTGAACAGAACAAGTAAGTGAATGTTTCTGTCCCCATAGAGCCGCAGGGCTGCTTCTCATTCAGCTATTAGAGGGTAAAGTAGTTTGTCTGATTAGTCGAGTGTTTACCAGCCGGGCCTGATTCCTGACGGAGCCCCAGTATCCATCCACATATCCATTTTAATTAACACTTCATCACAATTAGCTTTGTGATCAGCACCACAGTGGGATGGGGTGAACACATACGCACACACACACACACACACACACACACACACACACACACACACACACATTCATGCACACATTTCTGTCAATGACTGAAGAGCATACAAAGGCAGTGTGGTGGAATATTTTCCATCGAGGTGCCCAGAGCAAAACATGAAAACATAATGGAGGTCAGCTGACCTCTCTACACTCTACAAAAACTGATGTGTAGCCTCTGCACTGCACAGTGAAAGAGTAATTTTGCACCCGGTTTGAACTTCTCTGTGCCTGCTGAGCAGTTCTGAAAAATGTAAGACGAGCAGGGGACAGCAGAGGTTTGGGGTCAGACTGGATGGAGAGAACAGAAAGAGTCTTAAATCTCAGGTGTGTGTTTGGATTAAAATTTTGATGATATAAATCACATTTCTGTGTTCATTAAACTGTAGGGGTGTACAAGGTAACTGGAACATCTGCTCATGGGATACAGATGCAATGTCTTCTTCAGGATAAGAGCAGCGTCCGAGTACTACTGAGCAAAATCTGTAATCAAATATGAAACCAAATAAAAATGTGGTCCCTCTGCCTTAAAACTCCCTCTATGGACTGATTAATTGAATTTATTGGATCATTGAAAAATGCACCTACAAAGGACAAATCCAACACAAGCTCAAGAGCCATGTGTGTTTTTTTGTCCAACACATTCTCACCCCAACTTCATCACATATTGAGGTTCGCTAATGGACTTTCCACGTCCACATATGACGTGCAAGGCACCCTGGGTGTGTTGGTTGTTGACAGTCTGGGACACCATGTTAAGTTCTGCCTGTTACATGCATAGTCTTCTTTCAAAATACACTTCCGTTTTCACAGGAAATTTAACATTTGCATACAGTCTCTTTCAAAATACATGCAGTTGATGCTTTTTTCCAAATGTACGTGGTTGGGTTTAGGCAACAAAAGCATGTGGTTGAAGGTCGTTGTTTGTTGGACCCATCCGTCGTCCGTCTGAAACTGGAACTGGAAACACAGTGATGATTTTTTTTTACTATCCCACCTTGTAACGCAGCAGGGTTTCGGTAAAAAACAGACAACGGCTTTTGGTGGCACAATCCTAGATAGAAACATAGTAATGTCTGGGTAAAGAAACGAATGGTTTTTGTGGCACTATCCTGGCTGGAAATGCAATATTGGGTTGCGAAAAAACACCCATGTTTAGTGACTGCCGTAACAAGCTGCTGGAAGACACAGCATTGACTTGCTTTGTCTTTTTAGGCTTTCGAGTGCAAGGCAGACATATGCAACTTAACCGGCAGAATAAATGTCTGAACTGTACATTTCTGCAAACTTTACCTTTCAACAATGCTGTGGTTTAAAAGGGCTTGAAATGGCTTAAAATATCCAGTTTTGGAGGCACTATCCTTGCTGGAAAAGCAGTGACGGTGTTTGGTGCCTAAAAATCTCTAGAAACACAGCAATGACTTGCTAAATCACAGATGGTTTCGTTTGACGGTCTGGAACAGTGGTCCGCAGTGCTCTGGAGCTTGGCTGGTATCTTGATTTTTTTAATTTTGGTTTGAATTTTTGTTGATTAAAATGTTCTTTTTAGGTTTCTAAGTGCAGGGTAGCAAGTCAATCACCAGAATACACTGAATGTTTAATATGGCTTAAAATACCTGGTTTTTGTGGCATGATCCCTGCTGGACAAATCACCTGGTGACTAAAAATCTCTGGAAACACAGAAATGACTCGCTAAATCACAGCTGTTTTTTTTTAGCTTGACTTTAACAGTGCTCTGCAGCCTGGCAGGGATCTCACTATACAGCCCTGACATCCACCATCCCCTCCCCCTCTAGATGACAAAGTCATGCAATATACTGGATGGATGAAATGTACAAACACAACATATTTGGGGTTTGCAGAAACGTACAATGGCAATATTTCCTTCTGGTTACTGGGCTGAGATTTATTCAGCAGTAAATTCTTTTAATTCAAAGACTGCCAGGTAATTATTTTCAGAGAATCTGATGCTTGTATAGCTCTTTGACTTGGATGTGGTGATAACACTTGTGGTGATTAATGTCTTGATCCATACATCAGTACATCAATCCAACATTAGAACTGTGTATGATTAGTTTCCCTAGATGAGACATGATCGAATTGTGACACACCCAAGTTACAAAGCAGTGTAAATGCACACCACACTTTGTGCTGATGTTGATCAGTTTCTATATTCATGCAAACATATTGTCATTAATGGAGCCTATTTGATGCTCTTACAAATTGAAGATAAAAGATTAAAAAGAAAAAGACAAAAAGTGGCATTACAAAATAATATCAATATCCCTGTGTAGGCTCTGCAGACACTGGATCCACTCTTGTCGAGATATTTCTTAAGTGTGGCTTGTGTTTACCAATGCATCAAACCACAATTATTCACAATTAATTCATGAAAGCTTTATATCTACCCAAACAAAATCCTAACCGCAAGATCCGCACAACAAAACAGACCACTGCAATTACACTCCATTCAGACCCAGGGCTCATTAACACCATCGAATCAGGTATTGCTCTGATGAGCTGACACTGATACAATAGCTGGATAGACTGCTGAGGGGGGAAGGAGGCTGATTGACTTGATGTGTCTCAATTTACTTGCTATTTAAGGCTTTTCTCTGGTGGCAACACTTTAAATTCATTAAAATACCAGCATGACAACCAAAATGAAGCACCAGCCCTGCATCCACCAGAGACACCAGGTGATGTGGGTGACTGACAGCTGTGTGTGTGCCAATCAGTATGCTTTCTATCAGTGACTACGTTTACATGCACACCATATTCTGATTAAGGTCAATATTCTGGTTAAGGTAATATTCCGAATAAAGGCCCATTTATACTCAACGTTAAATACGTATCCGGATACGGACGGAGCCTTCTGTCCGTGCTCCGCGTTCATTTCGTCCGTATTTCTGCACGTTTCCATAAAGCTTACGGATACGGGCCAAATGCAGCAGTACCACGGGAACCGTGGGGGCAGTGTTGCTGTCACTACCCGATACGTAGCTCTAGTGAGACACGAAGAAGAAATAACAATTCAATTTCTCTCATCGGCAGTACTAGAGAAAAGAATTCTCCGTCCTCCAGTCGCGATGTATTTAACGGCCACACCGACCACCGCCTCCTACAACGCTGCCTCTGTTTTTGTCTTTTATGCAAGAGGTACATTATCAATATCTCCTCCACAGTCGCCATGTTTGTTTTTGAGTTTGTTGTTGCTGTGGAATCATCTTCCTGTTACGGTCCGGGAAGCAGACACCGTCTCCACATTTAAGACTAGACTTAAGACTTTCCTCTTTGATAAAGCTTATAGTTAGGGCTGGCTCAGGCTTGNACATATGATTATTGTCACATATTTATACTATCAGACATTGTCCTGCATCTCTCTCTGTCTCTCTCTCTGTCTCATTGTGTCATGCGGTTTACTGTTAATTTATTATATTGATCTGTTCTGTACGACATCTATTGCACGTCTGTCCGTCCTGGAAGAGAGATTCCTCCTCAGTTGCTCTTCCTGAGGTTTCTACCGTTTTTTTTCCCCGTTAAAGGGTTTTTTTGGGGAGTTTTTCCTTATCTGCTGCGAAGGTCCTAAGGATAGAAGGATGTCGTATGCTGTAAAGCCCTGTGAGGCAAATTGTGATTTGTGATATTGGGCTTTATAAATAAAATTAATTGATTGATTGATTGGTTGGTTGGTTGGTTGGTTGGTTGGTTGGTTGATTGATTGTTGTCATAAACTTTTGACGCTGGGCTGCCTCCTGGTGGATATATTGGTTAACATCCATGCCAACGTAAAGGACGCATGGAAGTATGTGGGCAGTGACGGTAACATCGTTTGAAACGGACGTATACCTTTTTGGTGCGTAAAGGGAGCATAAATGGGCCTTAAGGTGTTTATATGCGCTGCAGCAACTGGAATTTTCCGTTTATATGTTAATTGACATATTCCCATGTTTGGGCGTATTCCAGAAAAGACCCCGGGCTACTGGCCTACCAGAAACGCTCTTATTTAATGCAAAACTCAACCTACGGGGGGCAGCAATACACCTATAGGCGTCTGGTCTGCTGGAAATACAGAAGAAGAAGAAGAAGAAGTTGTGTTTACAATGAACAGCAGCTGTAATGTTTGTTTCCGACATACCCCTGTTGTCCTACTTGTGCTTTTGCAACACAACTTAACTACAACACTCCTGCTGATCCATTTTGTCCTCAACAATGGCAGACGAGAGCAAGAAGAAAAGGCGAATGAGTGTATGGACTTTTCCTTCCAGCTTATGCCGTTCACCCCAGCCAGAGCCCCCCGGAGTCTGTGGATGAAGGTATAGCCAGTTCTGCTGTTCTCCCCGCTTGCCATAACCATAGCAACACCGACAACCCAGGATTCCTTGCGAATCGAGCATGCCCAGATGTAACTGAATATTCCGGTATGGGGCATTTTCCAGTTAAGGTGTATGTCATGTCACAATATTCTGGTTAAAACAAGCATATGCCAGGGGTCTTATTCGGAATATTCTCCAACAGGAATATGACCTTATGCACGTGTTTTCATGACATGCAGCGATATCTCTGTAAAAACAACCGCTTTTCGAGGCACTACCCTTACCAGAAACGCACCAGTGTCTCTGTAAAAAACAATCGCTTTTCATGGCATTAGTCTGACTGGAAATGCAGCGATGTCTCTATGAAATACAACCGCTTTTTGTGGCACTATCCCAGCTGGAAACGCAGGGATGTCTTGCTAAAAAACAACTGCTTTTCATAGCACTATCCTGGTTGGAAATGCAGCAATGTCTTTGTGAAAAGAACTGTTTTTGTTGTTGGTCTTTGGCAACCATCAAATATAACATATCTGTGGTTTGCAGAAACATACAATGCCAACATTTCCCTCTGGGGACTGGTTCTGAGAATCACCTTATGATGTCCAGGACTACTCAGACACAATGACTTGGTTTACAGTCAATGTGATTTAAAGGACGAAGAACTTTATTTATCTGTCATTGGGGAAATTCAGTTTTTACATTCACTTATTATTCATTACAAATACACCCACACACACACACACACACACACGTAGGCCCCAGATGCACACAGATGTACACAGGACCTAAAGACAGGCATTAGTGGAGAGATATCAGAGGGATGGGGCTGCTACATAGTGGCACTGTGTCTCATACTAACAAGATAGATCTGAGGTGGAACATCACTTTAACAATCAAAAATGTCCCTAGATGTTTTTACATGCAGTGATTCAGCTCTGCAGTAATTGAAATGCTAAGAGGAGTCACACACACACACACACACACACACACACACAGAAGCATTGATGAAAGGGAGAGTGGTGGCAATACATCTTACACATGCAAGAACTCTATTACACTGTCTGCCTGCAATTAGAGTCAAGGTGATGGACTGCACACACACACACACATACACACACACACACACGCACACACATACACAGTGATCACTCTATTTGTCAGTGATTTAGTTAACCTCATTTGCTTTGCTGAGAAGAACCCTCAGTGGTCCCTTCTCAATCAACAAGTATTGATCTGCTTGTGTGTGTGTGTGTGTGTGTGAATACATGACATTTCTGTAGCTGTGCTTGTGTGCACTATCTATGCATCTGAATGTGAGTGCGCGTCCCACAGTCCATGCAGCATTCCCTCAGTGAAAGGACTATCTTTACAGCCTACAATGTGGAGGAGGGGTGAGAGAGGGATTTGTGTGAGATATGGCTTCCAAGAAACGTAGTCTACCGCTTAAAGTGTTGCGGAAGATATTTTCCTGATAACAATAAACCAATGACGAGATATAATGTGAACCTTGAAGTTATTATCTGGCAGATAATTCTCACCAACTCTGCAGCTCCTCTGAGGAGCTAGAAGAGAAGTTGGTGGACAGCATATACTGTGTCGAAGATGGACGACGCACCTCCACTAACTTCGAAAATGAAGCCAGAGTATCCCGGATACATCCGCTGCCATCTTGTACTGGTGATGTCACTTGAAGTCAGACCTTGCACAGTAGCGATCTCCACGGTGTTGAGTTCCTGCCCACACACCGATCCGACCAATCACAAGCAGTGCCATTGATCGTGAGCACACCGTTTGGAACACACAGTACATCAATCCTGATCTCGAACTCCTGTTTTAATCAAACTCATCAGGAGAATAACTCTTGAACGTACAACAGCGTGATGAGAACAACCTAAAATGACAGAAACCTCTGGGAAAAATGTATTTGACGTGTTTTTAGTTCGGCCCATGTCCTATGCTGCAGCCAGCCACCAGTGGGGGCTTGAGATGTTTGGCTTCACTTTTGGGGAACTGTCATGTTGTTCATCTTTACTGTACAGTCTGTGGTGGACACAAAGACGATTCCAGCAGGATAATTTTGTTGCTCTTTGTCTGCCTGTCAAAAACCATTGCTTTGTCAGTGACACAGGCGCAAAAGTATCTTTCGCTATGATACACTGCCAGATGGCATTACTGTGTAATGCTGCCAGACTGTGTCAGTTTGAAATGCAACAGGTAACAACATAACATAAGGAGCTGGTAAGTCTCAGTCAGAGTGGGAGGGAGGGGAGGTGGATGGGTCAAACAAACCCTGGACTTTCACCCAGGAGCCCACTGTTTGCTTCCCGTGTGAATGTTGAGCCAAACTATGATGTTTTCTTCTAAACCTTACCACATGCTTTTGTTGCAAAAGTTTATATTTAAAAAGACTAGTTGCATCTAACATGCAGAAACTGCACATTTCCTGTGAAAAGTATATTTTGAAAAGATACAATGCATGTTAATCTGTAGGGCTATATTGTAGGCAACTGGACTTGCTTGAGGTTCTTGAAGATGTTTTGCCTCTCATCCAAGAAGTTTCTTCAGTTCTGTTGTTCTTCAACAAACACCACATCACCGTGCACTTCAAATCCAGTAACACACTGAGGCAGAACCTTGTCACCCTGAGGACAAAACACCCACGCAGAAGCAGTGCTGCCAGGAATGCATGGATTTGTACGTTGGTGAAACAAAACCACTCCACAAGCACATGGCACTGCACAGGAGAGCCAGCTCGTCAGGTCAAGATTCAGCTGTCCATTTACATCGAAAGGAGAAGGAACACTCCTTCGAGGACAGCAATGTCTACGTCCTGGCCAGAGAAGAAAGATGGTTTGAAAGAGGAACAACCATCATTGAACAGAGGAAGTGGCTCACAACACCATTTATCACCCACTTACAATGCAGTCTTGGGATCCCTTCCCAGACTACTTAACACCTATTCTCACCTGGAACCATCTAACCCTAATGACACACAAGATGGCCGGGTGGGTCAATGACTCACATTGTGACCTTAGGGACTCTGAAACTCAGAGCTCACATGTGACCTCAATGATTCTGTAAGGGTTCGCGACTCCGCATCAGTCGGTTAGAACTGAAGAAGAATAAATGAGGCCAACCGCTGCAATAATCCACTTTGTAATTCATTATACATGAAGATGTTATTCATCTTAACGAAACATAACCCTTACCCTAACTCTACCCCTGGCTAAATACTAACGTATCATTTTCTTTAGCGCTACCATCTCTGGACCATGGGGCGGAGATGATCGTGGACTGTAGTGTAAGTATGGTGGGCGAGTCATGCTGGGTAGGTCATGTAGCTGCTCCAGCCACAGCCAAACCTACTTTGGTACAATCACTGCTGGAAATGCCAAAGCAGCAACCTCCAGGGCAGTAACAAAAACTGTAGTTCCACTTATGGCCACATGTGGCTGGCTCCAGAAGCCAGTCAGTCCCCACAGACCCCCATGTTAAAATGTGCAACTTTACAGCAGTTGTGACTGTTGTTGTAGTTTTGGGACATGCAACAAATTGGGTCTTTGTGAGAAATTTTCATGGCTACAACCAGTTCTTAATATTACTTCTTGCCTGTCTTCAGTTGACCATCCACAAAGTCTTGATTCTCACACACACACCTGCCCACATGGTCCCAATCCCCTCATCAGCTCCCCAGCATATATCTACAGGCTGCTCTCCACTCTCTGTTTTGGCCTGTTCACCAGTTGTCTACCTTTTTGAACTGTTTGCCAACCCTGTTTTGAATTGTGGAGACAGAAAACTTTTAAATCTAATATTCTTACCTCTGAGTCGTGGGTATGATTTTACTTCCAGCAGCAGATGATCTTTAGAGAAATCAGATTTAGGCTGGAAATCATTTATATGCAGTTGAGTAACCTGATACTTCTAAAACCTGTTTCAACATGCAACTGCTTAGTTATCAGATATCACCCTTAACCCTAAACATATTTTTGAATGAAGGGACAAAGTTTTAAACTTCATTGGTGATATATGATGCTTCGGGATTTTTGTACCACGAGTCTTAACTTAATAGCAGAAACAGACAAATTTAGATTTTAGTTCCAGTCTAGGTTAGACGTCATTACTATTTTGGATTTATATTGCTTAAAATACTGAATATTTGTTGATCCCTCTGCACTGCTGACAGTTACTCTGTACTGTCTTTATCATATTCATGCTCACAGGTAAAAATCAAGTTAGAAACTCTGTCATGAACCTCTTAGTCAGGACAACTTTTGTCAAAAGAAACTTTATTTCCATTGTAATATTATATTTGGTGATTTGGCTCTGCTCTGCTCTCTGCCCTTCCTTGCGCCTTTGCAGCAAGCCTTAAGGCAGAGAGAGCAAACCTCCCTTCCCTTCCCTCCTTCTATTTTCTNAGCAACAGTAGGCAGGCCAGAGCAGTTTAAATAGGGCGCCCTGAATGAGATTCACCAATTGGTTGCATAGAAAGGAATCATGTGATCTATCAGCTGACTCACTTCCATCACTCTGCTGATCTATCAATTGATTGGGCTGTTTGAGATCAGCTGATGTAGCTAGGATGTGAGCTGAGCTTGACATCGTGTCCTGGTAGCTAGGATGTGAGCTGAGCTTGACATCGTGTCCTGCCTGAACTCACGCTATGCTCAATCAATAACCCATAATATAATTGTTTTTCTAAACCTAACCAAGTAGTTTTGCTGCCTAAATGCTGAGTTGGTGGCTAAACCTACATTTTGTGTGAAGATGGAAGTTTATTTTTAAAGACACTGTGGCATGTAACAAGCAGAAATTGGCTGTAAGAAATGCTGTACTTGCTGAATGCCCTTTTGCAGCCAAGTGGGAACTGAACCCGTTATTCAGTCAGAGCGTCGAGCCTCGCTCAGCTCCTCGATCCACACACTTTTAGTGACAGTGTGTTCAACTTTAAAGTTCTGAGCAGGGCTGTGTGAGTGTGTGTGTGTGTGTGTGTGTGTGTTTACTGTCATCACTGCTAATTGCTAGCAGAGAGAATAATGAAGTAGTTTGTGCGTGCATGTGTGTGTCTGTGTGTGCGTGTTTGTGCACCCTCCATCATTTTGCTGTCGTTAGCACTGATGCTAATTGCTAGTAAGCAGAATAATGAAGTACTTGTGGTGCGTGTGTGTCTGTGTACATTCCTGCATCCATTCTTGTGTGTGCATTTGTGTAACCATGTGTATCCACCGTTGTGTGTGTGTGTGTGTGTGTGTGTGTGTGTGTGCACCATCAGTCACTGTCCTGTCATTAGCACTGGTGCTAATTGCTAGCAGACAGTGTAATGGAGTGGTCCCTCAGGACCGTTTAACAACCTCAGACTTCAATACAGCCAACACACACCACTCACACCAACTCTGTGTGTGTGTGTGTGTGTGTGTGTGTGTGTGTGTGTCCTGATGGGAGGATTAATGAAGGTAGCAGGTGAATTATGTTTACGTGTTAGTGTGTGTGACAGAGACACACTTGCTAGTGTGTGTGTTTGTGTGTCTTTGTGTGTGCGAGTCAGCGAGAGACTGACTGGAAGGATTAATGACAGCAACCTGCGTGTGTGTGTGTGTGTGTGTGTGTGTGTGTAGCCTAACTATTACAAATAAGGAAAATACTCAGTAAAGATATTTATCCAGTCCTCTCCATCAGACCTAATTAGACTGAAGTTTAAGAGGGAAGTTAATGTGAGGTTCTCACAGAGGAAACAACAGAGTTGGTTTCACCATAACGTCACGAAGTTTAGTTTGTTAGTTTGAAGGAAACTTAAATGTTTTCTGACAGAGAGTCTCCGAGATAATTTTAATAAATATGTCAGCCTACCAATGTATATCAGCGACTCACCCTGTGTTATGTGGAATTCTTGAGGAAAACGTTTTTCTCGCATGACTCCAGTGAACAAAGAAGCCAAAAACTAATAAAATTCGTGATGAACTGAAGTCACAGTGGTCCATGCTTCAAAACAGAAACTATATCCAAAGGTCTGTTTAGAAACTCTCACATAATTCTTGCAGAAAATCCCAGTCTCATTTATCTAGTTACATGCCGAGTACTTTCCAAACAGACAGCACTTTCCAACAGGGAACTGAACCAAAAGTAAAACCTATCTATACTCTCTTCAAAGCCAAACTCAGTGGATAAAAACATATAATTTTACCTCGCTGACCTCAGGAGCTGTTGAGGTCTGTACTACGAAACCAGTTCAGCTTACTCAGGATAGCTTCTCTTTATCTGGTTAGACCAATCCGATCATTGGCTGACTGGATAACTGGTACTACAAAGCTGGTTATCAACTATTTCAGTCAACTCTGGGTTTTTATATCCAGCCATGAGCGTGTTCATGTGAAAGAGGCGGGGTGGTACTTACAACCGACAACTTTAGAACCATGAAGTAGGCTACTTCTTACCATATGAGATGAAAGGGTACGGAAAGTGTCTGATTGGTCAGAGGTTGGTGTGTTGACAGGCTGTGATCCGATACTCTGAACATAGCTGTTCAGCATAAGTAAGAAGAGAACCAGCTTCATAGTACTAAAAACCCAGAGTTAACCCTAAAATTACCTCGCCAAATCCAAATCCTGCTTTGTAGTACATGTCTTCGGTCTACCACTGCCTAGATCAGTTACTTTGTTTGTGTTATGGTGTGACTTTTGCGTTTGGTTCGGATTTAAAACTAGTACTTGTCAAAATAGTACAAATACTACAGTACCCATGAGTCTCTGCAGCTGTTGTTTCATAAACTGTTCATTCTCAAAACTAGTTGACCGACACCTCAAATGGAACGTAGAGCCTTTGTAGACGGGTTTACATATGACTGATGGAAAACTGTGGAGAGCTTCTCAAGGTGGATGATACTAAAAAAGAATAATACCCAGACAGGTGCTCCGATGCCGACAGAGTTATTAACATTCATGATGGCAAGATTTATTCAGACAGCAGAACGTCACGTAAAGATTTTTGACAGGCACGACGAGATGAACAGGTGATGCTCACTGAACAAACATGTCAGTCAAATACAAAACAGGAAGGAGCCTGTGTTGCTCTTGAGTTCAGTAAAGCAGGAGAGCCTTGTGTCTTTTGTATTTAAAAACTCTGACAGCTGGAGCAACATTTAACGTGGAAACTTTTCTACTTCCCCAGTGATTCCATGTTGTATTATTATAAAGTTTGACTTCAAACACTGGGTTATTCAGCTTGGAGCATGTAATATCTAGATATCAGAACAAAATACAAATATTGATTTGGTGGTGCGCTGGCTGGTTTCCAAATATAGGAAGATCAGACTACAGTACAAATTTAATGATGTTACCAGGAATGTAAAATATTAAATATATTTTACCAATGAACAGAACGTGTAATCTGATAATGGTGGTGAGATGCAGATGCTCGAGCTGCTGACGCCTCAGTGTACCGCCTGCAGCGCCGATGCTGTCGGAGCTTTAAATTAAGGACATCAAACCACACACGTCAATTATCACTTGCAAAGTGTTTGGGCTTAACGAGTCCTGAGGGGGATATTCATCTCCTCTGCACATGCATTACTTCCATCTGTATTTCTGACCAGCCAGCAAAGCAGATTGACACATCGTGTGGTTGCTGTTGTTCTGGACTTTAATTTGTGGCATCTGTTGAATTTAAAAATGTGTCATCTGTCAAACTTTCAACAACGCTGACAGATGGCAATTATCTATCTGCAGTTACTGGGCTGTATGTAGCATATTTATAATTGCAGTCATAATTCATATGTCTGCCAGAGGGCTTTGTTATTTTATAAAGTACAATATGTGGATTTGCTGAAATGCTGGTTTGCTAGTTTTTCTTGAGTCTTAACTTCCTGACACCCTGTGTCCTCATATGAAGGCATCACATTTTGGGTTAACTTGAGCTTATACTTAATTCTATTTAAAGCCCCCACAAGGAACTTTCATTTTGAGTTGATTTTGGAGACCCTGTGGACAAAAGCGGTAGTGTTTTGCCGGAATGAGGCCTACATTTCCCATGAGCTCTAGCGCGTATTGTCATAAAGACGCTTACCTGGCTCGCACATGTGTTTGTTTTGGGGATGAATGAAACAACAAGACGGGAAAACTTTGCCCCCGCTCCTATCGGGGATCCCAGCTCACCTCTGCCGCACCCGCCACCGCCGCCGGGGTAAACGCAGCAGTCGGCTGGTAAGGCTGAAGGCCTGTTTGGCGAGCACTTCCACGGCTTCCTGGACTGAGTATGGAGCGGTGCCTCACCTCTTTATTTCTCGGCACTCGCTGGACCCTGTCGACGCCTGGCTGGTACCTGTCGTCGGCCCGGATGAGGTGTTCCAGCCCCGCGGCCCCTGCTCTCCTCGTCCCCGCTGGCGCGGGGTGAATCTGCGCAACCTGCGGCCTCTGTGTGTGGCTCCCCGGACAGCTAACGCCGTGGACCCGCCGGCTCCTGCCAGGATTGGGCTGGTAAATGCTAGATCGCTAGCGAACAAAACGTTTATCCTGAAGGATTTCCTGACTTCCCGAGGATTGGATTTTCTCTGTGTGACTGAGACGTGGCTGACTGTTGGTGAGTCCAGTGCTTTCACAGAACTTTTACCCGATGATTGCTGCTATTTTAACTCCCCGCGGACGTCGGGTCGAGGAGGAGGAATAGCGACTATTTATAAGAGTCACTATAAATGTAAGCAGCTAGGTAAGATGACGTGTGCCGTCTGAGTGCCGTAAATCGTTTCGTCCTGGAAGCGACCTGGGGCGGACCCGGAGACAGTTTCCGAAAGGTATGGATATACACTATATAGAAATAGCTTATCTTCACACCGATGGTCTCATTTGCTGTTGTAGGTCACGCACAGACATCAGCAGAAACGAGAGACTTTGGCAGATCCAGTTAAAAGTTCCTTGTAGCAGCTTTAACTTGGACTCGTTGTCCTCGTTTGTGGACACTTTTTGTGTCATCTAGTGGTGTTAAGACCACAATACACTAATCCATGTATAAAGATGGCAGCCATCTCTACCAAGTCAGTCTGCAGCCGATCCTGAAACAAAAGTGGACATGTCCAAAACCTGATCACATTTTATGGTTGAAACTTGTTTATTTATGATTAATAATGTTTGTAGTTTGATATGGCAACACATTTGACCAATTTTAGTAACAGTAACAAGCTAAGACGCTGTTAATTAGGAAGTACTTGTATGAAGGCCTTAGGACTTTATTATCATCTTGTCTGAGGACAGTGGGACTTAAATTTTGTTGACAATGTTGAGTTTTTATACTTATTCTGTCCTACAGATCCCAAATACCTAGGAGAAATTAAAACTGCATACCAAACAAAAGTTTGGGTCTCAGGAGGTTAAATGAACTTTGTCTTTTTTCAACACCTATAAACAATAAAGCCATCCTCAAATTCCACAGCCCAATTTATCTACAGTGGCACGCTAAAGTTTGGGCACCTCTGGTCAAAATTTCGTTTACTGTGATTAGTTCAGTAAGTAGAAAATGAAGTTAAAGATGACACATTTCTTTAATATTTTAAGCAAGATTACTTTTTTTTATTTCAATCCTCTACAGTTTCAAAATAACAAAAAAGGAAAAGGGCCTAAAGCTAAAGTTTGGATGCCCTGCATGGTCAGTACTTAGTAGCGCCCGCTTTGGCAGGTATCACAGCTGTTAAATGCTTTTGTATCCAGCCAGTCTTTCAATTCTTTTTGAGGGATTTTCACCCATTCTTCCTGCAAAAGGCTTCTAGCTCTGTGAGATTCTTGGGCCATCTTCATGCACTGCTCTCTTGAGGTCTATTCACAGATTTGTAATGATCTCCAGGTCCAGGGAATGTGAGGGCCATGGCAAAACCTTCAGCTTGCTCCTCTTGGGGTAGTCCATCGAGGATTTCAAGGTGTGTTTAGGATCATTGTCCTGTTGTTGAAGCCATCCTCTCTTCATCTTCAGCTTTTTTACAGACGGTGTAAAAATGAAATGTTCCCCGTGCCACTGGCAGCGACACAAACCCAAAGCATGATCAAAGCACCTCTGTGTTTAACAGGTGGACAGGTGTTCTTTTATGAAAATCTTCACCCTTTTTTCTCCAAACATACCTTTGCTCATTGCGTCCAAAAAGTTTTATTTGAACTTCATCACTTCACAGGAAAGTATATGAACAGTGCATGAGAACGACCCTGACCCTGTCTCAAGCAACGTCTATCCACGTAGACAGTTTTGGTTTTGTTTGGTTTGCACATATCTCTTTCAGATAAAAATTGTGAAGCATGTCTTTAATGTTCTCTGAAACCATGTTGTTTTCTTTCTTTGATCAAAATGTCATGAATCCCACAAAACTAGTCATTGTTCCAACATAGATGCTGTTATTTTTTTTTTCTTTCTCGCCTGTAACCAGCAATCAACAGCTTTGTGCTCAGTGAATAGTAGGTCATTATGTCAAACACCAGTCTGATATTCACAGACGACAGACCACAGAATGGCGTCATCAGCCAATCAGAGAAATGAACCG
This sequence comes from Epinephelus moara, assembly GCF_006386435.1. Lineage (NCBI taxonomy): Eukaryota > Metazoa > Chordata > Actinopteri > Perciformes > Serranidae > Epinephelus > Epinephelus moara. Next base: position 45,385,249 of record NC_065529.1, on the reverse strand, counting down.
AACTGTGCATTAAAAATTAAATTTGTCCTGCTCCAACCTGACAGCTGACATCCTGAGTGATACCAGCTAAATCCATACACTGCAAATACATTGTAGATATGCACAGTACACACATGGACACACAGTCAGACACACACACACACACACACACACACACACCTGCTGTGTAACAAGGTAAAGATGTTGAATTGTTCCCGATGAAGCCCAGACATTTCTCAAATCTAAATCCCAGCACTCTTGTTAGGACTGAAGTGTTGGATGTGCTTATCTGTAAAGAGCCTCGGAGACGAAAAAGTGTAGGAGGAAAATAAATGCACTGCGTCAATAAGAGACGATGTGTGTGAGGGTGAGATTTAAGTTTGGAAAAAAAACATCAGCTCCGAAGGAAAAGAATGAAAAACAGTCGAAGCGCCAACTGTAATCGATCAAAGAGACGCAAATAAATGAGTGGAAATTAAGAGTAGAATTAAACGACTGAGGGAAGGAGGTTGTTGCTTTGTTGTTAAATGCTGAGTCTGTGTGTGTGTGTGTGTGTGTTTCCTTCGTAGACCTCTAGAAGGAAAATGAATGGGGAGTAAATGTGTTTAGTTCCTGCGGTCTGACTGCACTGTCAGCTAAACATCAATCACCTGATCACACACACACACACACACACACACACACACACACACAATGGATGCAGGATTACATTTCACTGGAGTTATACCTTCTATGATTTCATGTGGCAAATAAATTCATTCATTGATTGATTGAACATAAACATTTGATCACAGCCTCAAAGCGTATTTGGTCTTAAACAGTCTTCATGACATAATACATTTCCTAACCCTTACTATGGGTGGAAGTGGGCTGGTATGGCCCAGTGCTTCATAAAACTAAAAAGTACTGGGAAGAGCGGACATCAGCTGCCTGCCTAAACCAGTTTGGTAAAGTTTGAAACACTGATGGTAGAGCCTTTGGCAGCAATTTGGAGCTCAGTATCTTCAACGGTGTAGTGGAGAATAAAAAAGGGTATAAGAGGTATACCATATCATTTTCTGCCTGTTTACAGTATACCTACCTATCAGCCAAAAAGCCATATCCCCACTTCCTCCTACATACCTACTTAATAGTACATCTGCCTCATGAACTACCACTACACCACTGAGTATCTTGCCTAAGGATACTTCAACATAAAAACTGGACTGAACCAACAATCACCCGATTAGTGGACATATAAATAATTTCAGTCAGGACCACTTTTGTCAAAGTGAACTTTATTTCCATTGCAATATTATATTTGGTGGTATGGCTCTGTTCTGGGGCCTCTCTGCCTTTCCTCAGGCCTACACAGAAAGCCTAAGGTGAAGAGGGCACACCTCTCTGCCCTTCCATGCGCCTTTGTGGCAAGCCTTAAAGCAGAGAGAGCAAACCTCCCTGCCCTTCCATGTGCCTACATAGAAAGCCTAAGGCAGGGAGAGCAGCAGCAAGGACCCCCCAGGAACAGAACAGAGCAGCATCAGTGACAAATAAAGATGACATTGATAAGTCAGACACAGCATGAAAAGGAGGAGCTGGGGTGGAGGCAGGTTGCAAAGTGGCTTGCAGAGGAAGCAGCAACAGTAGGCAGGCCAGAGCAGTTTAAATAGGGCGCCCTGAATGAGATTTGCTAATTGGTTACATAGACAGGAATCATGTGATCTATCGGCTGACTCCTTTCCATCAGTCAGCTGCTCAATCAGTTGATTAGGCTGTTTGAGATCAGCTGATGTAGCTGGGATGTGAGCTGATCTACTGTCACCCTAACCGAGAGATTCACAACCTTTTTTGACTCCAGGTTCCAATTACAGGTTTTATTAAGACAAAATAAACTCGGGTCTAACCCACAACACTATGCTGATGTCGTACAAACAAGACCACCAGATCCTGCTTCACACAAGCCACGTTAATTTGTTAGCCCACTGCAATTGCACCATCTTGCTCAAAGACCACGTTAATTTGTTAGCCCACTGCAATTGCACCATCTTGCTCAAAGACGTGCAAGGTATCCTGGGAGCGTTGGTTGTTGACGTTCTGGAACACCGTATCAAGTTCTGTCTGTTACATGCATTGTCTTTTTTCAAAATACACTCTAGTGGTTATATTTTGCCAACACACACACGTGGTTGGGTTTAGGCAGCAGAGGCACATGGTTGGGATGGGGTTTGGCTTTACAATCTTACGGGAAGCAAACACCGGCCGCCCAGGTGAAAATCGTAGCTTTTTGGATCCATCCACCACCTCTCCCACCCGCCATACTCTGACTTTTGCCACCATCTCTTTCGTTCTCGTCCCGCTGTGTTTCCCCCTGGTGCCGCTGGGCACCGTCAAGCTATGACAGCAACCGGCCATGAAAAATGCAGACATGAAAGGACAGCTTTTTCGTCGGTGTCTGACACCAGAAGTCACTGCTTAAGCATTGGATTTCGATGACTTCGGAGTGAGAGCTGCACAGGAAACATGCATCTACTGCCAGGTCAGGTAGCACCAATGAGCTTGCTAACAATACAGCTCAGCCAAGGAGGATGCCATTAATTTTTACATTGCATGCTGTCATGAGCAAAGGCCCCTTGAGTAGGTGCATGCTTTCTTTTGCATGGTGGTACGGTTGGTGGATGTAATATGGTAGAAAGAAAATAGTTCCTTCATGAAACTGTTCACAATAAGGTCTGTGGATTATCTCGAGTAACAGGGTTTTTCAAATGGATTTTCTGGCGCTTTGAGCACCACAACCCAAGTGCCATCTAGAGCCATTATACTGGAGAGAAGGCAGACATCTCTAAGGTCGATATCTCCAATATTCTGCAACTCACGCAAAAACAATCTAAATTGATATATAGTGCTACAGGTTAGAGGAAAAATATGCATTTCTGATTTGGGGTGAACTGTCCCTTTAACTCTCAAACAGCCTTTTGAAAAAGTGGCGTTCAGAAAAAAAAGTCCTCATTCTCAAGGCTCAGACTGGTCCTCACAAAGATGCAAGAACAAGAGCATACACACAAACAGACACACACACTGTGAGGACAGGCCATCCATCATAGTCGTCTAGTTGTTCTTCTCTAACTGTTACTTTATGGGAAATTATGCAGCCTGTAACCCTCTGCTGAGGACAGGCAGGGCCACACCAACACCTGTTGTCACCAAGTCCCCGCATGCTCTGAGATCCCTCATTATCCTGTTGTGTTCATTTGTTTTGGATTCTCTGCATATTTTTTGAAGTAGTAAAGATGTTAACTGTATTTCTTCTGACATGAGGGGGAGTAAATAATGAGTTTAATCTCCAGCTGTTGTGTGGTTGTACTCTGCAGCTCCCACTAAAAATATGTGCAGCTGTAGGAGCCTGAAGCAGAACGGAGCTGACGGAGATCGAAAACATGACGAGCGTAATGTTCCCTCACCTTTTTAAAATTAAACGAAATACATCAAGATATGCTTAAAGGCATCATATGAGAGTATCCAGAGCTGCACAGATTTGCTTATTTTACCATCCTACAATCTATCCACAAATACGCTAACATTCTGCCTTGATGTATCCCCCTCTCTTCTGGGATAGGCTGTTTACATTTGGCCCATATTACAAATTTACAGACTGCAGTTTGTGATTTCAAACCCCCCGCAGTTCTGCTTGGAGGCATGTGAAGTTGTAACCCCATTACAGATGTTTCACAAACCAGAGTTTTTACAGCAGCATAGATATTATTTTAAAAATACATATGAAATACACACTGTATATTGTACATGTTTCATTTTAATGAAACTGGGAGGATCTCGCATTAAAGAGAAATTGAGGAAATGGACTACATTGAGCAGAAAAGCTTCTGTGGATCTTGAACTACATTTAAATTTGACCCATATTATACATTTAATAAATTCTTCTACATCATTTTATAATTATGAAAAAAACACTAATTTATTCATGAAGGCATTCATAATCCATCAACAATTATCTGTTTCCATAAAAGCCATTTACATTTCATATTCTTTCATTGTAAATATGATTAAGAAGTTAACCCTTCTGTTTCATTATCACACAAACACAAAACCCCCTCTTACATTTCACATGCGGGGTTATTTGATATTTAATTCTGTGTGTTTTTAGGAGTTTAGGATTGTCGAACCTTGCATTCAGGAGGAGTAATGCAGATTCCATCCTGGTCATGTAACAGTGGATCAGCTGTTTACCCTTGCAGAGCTGCCAAAGGAGAGTACTGGAGTCGTTACTGTGAGCCGTCCAGCCCTTGTATAACCAAAGTGAGAGTTGTGTCCACCGGTCAAACATGTCTTCAGTGGGCGATGGCCTCCATCAGGGTTGTCCTTTGTCACCGTAATGGACAGGATATCAAGGTTGGTCTGGGGACCTTAGAATTGCATCATTGCTTTTTGCAGATGATGTGCTTTTGTTGGCTTCATCACACCGTGACCTCCAGCATGCACTGGGCGGTTTGCATTCAAGTGTGAAGTGTGTGTGATGAGAGTCAGCACCTCCAAATATGAAGCCGTGGTTCTCTGCTGGAAAACAGTGGATTGCCCCCTCTGGGTTGGGACAGAGATACTGCTCCAAGCAAAGGAGTTAAAGTTTCCCGGGGGCCATAGAATGTAAATGCTCTGTGCTAACCAAGCTAGCAGCTAGTGTTAGGGTTAGCTTCACCCTCTTCTCTGAATATGGCCACTTCTGGTTCCCGAAATCTAAGATGGTGATGGCCAAAATGGAGTCCAGAAACCAGTGGGTGACGTCACGGTGGCTACAACCGTTATTTATACAATCTATAGTCAGATTATCAGTCGTTACTATGGAGCTGATGTTTGTTCAGACACACACACACACACGCACACACACACACATGACCTCATTTCATGCAGTGTGTTGTACTGGCTCCAAGTTGTTTTGTATTAGTGGTTTTAATCTGAACGCATGTCCTCGAGCCTCCCTGCTGTGATTCAAAATGGACCCGTGAAAATGAATGAAGAACTTGTCATATAAAATCACACATCAGAGGGTTTTTTCAGGCTTGGCAAAAGCTGTATTTTTAAATCCAGCTATAATTATGGAGAAGTTGAAAGACAAAGGAGAGAGGACGGCTGAGGTCTGATCAACTTATCATCTGATTATCCTAAAAACAAAGAGCAACAACACTGTTTCTTTTCTCTGACCTAAAAATAAGCTGGAGAGTTGCCACTGGTTCAGTTGAAATAGCTATGATACACAACAACTCTGCTTTTTTTCTCCTCGTATTCTTCCTCTGTGATCTAATCCACCTTGCCATTTCTTCCTCTGTCTTTTACATCCATCCATCCATCCATCCATCCATCTTCATCCCACTTATGTAGGGCCAGGTTGCAGGGGCAGCAGGCCAAGCAAAGTACCCCAGGCGTCCCTCTCCCCAGCAAAGCTTTCCAGCTCCTGCTCAGGATCCCAAGGCATTCCCAGGCCAGATGAGATATGTAATCCCTCCAGCATGTTCTGGGTCTGCCCCGGGACCTCCTACCAGTGGGACATGCCCGGATCACCTCTACTTGGAAGCGCCCAGAAGGCATCCTGATCAGATGCTTGAATCACCTCAACCGACCCCTTTTGATGCAAGGGAGCTATGGCTCTACTCCGAGCTCCCTCCGGATGTCCAAGCTCTTTACCCTATCTCTAACTGAGCCCAGCCAGGAAACTCATTCTGCTTGTATCCGCAATCAATTTTTTTCAGTTACTACCCAGAGCTCATGACCATGGGTGAGGGTTGGGACAGACACAAACTTGTCGGTGAAGATTCTCAGACATCCAGGTCATGATAATCATAAGTGCTATATCGTAGGCAACTGGACTTGCTTGCGTTTCTTGAAGATGTTTTGCCTCTCATCCAAGAAGCTTCTTCAGTTCTAAATGACTGGTATGGAGTTGCAGGCTTTAAACCCTGTGTGGCTGTGAACCCTAACTGAAGAAGCGTCTTGGATGAGAGGCAAAACATCTTCAAGAAATGCAAGCAAGTCCAGTCGCCTACGATATAGCACTTACTGACGGAGACGAAGAATTCAAGAATCGCCGCCTTAATGTGGTGAAGGGGTTTGCGTGTCCCTGTGAAACTGGGAGCTGTGTTGTCTAGCGCTAATAGCCCCTGGTAGGGTTCCCAAGGCAAAGTTGTCCCTAGGGAGGGGCCAGACTAAGAGCAATTTGGGAGACCTTGATGACACGGCATGTTTGGACTTCGAAGTCCTCATAGTCTAAGGTGCTCAACCAGACCTGGGGGAGGGCTCACCGGTGAGCATCTGGTGGTAAGTAACAAGGAGCCAACGCCCTATGGGCCCACCACCGGCAGGGACAGGAATCAGGGTCAGGTGTGTTGTGTGTCGGGCGGCAGGCAGCGGTGGGGCCCCAGGTGTTCTGATCCCTGGTGTCTCAGACTGGCTCTGGGGACGTCTTTCACAGTTACAGATAACATGTTACGATATGTTGCTGTGACATTCTGAAAACTGTAAAATCCAAATCTGATTTTTATGATTTATTCTTTACTTATATTTATCGTAGTCACAGTGAATGTGACTTTTTTTTTTTAACGCTGAAACATTTGATATATACAGCATCTGGCTGTCACCATGACAACCAGCACTTACCTGTAGTTTCAAAGGTGGCTGCTCTAAAAGAAATACCACTTGGCTTTTCTTGACGTGTTGGACGACATGCTGTCCAACCTTTACACTATGTGTTTGTGTGTGCATGTGTGTGTGCGTGCATGTGTGTAAGCTTTTATGGAAAGGCCAAGCGGTTGTCTTGGACGTGAATGTCGGTGGCAGCTTGTCTGCTCTCCTCTCTTCACCTTGTCACCAGACCTTGTCTTTCATCACCCCCTCTCTCTCTCTGTTCCTCTTTGTCTGTCTGTCAAATCCTTTCTCGTTCTACATCTTTTCTTTGGTTGTTCCAGAGCGGCGGTCTGCCCTCTATTTCACCTCTCTCTGTAAGAGCTTCCAGGTAGTCTGTCACACACACACATGCATACACTCTTAAATGTCTCCATATCAGCTCTGGAGTATATTGAAAGTTAAATTATCTGTCTGTCTCCTCTTTCTCTCTCTCTCTCTCTCTCTCTCTCTCTCTCTCTCTCTCCTCTCTCTCTCTCTCTCTCTCTCTCTCTCTCTCTCTCTCTCACACACACCTTACTGTGTTCTTTCAGTATCTGCAGCATCGTTTATGTCTCCTCTCAACATATTTGATGGATAATGTTATGCATCATTTCCTAGACAGCCACAGTTCCAAGAAACCAACAGATCAATACATGAATTGATTGACCTGTTCAATCTATCTGGTTTCACGCAGAGTCGACGGCTGCTCGTTTCTTCATCCTGAGTGATGGCGGTGAGCCCAGAGATGTCATTTATTCTCACAGCATAACAGCCCCTGCTCAACATAAAGGACTGAGAGGAGAAAATTATTGGGCTGAGCAGTCAGGGATGAAAATGACTGCATTTATCTATGTGCAGGGTCTGCTGTATAGAGGGAGACAGAGAGAAGAGGGAGAGATCACACGAGAGAAGGGAGAACAAAATGTCTGCAGCCTAACTAGAGGCTTAAATGCTGGGAAAATAAAACTGTTGCACTGCTGAGGAAAAACAACTATGAAATATATATATATTTAAAGGCCCCTCAACTCAAAAATGTGTTTTTCTTATTGTTACTTCACTTAGATATTTGACCTTCACTGTGCAGTTTGATACTCAAAGACTGTTTTCACATTTATCAGTAGAGAGAAGAGAAGTTTCTCTGTGCTCACTATTTTTTCAGCCACTTCTTAGAAATTACGTTTAGAAATAATTATTTTGGCACAGAAAATATGTTGAAGGGTCTTAACACACCAAGCTGACTGTTTTTTTCCAGCTAATTCAGCATGTTGAATCAGCATCAGACCCGGTGGAGCCCATCAGCAAATAAAGTCACTCTGATTTGCAGTTCAGCTCGGTGAACAGAAAGGGAAACAGAGGTGAGGAAAGTAAACAAAAAGCTAAAGTCAAGAGAGCGAGAGATTGAAACAAACTTGTTATATTCGGTTACATTTGTTCTCTCAACATTGGGTTGTGTTGTTAATGTGCTTACATGTCCAAAGTCCAGCCCAGTGTCCAATTGTGGCCTGCGGACTGATATTAAACAGCCTGTGGATTGTCTTTAAGTCTTTCTCCGCAATTGATGAGATATTCCATCAATCTATGTTTTCACTGTTATAAGATAGGGGGCCATCTTGTGAAATAGAACAGCACTGCCGTGTCCAAAAAACAAACCAAGAGGAAGATCATCTGCTGGAAACCGGAAGATGATGTTGCAGGTTGTACACTGCAATAAAATGTTGGCGCAGATGGAAAAGTTTACGGTTGCGCAAGCTGTAGAGATGTTGATGGACTCAGACTCCAATAATTCCTGTTTTGATCAACATTCTGCATCCAATCTGGACGAAGAGGCAAACGAGTTCGGTGGGACGAAACAGGATCTCCATGACGATGACAGTAAGTACATACGGACAATACGACCACAGAGGAGAGGAAGACAAAAGTACTGAACCTGAACGTGACAACGAATTTTTCTTTTAATCAAAATGCACAAATTCAGGTGTTGATAAAAAAGAAATGGAATAAGATAGAATAAAATGTTTTTTTGTGTTAAAAAACAGAAGGTCTGTTTTTTAGCCTCATGTATATACTGTTCACATATTTATAGAACAAATTATTCTGTGGGTCTTGAAAGATTAATGAACATGATCAATGCTGGCAGTGGCTGGCAACTTAAACATAATACTCTGGCAGGGAAAGTGTTAAAAATATACTATATGTGGCCCAACACAATGGTCAATCGGGCAAGATCGTTTTTTAATTTTTTTCCATTCACCTCATGATCGTAAGACTTTCAGTTTGTAAACATGCAGCAAGTGGGAATTACGAACACGCTCTCAAGTCGTCACATATCGCCACTTTGTAAGAGAACTTTCACGTCTACATATCACCCATTAGGCATCCTCCTGCGTCTGCTGTTGACGTTCTGGGACGTCAACAAAGCACTAGGTTAGGTTTAGGCTACAAAAGCATGTGGTTAGTTTAGAAAAAAAAACATTGTGGTTTGGATCTACATTCATATGGGAAACAAACACTGGCCTCCCAAGTGAAAGTTCGGGGTAAAGCTGGTTATCAACTGACATATTTAAGTCTTAATCTAACATGAGGTGTTGGCATTTTAACTTGAAATGTGGTGACTTTGGAAGCAAATCACATGCAACATGAGCTCAGCAAGCAATCGCCAAGATGTTTGCTCAGCACATGAAGCCAGCAGGGGAGCATCGGCTCTATCTTACAGGCATTCACATTGATTTGATCCTCCGGTCGACTGTAAATAGAGGTATGAGTATGGTTCACACAGCCCATGTGTTCTCTCTTATTTAAAATACATTGATGCCTCTCGTCTTGGTTGAAAGTTTCAGAGGTAACAACAGTAGTAAGTTGCGTCATACTCTTCACATGACATCACAAGATGTTACTTGGCCATCAGTGGCGTTCAAGCAACATCAAAATATGTCTGTATGAACGGGCCTATTCTCCTACAGTTTATGTACACAGTATGTATTCAGCATCTTTAAACATTCTTAATGTCCAGAATAACTTAATATGCTACACGTTCTGAAATGGTTCAACCATATGATCTTATTAGACCGTTAAGAGGACGTACAGGTTGTAGTGTCAGGTAGTTAAAAGTCACAGCCTGTAAATACGCATTGCATTTTGGGAAGTGCGAAAGTGGAAAGAGGGGATTAAAGATTAAAGGTGGTTTTTGCATAAACTTCCAGTTTTATATATACAGGAACATCACAGTAGGATGAACAGTGGAACTGACTACCCAGGGCCCCAGTGGGAGGGGGCGCCTTAAAAAAGCCTGGAATGACAAGTTTGATTTTATTTGCAATTTTTATTTGTTAGTAATAAGTGCCATAACGGCATTAAATTGGTTGAATAAATCGTTTGAGAGGCTGAACTTTGTGTAAGAAAAATAAAGACCGGAAGCTCTCTGAGGACCCTCTCGTCTCTTACAGGTGCAAGATGGTTTAGTCCACTCCTACACTAGGATTCATCTCTAAACGCAGCCAGAGCTGGGTGGCTGCATGCTGCTTGAGTGCCAACATACACTGTCTTGTCTTTACCCAAGAAATAGAAAATGTCAGGCTCTCTTTTTTGATTCCTCACACAACTACATGTGTAACTTTTGAAAAACCAAGTGCAACACCATGTATTCCTTTGAGAAGCAACTGTCCGAAATCCTCAAACGTACAGTTCATCCCATCAAGAGATCATTTGCTTCTCCCATCTTCAGTAGGCGGGGCTAAGATGAAAAAATAGATACAGGAAAAGATTAAGTATTTTAGAAAAACTAGACGTCTTTTCTTCTAAATCATCTGAAGCAATGTCAGTTTCTGGTGACGATGACATAACTAAATTAGCTGTCAGTCGGCTGCAACACCTCCTTCGTCTTGTAATGCTGTAGAGTTTGTATTTGCACAGATGGTGCAATGTACTGTTGAAATAATTATAAGGTTGCACAGTTACTGCAAACATTTATACTGACAGCAACATGTATTTTTGTTTTTATGATTATTTGTGTCTGCATTTATTGATATTCTGTTTGTAAATCAATTATTAAATAATCCAGGTTATGATGATGATGATGATGTGTCTTCCACTGATACAGGGGGGAATTTAAAAACTAAAAAATATTAAAAGCCCCTTATAACCTCGGCTGAGAGAATCCCTCCATTTTCTAAATAGGCTTTTATTCTGAAACATTTGTCAGGACTTCCTGTGGAAGATACAGTAGCTTGATAGTTTACGTATGGCGCTTCAAATGTAGCTCCTGCCATCTGCTGACGCTTTTAGGTGACT
>NC_065529.1:45371008-45374328 GCF_006386435.1 Epinephelus moara | reverse complement strand
GGGACACTGCTAATGCTGCTTGCCGTGCTGCTGTAGCTCAGTCGTAACTGTAACTGATGCTGAGACTCTACTGACTGCGTGACTGGTAGATGGCGGTGGGTGGTGCAACAGGCCAAAACACAAATTCAAAACATAAATTTGTGGGCCGTAAAAAAATTTTTTAAATGTGAATATTTTGGCTGTACTATTGTTGTCGGTGAGATCAGTATGTTATATGAAGATTATTCCTTAGTCTCTGTGACATATTAGGAGGATTTGATGACTATTTGCTTTAGATTTCTTACATATAGCTCCTTTAAGTATTTGATTACTCAAACAGGAAACTAACGCGTTAGGTTACTCGTTACTGCAAAAAGTAATCAAAGTACTCTAACGCGTTACTTTGTAACTTACTTTGTAACGCGTTATACCCAACTCTGGTTCTGATAGGGTGTCAGAGCAGTCCGATCAGCTGTGGCATCAAATCTATAACAGATTTCCAACAAAGGGATGTCTCTGTCTCATTAAACACATCTGTAAAGCCTCAACCGCCCCAATCTTTGCTCCTTCTCAACAGAAAAATATCCTGTATCACCCACAGGAGGCTGGTCCATCGAGGCAGAGGAGGTTGCTCAGGAAAATCTAAACAAAAAAGAGTAACTGGTTAAAATACACCATTCCCAAATCTCAGTCTCCTTTAATAATTATTCTGATTAAACTGTGTCAACAGTGCCACCTGCAGGGCAGGCAAGAGGGGAGAAGGCAGTCTGTGTGAAGTGTTTGTGGGGACAGTGGGGTGGTGGGGATAGAGAGGGACAGGCTGACTCTGTAGGGCTGAATCTCTTATATCAATTTACTGTACTGTTTTATAGTTTGCTCCTCACAAACAGCCACTGTGGTTAATTTGGTTACAACATGTTTCAGAGGTCATGATTTTAATGGAAATGTAAAAAGTTTGGGGTTAGAGTATCCAGCAAAGAAACATCCATATGGTCAGCTCTGCACAGCCAGACTATATGGAACATATGGAACAGACTGTATTGTGAATACAGAGTATGTACAGAGTTGATATTTGTGTCTCATAACGCCACAAAAGGATACACTAAGCTCAGCAGTAGAAACTGAGGAATGACAGTAATCCGTCCATCGACCGTCTCACAGATGCAACTCCACGCTGACCCTGAGAGATGCACATGTTGTGTGCAAATCAAAACTCCCTGCAATCCTCTTGCTTCTATTTTCTGTTGTACGAGCTGAAATCTATGTAGACCACACAAATCTCCGACTGTCTATATGTTGTGAGATTACTATTTATAATGATTGATCGAGGCTCTCGGTTTCACTGTGGGCACACAGAGATACAATGGGCAGGGAATCTTAAGTGCTATATCGCAGGCAACTGGACTTTAGTTTCTTGAAGACGGTTCACCTCGCATCCAAGAGAATTCTTCAGTTCTAACTGACCGGGGCAGAGTCGTGTGCTTTAAACTCTGTGAGGGTGTGAACTCTTACAGAGCCGTCAAGGTCACATGTGAGGCGTTGACCCACCTGGCCACCATGTGCCTCATTAGGGTTAGATGGGCCCAGGTGTGAATGGGTGTTTAGTTGCCTGAGGAGGGATCCCAAAACTGCACCATAGGTTTGACACAGATGGCAGAAGTTTGTCCACCCTAAGGACAAAACACCCAGGAAAAAGCAAAGTAATGTAGTGTACACATGTAACTGGTGGACTCTTGTGTTGTCTGTCTTGTGTTGATATGAAGAGGCCCAGACTGTGGACATCTTTGGAGGCAATCTCCGGTGAAATAAAACATCTACTGCACAAGCACATGGCACAGCACAGGAGAGCCAGCTCCTTCGGGCCAGGCTCAGCTGTCCATTTAGATCTAAAGGAGAAGGGACACTCCTTCAAAGACAGCAATGTTCACATCTTGGCCAGAGAAGACAGATGGTTTGAAAGAGGATGTGAAAGAAGACATCTACGTCAAATTGTAACAACCATGATTAAACAGAGAATAAGAAATCGGGAAATAAAAATCCTAGTCTGCCTGGTGAGGACAGTTCTGAGGACAGTGATACTGTAAAGGTCAGACTCAGGGTGGACTGATGGACTGACTGATGGATGCTTCAGTGAGGCAGAGCAGGCTTTTAGTCCCAAAATGGCACTGCATTAACACAAAGCAAGTGGCTGTATTGATGTGGGCGAGTTGTGCCAGTGAGATGATGAAATGTGCTCCAGCACGGCCAGTTTGATTCATCTGTTTACTTATCATACGCCAAAACACTGCACAGCGGTTTGTAAAATATGAATTTCACAACTCTACAAAGTTATGATTATCTCGCATCTGGTGTTAATTTGGTTTATGTGTTTAAAAGACATGCAGCTCTGAAATACTTTTATCCAGTCATGATAGTATAAAGTCTATAGGACAAATGATACATCCTGGTACCAAACGCACATGTTTAATCGGCAGAAATGCTTCTCAGCATTTGTCTCAAACTACATGTAATTAGCTAAGATCTCTCTCACACACTCTCTCAGCTCTTAACCTCCTCATTTTCTCTCATCTTGTTTCCATTTTTCTTTCACCAGACACATTTTGTTCACACAGCTCCCATCTGATGTCATGGAGACATCACCTGGGAGAAATTACTGGCTTCCTGCTTTTCCTCAGAACTCACTGCGTGGGACCGAAAATATTAGATGATTGCAATGAGACTCTGACTGCCTGTCTGTGTGTGTGTGTGTGTGTGTGTTGGTGTGAGCTGCATATGAGGACATTTCACTAGTAATTGCACCGACCTTATGAGGACACCACTGACTTGTGAGGACAGTGTCCATGTCCTCACAAGTCAAACACTGTAGAAGCACTTATCAAGTAGTAACAAACTCTTTGCCCCTCAGAATGCCCCCATAAGTCCATTATACCTGAATTTTTCTGTCTACGTGAGTGTGTGTGAGACTGTGAACAGCCTAATCGCGAAACACGGGCACCGAAATTAATGTAACATGTCCATAAACTTTTTTTAAACCTATATTATTTTTATGAGTTAACAAAGACTCTTTGAAGCAATCCTCTAAAATGAATGGAGCTAAAAGTGTAAAGCTTCTCTCGAGGGTAGTGCTTCAGCAAACATTATGGGGTCAGTGAAATCAAAAGGGTTTATCCTCTGAGTGGCATGAATGTACTCAGCAATTGATCATGGCAATGGGCCAGTTTGATCATCATAGTGTTTGTGAATATTCTGGCCTGACAGTGGTGCAAGAGGGCAAGCCATTTAGGCTCCACAACGGAAAAGGTTCATCCTCTGGGGATCATGAAAATGCTCCATAAATCCTA